>NC_090131.1:11587500-12187500 GCF_040581485.1 Linepithema humile
ATTACCGTCTTTTGGTCGCGTTATCACCGTACCGTGGGTGAATGTCCGCGGGCGGATTTTGATTCGGGAACGTTCTCCGCGAGACTGCTGTTACCGCAAAGTTAGCGTCTCAGCGAGAAGCGTGAGAGCCCGCGAAAAATAGCCGACCCGCGACATATCATTTCTGGCCGTTAGGCTACCGTCGCGTAAAGTATATTTATTTGGCCTTCACCGGCCGTATCGGATGATCAAAATATAAGTCCTTCGTTGGCTGTATATAGTCGGATCAGCGGCGAATTATCGTGATCACGTTCCCAAGATTTTATGTAGGCATCAAACTCTATTCTTGTTACCGAATTTATAGGGCGAAGGGCCCTACCATCGTATCAACCTATTTCCGCCGTATCGGCTCCGGCCGAATAGTTTAAGCATCTTTACCCTTGTAAACTAAATCACTGAAATACATCATTGTTAACTGTTAATTATTGAGTTATCCTTGCGTTAGCCTCTCACTCCAGATATCTAACGTTAAGTAAAAAAACTGCGCCCCTCTGCCATATACTGAGCGGGGAGCGGCCGAGCAATTTTGAGAACTGTTAAAGTTACCGATACCGCGGTGCGATTACTCGCACCTGGTGCCCATTTTCGGTTACCGTTATCGCGTGAGTTACCTTGCTCCCGAATTTTGTGGAGCACTGCAAGTTACCGAATCGTGCAGTTATTGCCGATTTCGCGAGTCACCTTGCTCCCGACGAGCGTGGAGTACCGCGAGTTATCGAATCGAGCATTTATTGCCGATACCGCGAGTTACTGATTTCCATTGGGCGTGCTCCCTCGGATCTGGCGTGATTCCGAGGCTAGTTCACGTCGCAATATTGTAAATTTTATGTAAATATTTTTACGCTTACGATCGTAATTTTGAAATAAAAATATCAATTAATAAGAAATTGACTGATTAATTAACCTAATTTAAATTATCCTATATAATATATGAACGCGCGCGCGTTTCAGCGCTTGGCTGTGTAAATGTGTGCATGTATATGTGATCTATTGCAACATTCCCATTTTTATCCTATCTTGATACTGTCTTTAAACTATAGACTTTCCTGCGAAATTTTATGGAAGATACCGCGGACATACGATGATTCCTAGAACGTATTACGTACATCGCAGTACATTTGAGAATGTTCTGAGAATATTACAATTATACTTTTGCAATATTCTTGGATTGTTCTCAGTATCTACATGTGCTGTTAGGATACCAACGATATGATCTCGGATACTTTTAGATTTAAAAGGAGGCCATGATTCAAGATTTTTATAATCAAATTTCAAGTTTTGATTATTTGCAATTAATAAATCATTGCCTTCTTCATTATCAAGCTCTATATTTATTTCTTTAACAGGTGATGTTTGCTCCGACTGTTGCTCACCTTTCTGAATGAAATTAATATCATTTTCGGAAGAATTAGGGGAAATAGTTGCAGTATCTAAAATATTTTTATCATTTTCCGCTAGATTTTGTGAAGTTGAAGCTTGAATTTCTGTATGCAGAAATTCTGCCAAAAATTTTGCACAAGTTTTATTGCTTTTGTTGCGTGTTTTATTTCTTTTCCGATTAGCTGTGCCAGATAATTTTTTAGGCGGCATTGTCAAAAAAAAAAAAAATAGGTATATATTAATAGATATATATAAATGAATAAATCTATTTTGCGGCTGCTCATATATGTCCCAGCGGACGCGTTTTCTCTTTTGGGAGGCGCGAGGTTTGCTGCGTTACGCTAGTTATGTGGCAGAACTATACTCTGTATTCCAGGCCTGGTCAAAAGCTTGCTCGCGAGCAGCCTTCAGAGTCCGCTGGATGGGGATTCGGTCTCCACTATCTCGCCGTCCCCACTTATGTTTGTTCGCTATCTTTTGTTCTAAGGCTTAGAACAGAAGATAG
Organism: Linepithema humile; assembly: GCF_040581485.1. Taxonomy (NCBI): domain Eukaryota; kingdom Metazoa; phylum Arthropoda; class Insecta; order Hymenoptera; family Formicidae; genus Linepithema; species Linepithema humile. The sequence goes on from NC_090131.1 coordinate 11,589,425, forward strand.
CGAACAAACATAAGTGGGGACGGCGAGATAGTGGGGACCGAGTCCCCATCCAGCGGACTCTGAAGGCTGCTAGCGAGCAAGCTTTTGGCCAGGCCTGCTGTATTCTGTTCAACGAGAGAAAGGCCTACACATAGAAGAAGCATAGCGGGCAAAGTGGGGAGAGCATCACCCGCTGTGGAGTAGAGGGGCTTTTTAAGCGTGAGGAGAGTCTTTCGGGTAACGCAACGCTCTCCCCACTTTGCCTGCTATGCTTCTCCTACACGCACTGTCAGCTTTTCTCTCGTTGGACAGAGTATACATTAGCGCGTGCTGGAAAGAAAAGGGCCTAAGCTCAGGCATGCAGTTCGGCTGCACTTACGAAGAAGCGCAAGCCGCATACGTGCAAAAACCCATTTGTGGACATAGATCTCTTCTCGGCGCCCCCCATGCCCTGGCGCCCCGGGCGGTTGCCCAGGTCGCCCACCCCACAGGCCGCCCCTGATCATTTAATTGCTTCAATTCCGCCATAATCAGATTACAAAATAAAGTATCTGGATCATTCTGCACTTGTACATCATATTTTTTAGACTTTAAATGCTCTACGACTGCTTTATTCAACTTAGCAAAAGATTCTTCGAAATCATCGTTTTCAGATTCTTTTTTTTTAATCTAACTATAAATGTTACATTATTTAAAAAATGTTTAAAAATTTTTAAAACATGTTTTAAAACATTTCAAAACATTTTTTAAAATAATGTAACATTTATAGTTAGTGTTCGTGCAAGTGTGACACGAAGCGCGCAATCCGAAATGCGCGCGCCATCTCCGAGATCGCGGCGTAGCTCGGAGCTATCGATAGCGTTTATCTGGATTTCCGCGTAGATCGATACATGATTAGCGCTGTCGTGTCGTCACATCCGTCGTGACGAAGGAGGAGGTCGCTGAGGATGGCTGAGTTGAGACACACGTGTGCCGGGTCGACCTCCGAGTCGTTTTAAATATCGGGTCATTGAAGTCACTGTATTATATTTTGTACGTTATTTGGCTGTCTATTGTGACGAAGTAGTTGTGTGCACTTGTGGTCGTGCGGAATAAAAGACCACCGACATGTTACGAAACGCGAGTGAACTATTTCACGGCCTCACCTATTGTCGCCGCGCGAACCACCAATCTTTTTCCGATCACGAGCGCCGGCATATCGCGCTTTCCCTTTATTTCCTTTCCTTCTGAGTTTTCGAACATGGTCCTTCGAGCCGGATAAGTGCGTGAGTCGGTGAATTAAAAGTGTATAACCTATCGAGTGCACGAGCGACGAATCGAGTTATCGCCCTTATATATGCGCATTTCGTGCCGTAATACGCGATAGACTGCCACGCGGCCTTTCTCTGCGTGTCTGTGAAATCGCGAGCAGAAGCGATTAATCTCGATTCTAGCGGACAGTAACGTGAACAGTGACATTCAGTGACCACGAAGTTATAATAATTTGACTCTATTCAGTGCGACGGTTCGAATATATCGCTTATGCGATTCGTACGTCGTTCTTTGTGACAATTTATTAGAGTAATAATTTGACTCTATTTAGTGCGACGGTTTGAATCCATCGTTTTCGGATTCGTTCGTCGTTCTTGTGATAATTGTCGGATTGACAAGTGACTCTAATCATTGCGATTGTTCGAGTCTGATTGTTTATTAGACTCTGATAGACTGTGACGTCATCATGCCTGGAGATACGCTCACAGTACCGACAGACCGATCGAGAACTCGTACTCGTTCTCAAGGCAGCATTGTAGCGCTGCTCGTCGTACAACGAGAACATTTACGATCTATTCATCGTACGTGCAATTCGGCTGCGAGGCTCACTGATACGTCCAACTCCATTACAGTCTCGACGAAACTTCAAACGTTAACGCATCTATGGGCCAAATGTCGATGCAATCACGAGGAGTTAACCGAATACTCGACGGATCCGGACGTCAGTGATTATCTCCGAGGTACCGAGTTTGGCGACATGGAAGATCGAGTTCTGGATGCGACGGACGCGCTCACCGCTTTGCAGAGCAGCCTGCCTTCGACCACATCTACTAGGGGGGACGCTGCCAACGCATCTTCGACTTCCAGATTCACCAGTCTCGAGCGCATCCCTCTGCCGACTTTCAACGGAGATCAGAAGGACTGGGCTCATTTTCGAGATATGTTTGACTCTATGGTCATCCGTGAGTCTGGACTATCTAACGTACAAAAGTTTTATTATCTTAAAAGTAGTTTGACCGGTACGGCATTGTCGCTGATTAAAAATTTACCGATTACCGATGCGAATTTTGAATCGGCTTGGAAATTAGTTAATGCTCATTATCAAGATATTCAAGTTTTGACCTTTTCTCTTATAGTTCGTTTATTAAAGCTTAAGCCAGTAAGCGGCAATAATCCTGCCGCATTAGAGACTCTAATTAATCAAACTCGCGAAATACTTGTCTCTCTCGAAAACTTGAATCAATTGTCGTGGGATTCTATACTAGTTGTTATGACGCTTATGCGTCTGGATCCGACAATTCGAAAGAGTTGGGAAGAGAACATCGGTAAAAGAGAAACATTTCCGAATTATGACGAACTTGAGCAATTTTTGACCGGTAAAATACACGCGTTAAATGTTGCTTCGATTAAAAGCGGAGTCACATGCCTTAGCGACAATGTCGGATCGAAAAATACGAAACATAAAAACGGTGTTGACTCTAAGGTCACTTCGCACGTTGCGAACACCAACACTTCTGTATGTCATTTGTGTTCAGCGGCTCATAACGTATCGAAGTGCGCGAAGTTTAAGGTTATGCCTGCGAGCGAACGTTTAGATTCCGTCCGAGCGGCGCATTTATGTTTTAATTGTCTCACGAAAGGACATTTTCCGCCGAGCTGTAAGACCAAACCGGGTTGCGATAAATGTAAGAAACGACATCATAAGATGCTTCATCAAGCATTCTCGCCGCGTGCATCGGATTTAGAGTTAATACATGGTAACGTGGTTACTTCCATTTCGAATAACGATTCCGCGAACTTATCTAATGTAACTTCCTGTCATTCGGGAATCGCCGAGTCAAAGACGTTAAAGCCAGTGTTAATTGCGACAGCGTGGGTACATGTGCGTACGGCCGAAGATCGTGAACTGCCATTCCGTGCAGTTTTAGATTCTGGCTCCGAGTGTTCGCTAATCTCTGAAGCAGCTGCTCAAACGTTACGCGTACAAAGAATTGCGTGCTCTGCTTCAATTTCGGGTACTGGCGCCACCGTTTCCGGGATCGTAAAGCACTCCACCCGCGTTGAATTACGGTCGCGAATTAACTCTCAGCTTGTCGTCGTGATCGAGCCTCTTATTTTATCTCGTCTCTCTAGTTATGTTCCGCGACGAGTTGTTGAAGCCTCTGAGTGGATCGGCGTCGGTCAACTGACATTGGCTGACCCCGACCCCTGCAGTGATAAGCCGATCGACTTAATACTCGGTGCCGATTGTTATGACGAAATAATACTTCCAGATCGGGTGAAGTTTCCCGGAGAACCGTACGCTATTCATTCACGATTTGGGTGGGTGCTGCGCGGTCCAGTGGACGACGGCCCTGTTAATGTCTTGTCGTCGCATACGACTGTTTCGTCATTACACGTGACATTTAATACCGATTTGACTCGTGCGATCGAACGCTTTTGGGAGGTTGAGGAGATTCCTTCGCAGAACAAGTTATCCGCTGAGGATAATCATTGCGAAGATCTCTTCGCCGCGACTACTAATCGTGATGCGTCAGGAAGATACCATGTTGCGTTGCCGTTTAAGGGAGATCTTCCACTTGATATTGGGGATTCTCACAAAAATTCGCTCCATATGTATTCGTCTTTGGAGCGTCGGTTGAAAAAGGATCGACAGTTGGCTGTCGAATATAATGCTTTTTTGACCGAATATTTAAGATTAGGACATATGAGTCCGTTTACGCCCTCGGAAGTCGAGGAACAGCGATGCTTTATACCGCATCATCCGGTATTAAAGCCAAGTAGCGCTTCGACGAAGGTAAGGGTTGTATTTAACGCGTCTGCGCGCACTAGCAATGGAAAGTCTCTCAACGACTGCCTCCTTATCGGACCAAAATTGCAGGCTGATCTATGTGCCATCCTGTTACGTTGGCGCTGGCACCGGTTTGTGTGTGCCGCCGATATTGCGAAGATGTTTCGGCAAATTCGCGTGCACGATGATCATACGCGCTTTCAGTTAATTCTCTGGAGGCAATCGGAGAAAGACGCGGTTGTTCCGTATCGGTTACGGACGGTAACTTATGGTACCGCTCCTGCCCCTTTTTTAGCATTACGCGTCTTGCGACAGTTAGCAGAGGACGAGAAGCATCGCTTCCCTCTGGCTGCGCATAACGTCATAGTTAATTCATACGTTGACGATATATTTTTTGGCGCGTCGGAGATAGAAGAATGTCGCGAGATTCGAGAGCAGATGATAGGACTGACCAACGCGGGCGGGTTTCCTCTACACAAATGGAGTTCCAATTGTCCAGATTTAATCTATGATTTATCCGAAACGATTCGCGATCCTGCACAAAACGTAGATTTTAAAGAGGATGATCAATTAAAAATTCTTGGCATATATTGGGCACCACTAGAGGATGCCTTTAGTTTTCGCATTAGATCAGAGGTTCCGTCGACCATAACGAAACGCACCTTTCTCTCGTATATATCGAGAATCTACGATCCACTAGGTTGGCTGTCGCCGACCATTATTATCAGTAAGATCCTTATTCAACAGTTGTGGCTGTCTAAGATCGATTGGGACACGACACTACCGTCGGATCTAAATGAACGGTGTGTATCTTTCTGCCACGGACTTACTTCACTTGCTACGGTTTGTATCCCGCGCTGGGTACGCACCCGCGAGGACTCAAGTATCGAGATCCATGGGTTCGCGGATGCGTCCCAGGCCGCTTACGCAGCCGTGATTTACCTTCGAGTGATTCATAAACACGAGCCAAACGTTTTCTTATTAACAAGTAAGAGCAAGGTTGCTCCGTTGAAAACGGTCTCGGTTCCTCGTTTGGAGCTCTGTGCGGCCGAGCTCTTATCGCGACTTCTTGCTTGGACTATTTCAGCGTTAAATCTCGAGCAGGCCCCCATTTACGCCTGGACGGATTCCACCGTCACATTGGCCTGGCTTAGTAAGCCTCCGGCCACATGGAAGGTATTCGTGGCGAATCGGGTGTCTCTCATCCAAACGCAATGTCCACCGGCAAATTGGCGTCATGTTCCTACGCAGGACAATCCTGCGGATTTAGCTTCTCGTGGAGTCTCTCCGACTCAATTGATTAAAAATACACTATGGTGGTACGGGCCTTCGTGGCTTTCCTGTGAGCCCGAAGCCTGGCCCTCGGTCGACTCGCCTGAGAGTCTGCCGACTTCTGACCTTGAGGCTCGGTCAGTCGTCACTCACTTCACCAAGGTCTCCGAGTGGGATCTATCCACTCGTTATTCTGATTGGAGCAAATTGCTCAAGATAACTGCGTTGATTCTACGCTTCGTGAAACTGACACGACGACAGCTTCCATGTACGGAGATTTTATACACCGCGCAGTTGATGACGGAAGCCAAAACTTTTTGGATCAAAGTCATACAGTCGTCGTTATATGCGACGGAACTTCATTTATTGCGAGCCGGGCAAAGATTACCACGGTCGAGTTCGCTGCTTTCATTGGATCCGTTCATTGATGATGACGGAACCATTCGTATGGGAGGCAGATTAATGCACGCTCCATTGACTTTCGCTCGGAAGCATCCGGTAATCCTGAGCCAGACTCCTCTGACGCGTTTAATAGTGCGTGATGCACATTTACGCACTCTCCATGGGGGAACGTCGTTAACATTACGTCTACTCCGAGAGGAGTATTGGATACTCCGAGCAAAAATAATTGTCAGTTCAGTTATTGGTCAGTGTGTCATCTGCTCTCGACATCGTGCAAATCTGAGCAGTCAAAAAATGGCTCATTTGCCCGAAATACGAACTAATGTGGCGCGTCCGTTTTTGAAAGTTGGAATAGATTATGCCGGACCCTTGCCAGTGCGCGCCTTTGCCGGACGTGGTCATCAATCCCGTAAGGCCTATATAGCCCTTTTCGTGTGCTTGATCACCCGTGCCGTGCATATGGAACTCGTTACCGATTTGTCTTCCGCCGCATTCATCGCCGCTTTTCGACGATTTTCATCACGACGCGGTATTCCTGCGATCGTGCTTAGCGATAACGGAACAAATTTCCGTGGCGCGCAAACGGAATTATACCGTATATTTTACGCTAGTATGTGCGATGGCGCCGTCGAATCCTCTATGGCCTTGTTAGGCATAGAATGGCACTTTATTCCAGCCTCCGCTCCGCACTTTGGCGGGATCTGGGAGGCTGGAGTAAAGTCAGTCAAACACCACTTAAAGCGTATCGTTGGCGTACATACGCTCACCATTGACGAATTAGAGACACTGTTGTGCCAGGTAGAGGCCTGCCTAAATTCGCGACCGATCGCTGGACTCTCGAACTCCCCCGACGATCTATCGTATCTGACTCCTGGTCACTTCTTGACCGGCGCTCCACTTCTTGCGTTGCCTGATGCGTCGCTATTAGATCGTCAGGAATCGAGATTGACTAGATATCAACTCGTGCAGCAGATGCGAGACCGATTTTGGCAGGTTTGGCGCTTAGACTTTCTGAACTCTTTGCAGAAGCGCAATAAGTGGCACAATCAATGCGCGAATATGAGCGTGGGTGACATCGTTATCATTAAAAACGACAATGCACCACCCTCTAAATGGGAATTAGGGCGTATAACCCAGTGCTTCCCGGGTGAAGATGGGTTGATCCGCGTTTGCGAAGTGAGGACTGCGACCTCTACCGTTCGACGACCGATTCACAAATTGTGTCTTCTTCCGATCGCTGATCGAGACGAAGAGGATCACAATTCGTAGCTTCGTTTAGTTTTTTTTGCTTCTTGAGTATCATACCCTACGGCGGGCGGCGCCCAACGCCCAATAATTCGCGTCTGTGATATCTAGAGATATCTATAGGTTAAGTGTAGATTAATTAAGTTTATGCATACTGCTAAAATGTAAATCAGTATTAATCTTAGTCAGCTGATATAAGTAGTCATTAGTTCATTATAAAGTGTTTTTGTCGCTTATTAAATAAGCGAGGCGAGCGGTATGTTCGTGCAAGTGTGACACGAAGCGCGCAATCCGAAATGCGCGCGCCATCTCCGAGATCGCGGCGTAGCTCGGAGCTATCGATAGCGTTTATCTGGATTTCCGCGTAGATCGATACATGATTAGCGCTGTCGTGTCGTCACATCCGTCGTGACGAAGGAGGAGGTCGCTGAGGATGGCTGAGTTGAGACACACGTGTGCCGGGTCGACCTCCGAGTCGTTTTAAATATCGGGTCATTGAAGTCACTGTATTATATTTTGTACGTTATTTGGCTGTCTATTGTGACGAAGTAGTTGTGTGCACTTGTGGTCGTGCGGAATAAAAGACCACCGACATGTTACGAAACGCGAGTGAACTATTTCACGGCCTCACCTATTGTCGCCGCGCGAACCACCAATCTTTTTCCGATCACGAGCGCCGGCATATCGCGCTTTCCCTTTATTTCCTTTCCTTCTGAGTTTTCGAACAGTTAGATTTTAAAAAATCATTAAATATTAACTGACAGTAATATGTACACTGCCAGTAATATGGCCATTCACCCTATCTCGCTTATAAGAATACAAAATCAAAATGGATTCTTATTTTCTAGTTTTGACAAATTTGTCAATAAATTTCATTGACTCGAAATAAACAAATCCTCGTCTTTTAGAGGCTCCACTTCCACGTTTTGTTTTATTTTGTCTTATTTTCTTTTTTTTAGAGAAAGAGTCTCTTAGACGAGTCCATCGATTGCAGCAAACATCTGCTAAAATATGTTAAATAAACAAATTTAATAATCAACTAATTGATTTAATACAGATTTAGTACAAATGCATGTTAATGAATTGAATAGCTCATTAGTAATATTGTTAAATATTAAAAGATAAAACTTACCAAATGTGTTCAAAATTTTAGATATTTTTACCCAAGAGTTTTCTTTTTTTATCACATCACGATAATCTTTGCAACTAGTATCATATAAGTGTGGATAGCTTTTTACAATATTGATTAACAGATCATCAAAAGTTCTCTCTTCGTCATCTTGTAAAGTCAATTCATCAGGATTCAGGTTTTCATTTCCTTCATTTTCAGACATCTGTACATTATGACAGTAATCCATGTAATCGAAGGCCATAAGGATCGATTCTATAAATTTTAAGCATTAAACATGAAACGTACCAAAATTTATAAGATGTGTTTATTTTGCAATAAATTACAATTTCAGAAATGTGCAAAGTAAAATTAACCTCAAAATACTGTTTATGAAACTGAGAATTTACACGAATAATTATATACTGTCATTGTCAGTTTATATTTGTATTCCATTGATAATGTAATATAATAGTAAAAAAACTTACGTGTTAATCAATATAAATTCGTTTTTTGTTTTTATTTTCTTCTTAAAAACTTTTATTACGACCGGTTACAATAAGTTCTTATGCTTGTGACTATGCATTATGTATTTTTATGTAGATTGGAAATTCAGAAGCCATGGGCAGAATGCAGAAGCCATAGCGCATGCGCTATTCAGAAGCCATGGACAGAATGCAGATACTATAGCGCATGCGCTATGCCTTCTGCATTCTACTTATGGCTTTTGCAATTTTATGTGCTTCCAGCTTTAGGCTTAAACACGGACTAAGGAATAGAGGGACGGAGCAAGCTGTACCGGGGGAGCACGTTTGCGGCGGGGGGGGGGGGCCGCCATATTTGTTTAGTAATCACCACACATAGAACTCACTATTTGCGTATGTGTGAAAAATGAAAGTCAGATCCTGCACACAATAAACAAAATAGGAAATAGAAATAGGAATAATTATTAAATATTAGAAATAAGAAATTGGAATTATTTATTTTAAAAATAGAAAAAATTAATGCATGAATTAAGAATTGGAACTAATTAATATATTTTATTCTCTTGTTAGATGTAAAATAATTTTTTTTTTTAATATTAAATGTTTATTGCTATTTCTAATATTTTGTCTACTGTATGCAGAGCCTCAGAGTAATAAAAGTTAAAGTATTTTATAAAATTTATAGTACAACAATAATAAAACCGCCTAACCTCTTTACGCTTGTCACTCGTTATGTCTAGTGGCACCACTACACGAGTGTAACCATGTCACAGACACAGAATCTCTGTGTGAGAATCGCTACATCAATATGGCGGAAAGCAGTCCCCCCCGCACGCTTGAATTACCATCCCCTCTCGCCTAAACTAGGACTTTAGACTCGGTCCCTCTATTCCTTAGTCCGTGGGCTTAAAGCTCAATTGCGCGGTCAGGGGGGGGGGAAGCCAGAAAGACGGGGGGCCGCCATATTTGTGTGCCCACTTCTTATTGGTTGCAATTCTGCGCATGCTCAGTACCTCTTATTATGAAAGTATAAAAATTGCATAGGTTGGAATTGTGTTAATTTGTTAAGAAATAAATAATATTAAAGATATGTTGTTTTTGCAAATAAATACAAATTTTGTGTGTAACAATTTTTATTGGCCTTTGAACAATATAAGTTTATTAAAAAATTGGCGTTGACTATTTGAATTGTCGCAAATATTTAACGCAATATAATGTAATCTAATTTTTACGTATTTTTTAATAATAGCGCGTGTTAAATGGATAAAATGATTTTCTAGCGATAATTGATCACATGCATGTTTATTTAAATCGTGAAATATATTGGCATTAATAAATTTTGCCAACACTTTATTTGAAATATATGTTCATGAAATTCTGATATTAATGTTCCATTATTCTTATGAATAATGCATCGAATTTCGATTTCACTTTGACGACAAATTCGAATTACATCTTCAGATGGTTGTACTAATCCTCCGCTTTTTAAACTTATTAAATTATTTTTGTTGCTGTAAAATGTAATTTTTAAACGATTCTCCTTATCAATATCTTTTTTCCAGTTTCGATAATCCGATCAATTTTTGCATGAAGGTACAAAGCACAACACCATTTTCGCACAATGCACGATTACGTTTTTCTTTATAACTTAATTTTTACTGCACACTGCACTGCACTGATAATTTTCTTTACTTTGCTGCACACTGCACAGATATCTTGACGTCTTACAACGCTTGCGCGGAACAACAGCGAATAAGAAATGGGCACAGTATCATGGCGGATTTACCTCCGCTCCCTCCCGCACTGGCTTCCCCCCTTCCCGCATCGATATACTCCGTCCCTATATTTTCTATGTATATACAAGATCTATAGAGAGAAGGTTACCTCAGGCAAACCGGTTGTGGGCGAGGGACGATGAAGTAAGGGGGGAGCTAGAACAGCTTGTAGGCGAGGGGCGACGAAGTAAAGGGGGAGCTAGAAACAGCTTGTTGGCGAAGGGCGACGAAGGAAGGGAAGAGCATGATGATCTCATCGTCAAACAGTAGCTGTCTCTCTCGCACGCTTTAGTGTTTTCTCTCTCGCTCCTTTAATATAGAAATGCTTTGAATTTTTATCGAAAAAATACTTTTATTTTGTAAAATATTGATAGCACTGGAAATTGCGTAATAAAAATTGAAAAGTAAATTAGAAAGGCGCTATAAATTACATATATTGCAAATTATAGCGCTAGATATTTAATGTTTATAATGTTAAATATTGCTGCAACAGATGCATTTGTAATACAAATTGCTTTGTACTCGTATTTAGACTGTAATATCAATGAAAATAAAATATAATTTGGGGATATACACAAAAAACATCATTTGTAAAGTAGTAAAATAAAAGAAAAAATAGTACATATTTAAAAATTATTTTTAAAATAATATTTACTGTTTATATGCATTATTTACAAAAGAAATACTATAAAGAAATTTATTTTTTATATTTAATTGTGAAAACCTCAAAAATTGTTAAAAAATTGTAACTGAAATTCATAAATGTAAGTACAATTCTAGGATAATATAAAAAGCATCATACACAAATTTATTATGATACAAACTTAAATAATGAAATTGTAATATATGTTTCAATATTGCAAATGTGAATATTTATATGATAAAATTTACAAAGTGTTAACAATTTTCAAATATTTGCTAATAAAATATTATTGAAATGTTTCTGTTGAAATCTTAAAATAATTCTTTAAAACAAATGTGATGGGGTATATATTAGGGATCATTAAATATGCGGCAACATTGTGATTATAAAATTTTATAAGTATGTAACGGTGCAGTCCGCAAGCTGCATCGTTACGGCTACGGACCGTCCATCGTCCGTAGCCCACCAAAGGCGCATCGAGCGCCGATAAATTTCTTATCGTAACAACGGCGGTCAACCGCCGAAAATCCTCCACACCCGACCGTTCCGAAATTTCGTTTTGTGGGGGACTCGCCGCCGAAACCGCCGATGCTTGCCGATTCGAAATCATTCGGCTGCCAGCCGGGTATAAAAGAGGCCCGGCTGAACGTCTTCTCACCAGATCCTGTTCGCTGCTAGCCAGCGAACAATCCTGCTGCGAGCGTTCTCGTAGTTCGACCGAGAGTACTCGGATTCTATGCCTTATTCCAGGTACACGAGCGTCCTCGTATACCCCGTCGAGCGTACTCGACTCCTCCAGGCATCGAATTTCGTATGCAGGGCATTCCCTCATACTTATTCGAGTCGCCGCTCTGAATCCGCCTTCGTACGAGTGTTCTCGTACGTCCGCCGACCAGTTTCGGCCTCAAAGCTTCTAGTGCGAGCGTTCTCGTACTCCCGTCAAGCATACTCGACGTCCTGTTCCTAATTTTGCGTTGCCACGCACCGGGATTCATCCGCAGAATCCATTCAGCGGGCAAACTACGTCGACCAATCCGCGCCGTCGAATGACCCGTTACGATCTACGATTGAACGGACTCGCGATATCGTCACGAACGCACTCACCGACGAGCGTTGCGTTGTACCAACCGTTGCGACACGATTGCCCGCGCTTGCGCTCTGATCGCACCAAGACGCCTCACGTCAAGCTTTCGTAATTCGTCCACCGTTGCTTTACATAATTATTTTACCGGTTGCCTAAATAATTATTTCTCCGTCGCCTTCATATTTATTTCACCGTCGCTCTTGTATTTATTTCACGCCGCTTTCAATCACTATTTCGCCGTTAGTAGTTATACTATGATGATTCTAACCCATGGGGCAATGAGGGGGTGCGCGGGTGAAGAGGGGAAGAGGGGTATCGGATAACAGTGGAGGGGGTAATGACGTCTTCGTTTTTGGAGGAGAGGGGGTAAATGTGGAGTGGTAGGGGTATCAGATTACAATAATTCCCGGAAGATAAGGATTGTTAATACAAATCGCGAGATAAGGATTCCCGGAAAAGATAAGGATTGTTTATTGGAAAGAGAACTGTTTATTGGTGCAGGTTTTTTTTTTCTACGCATCAAAGTAGAGCGCCATGTTGTCGGAATCATTATGTTTATAGTATGTAGGTTCGTGCAGGTTTACGGATTGCGTCATCGCTGTATTTTAGAACAAAGAGGCAGCATTTGAGCGCCGTTTCTTAGAGGGTGTGATAATGATTGTTAATACAAATTGTAGGCATCGCCATGTTGCTAGATGCGTCATCGTGTTTGGAGGAGAGGAGGTAATTTTGGAATGGTGGGGAGTATCAGATCACAATAATTCCCGGAAGAGATAAGATAAGGATTGTTAATGCAAATATGAACCATCGATAGTTTTAATCAATGTCGTGTGCAACAAGCGGGTATATAAGGTCCATCAAGACCAAGTCGAGGTAACAGTCGAAATGTTCATCGCGCTATTGGACGAACGTGACATTCTGAGCTTGTCCGCGGAGCAATTAGAAATCGTGCCGAAAGTGATTCTTATAAAAAACTTTGCTCGGTTTGTGGATCACGTGTGGGATAGGCTACCGGATCATTTAAGAGCGGATCCGGAAGTGCAAGGTTATCGTCGGTGCTCGTTGCACTACAACCAGTCGTGGCAGCGTGACCACATCGACGGGCCCCCACCGTACAGGAAAGATTGCACTCTGTGCAAACTGAAATAGGTAAAGTACACATTTTTAAAATATCTTTAATACACATTTTTCGAATGCGTAATAACTAATTGGATATTTTTTTATTTTAATAATTTTTATTTATTACAGAGATGGAAGACAGTCTCATCTTACGAGAGGAAAATCTGAGTACTCTCACAGATTGGTTAACAACATGTCGGGAATGTAGAAGGAAATATAAAAACAGTGAGGAAATAATTGAAAGTATACAACATTTCCTGCATTCATTAAACCATATATTCCGGATACTATATTTCGACAACAATTTATCGAATGGACGAGTGAAATTGACGACAGTGTACTAGAATATTCCGAGGAGGAATTTTCGACGTTTTTAATAGAATCTATCCTGCCGATATTGATGGAAAAGTTGTGCTCGTTATGCGCTCAGAATAGTCTAATATCAAGGATCTCTTCACACTATTATGACTACATATATTATATGATACCGAAGCAGTATAGATCAGCGATACTGGAAAAAATTAGAAAAATGCATCCAGAGAAGGTGCCGACATCGATACATTTGCACAAAGTACACACAACTCCTCAACATCAAACATCGATCGTACACATTTTGCAGAACCGGGAGAACGGAGTATGCAACACCTCAGTGCAAGAAAAGAATGAACAATGTTTTTGCAGAACCGGGATAACGGAGTATACAACACTGAACCATGTATGCGGAACTAATTATTTTTAATAAATATTATTTATCAATAAAATAATTTGAATTATTATTCCTGTGCCTCATCTTATTCACTGACCTATCCTACTGCGAGATAAGCGCGCGCGTCATGTTACACTACACAATAGAAGGAAACGAGCGAACCAGTGACTATCATTTTTTTTTTTTCTTTTAATTGTGGTGAATAATATAGAGTGAATTATTTAAGTTATGCATTTATTCTAAACACCAATAATATACTTATGTTTTCTTCTTAATACAAATTATCCGCAGTAAAATATAAATTTAATAGGAACTCTAATCTAAACTTAATATGTAATTTAAGGATGGTAGGTGAAAGGAGAAAAAAATCGCAATAAGATTAGTATTAACAAATTTTATTCATATTTTTTTTTTCATCTATACAATATTTTTTACAAAAAAAAAATTGTTTCAACCGAGCCTTTAACGCCTTTCACGATTACGAGGAGGGACGGGAGGCGCTTGAGTCGTCCTCGGACGAGGCTCGACCACAGCTATCGGCTTGTGGTACACTCCGCAATCTTTACACTTCTCGTATTCGAAAGTTTTTCTATTCTGATCACGCTCCATTTTCTATACTTTTTTCTCCACCGCGTGCACACTTTGAACTGATAAATTTCTCTCTTCCGCACACCTTATATACAGCTCGACGCAAAAACATCAATTTCGCTGTAGTAATAAACGTTAAAAGACGTTTGATAGATGTTAAAAGTAGTTTAAGTAATGTTGAAAAGATGTACAAAAGATGTTAAAAGTTGTACGTAAGACGTTCAACAATACGTTAAAAGATGTACGATAGACGTTCGATAGAGGTTCAAAGACGTACGATAGACGTTGAATAAATGGAAATATGATACGCTGGCCTATCGCCTATCGTCCTAGCGAAACCTTAGATCCACGATTACTGTTCCTCGAAAAGGAAATGCTACTGTCGAGCGAGTTATCTCGTCTTCGACGTATTATTGTAAACTATAGTGGATATCGATACGAATGTTAGTTAGCGACGAATAGCTTAGCACCTATCGTCCTAGCGAAACCTTAGATCCACGATTACTGTTCCTCGAAAAGGAAATGCTATTGTCGAGCGAGTTATCTCGTCTTCGACATATTATTGTAAACTATAGTGGATATCGATACGAATGTTAGCTATCTGTGAACATAATTAGATTATAATAAGATTTAGCGGCATCTTTGATGTAAGGGTATATAAGCCGGGATTAACTATTGCATCGACGTATTAACTTCTCAAGGCTCGAGTGGAACGTAGGAAATCATCCGGGAGCTGGTTATTCGTTTTAAAAATGTCTAGTTTGCGGAAAATTATTGATTCGTGTTTGCGATTGGCGTGTAACTTAAACGGGCTATGCATCGATAATTATTTATCATCGTTATCCGACAACGACGATAATAATTATGCGGTATTCGCAAAGTTTGCGGGTGCGTGCCCTAGTGCGGTGCTCGCTGTGTTATTTCGGTTGGAACATTTTTCGATTTATCTGCAGCTCTTGATTATTGCTGGTGAAATAATCGAGACAAGACGAGCGTTCAACGACAACGAGGAAGAAGATGCGAGAGGCTATATCATCAGGCTGTCGAATTGCTATCATGGTGCGGTAAAAAATGGTAAGTTTCTATTTTTTGTATTATAAATATTAAAACAAAGTTTTAAAAAATTAAAATCATTTTTTTTTTTTTTTTTTTTAGGAACGCTACAACATCCAACACCTAAAAAAACCATGGTGGTGGAGGGTGTGGTGCGTAGTACGCGTCAAAACCGTGACGAGCGAGCTACTCGACGTCTCGGGGTAAGACGTTGAGCAGATACCTCGCCTGAGGCCGGACCCTTGTGTAAGTCGCTGTATACATTATTTATATGAAATAACAGCATCGATTTTATATTAGGAAATTTTACAAAAAAAAATTTAATGTTTCAGCTCGCGCTCGAATTGTTCTAACGCCTGAGCTCGTCGATCTCGCGAGCGACAAAGCCGGACCCTCGTGTAAGTCGCTGCATACATTATTTATATGAAATAAAATAACAGCATCGATTTTATATTAGGAAATTTTACAAAAAAAAATTTAATGTTTTAGCTCGCGCTCGAATTGTTCTAACGCCTGAGCTCGTCGATCTCGCGAGCGACGAATCGACGAGCTCACTTCGCGAGGAGGAGGAAGAGCAGGAAGAAGAATTACAGACTGAGGAAGAGGAATTACAGACTGAGGAAGAGGAGAGGTATTATGAAGGAGGGGATGAGGAAAGCTACGCGCAAGACGGATGGGGAATGGGTGACAGAGGTAAGAAAGATTGAAAATTTTTACAGTTACTTTTATGCTGGAATTTTATTTTTTTAAACAATAAAATTTTCACAGGATACAGCCCCCCTGTGATTTCTTACTCTCCCGATTACAATTATCAAACGGGGGAGTAAAGTAAAAAGAAGAAAATCGAGAGGTGAGTTGATTTAACACTACAAATTTTTCGATTTTATATTTTCATACTCAAATTTTTTTAATTAATTCATTAATTTTTAATTTTGACTTTTTGCAGTTCAAACAGGTGGTGGTGGAGAAGAAGAGTCGGAGGAAAACTTGGTCGGGCGAGGTTCCTGCGGCGCGCTTTCGAAGTCGTCGGTTTCGCCAGTCGATTCCTCGCGAGGAAAGAACGGAGGAAACAAGGCAAGCGGAGGGATATCGATGCGGCGGTGGTGGAAAGGCGTCGGAAGAACATTTTTATGCAATTAAAAAAATTCTGTTTGCTCAAATGTACATATATTTTTTTTTAGTTTTTTAATAAATATTATTTATATTAAATAAATTTATTTTTTATTTTTTTTTTTACCAGACTCTTTCCCCATCCTATTCAACGTCCTATTTTACTGCGAGATAAGCGATAGACCATATTATATGGTGGATTATGTGATGGGTAAAAGGTGGAATAAAAGTCATACGAGTGTGATATACATCATTTTATTAACATAAATTATAGTTGTTTTACACGTTTGTTACGCTCAAACCACCACTTGTACAATTTGCAAACATTCCGCATAGCGCAATGTCTCGTGTGATACGCGCAGCGCAAGGTTCCGATTACATCCAAGTTCGTCAGGCGTGCGATATCTTCGTAATCCGCATCTATTGTTTCAATCTCTACATCATCTTCCAAAATCTCGCACAACCACTTTTTCTTCTCGAGTCCTTTCACGTATATCAGAGACGGTTCCGTACCAATGGCATTGTTGATAAGACTTTTCATCTGACTGTACGAGACGTGTCCATCTTCCCATCGGAAGCCGTGGTGGTGTATCCGTAACCAACACGCCAGCGATTTTTCCGATTTCGTCAACAGATACCACGGTACGTGTTCACAAAATACGTAATGAAATAGCGTTTCGCCATCTCGAAGTACCGCTACCTCTTTCACGATAAAAATGTTGTTGAACGCGTAACCTTGCAAGTCGACGAAAATTGGTACGTTCGACATCGTCGTCGACCGTCGGAAAACTGACGTTCCCATTCGCACACGTCTAATTTATAACTTTTCACACGAGTCTGCGCACAATGTTGTTCAGTGGATTATATTCGACCATTCGATCGTGTATAATGAGACAATAGGCGGTGGTGTTGGCCGGTATATTTTCCTTACAATCAAATTCTATTCGCACGTCAACGGTGGCGCTCTTGAAAGAGTCGTTTTGTCGCGAACAATCTATGACTACGAACGGACCGGCTTTCGAGAATTCATCGATGTCCAAATACGTATCGTCCTGTCCATAATAGGCTTTGCGGAAACATGCATACATATTGTACAGTATAGCGTATCGACTCTTGTCGAAATCCAAATTCATGTCGTCGTACGGATAAAAATCTGAATTCAGATGCAGTCTCACATTGGTGAGTTTACAAGCGTCAAATTGCGTAGCGTTTTCAGACAGTACGTTTTTTCGACCGGTTTGGAGAGCAAAGATTACGTATCGCGGTTTTTCCAATTGCGCAGCTTTGACCGCCCAGGATTGCTTCGTTGTATTCTGCAGCAGAGGAAACTCGTACAGATCCCACGAACGGAAGCACACGCTCAGATATCTTCCGCTTTCCAAAGTTCGAAGAAGAGACAGCTTGTTGACTTCGCTCAGAGATACATGCGGCATTCGCCACTGTATCTTGAGTAGTTCGATCGTTGGATTCGTACCGACTCGTCCAACAAGAGAATTATTATCGTTGCGCGATCGTATCAATACAAGTTCGTAACGAGCGTTGATTACAATCCGTTTGTAGTCCTCGCAGAATCCTAAAAGAGTATTGAGCGGAACGCAAAAATTAAAGTTTCCATCGAGCAACGGATTTCCATCCGGATTCCACGATGCGTATTTCAGCGTCTTGCTCTTCTCCGTCGTCAGCGATACATAGTTTTTGATCGTGCTCGTTATTCCAACGTTTCTGTTACGATCAATTTCAACTCCGTCGAGCTCGTATCGCATTTCATCAAACATGAACGCGACACAATTATTTCCCATTATACACACGTTATCTCTATTCTCATCGGCAGGAGTAACGAGTTTTCCTTCAATGTAGAGAAAACTCTCACACGGTAACGTGTACAAATCCTGTTGCTGTATCGGTATTCGTATCTCATCGCTGTGTCCCAACGTCGTGTTAGCGTACGGATTGTACGTGTGCATCTCATATTTCACAATACGCTCGTCGAAGACGGGCTCGTCAGCGATGTCGAGTATATCCATCTCTTTAAACGTTTCTCACAACGAATCCCAACGATTTTAAAAAGTTTACGTTCGTCGTACTGAGCCTCTTGAATGGCGATGTTTTCCCAATTTTCGTTGTTCTCTCAATCACTCGCTGTTCGTTCAACACGAGCATTTCCTCGCACCACGTCGCCGCAAGTGCAGTCTGATGGTAATCTCCTCTCCGCGAAAATCGATCAATCGTCCGTCTTGATCCACCACACGCAAGGTGATATCGGTAAAGCTCCTCGCGATGACCGGAAGGTAAATGATTTGCGCCGGTGTTTCCGAGACTTTATATCCCGGAGGCACGTTCGGTGAAAATTCGTGTATCGTGTGCACCGACCAGTCGTTGGCGTACGCACCCGTGGTTATGCTGCATTCCACTCGAATAATGTTTACGTTGACGATGTTTACCGAGGAATCTGATTCGTGCAACTTTCTCGGTTCCAGTATACGACCCGTCGAAAATCCAAACAGCGGTCCGATGGTATTCGGTTTGGCGAAATTTATTCGAAAAGCGCACATGATTTCACTCTTCATGGTATTAACGTTGGGACGAAGTGACAATGGATAATCTTGCTCTTCACTTTTTCCTCGTTTTTGCAGTATCGCGCGTTTCAGATAAGAAGCAATGGCGTCCAATTTGTACGATCCTTCGGGAATTGTAATTTCTTCGTCATTGTCGTCGAAATAAAATTTATTGTTCGCTACCGTCACGTTCGAAATCGTGTTGTAGGTCTCCATCGTGGTTAGGCCGAGCTCGTAGTCCCCATCGCTCAAGTCTATCGGTGGAAAATAATCCATCGTGAGAACGCTGCTTTTACCGCTTAGAGTGAGCGTCAGCGACATTGCCGAGATTCCATCGACGACTGATGTCGATCGATGGCGGATCGATTTTTATATCTATTTTTTGGAGGTACAGGAGGCACAATTGTCCGCAGATCGTTTGATCGTACGTCTGGTAGACCGTGCGATTGTACGTTATCGTTGTATCGGTGTCTCCGAGGTAGCGTGTAAGCTCCTTCGGCGGCTGCAAATTGCCAAAGCTGTCAAAGTATACGGCGCGATCGCCTCTCTTGGCGTACGCCACCCAATGCGTGCCCGGCCCGTCGACATCGTCCAAATTCACGATACCGCTCTCATTTTTATGTATCTTGTCGGGTAAAGCATTACGCATGTAGACACCTCGGAAATACGGTATTCGCATACGCTTCGCTATTTGTAACAACTGTAGATTGGTGGTGGCACCCGCCGGCATCTCTATCGTTTTTTCGACGTTTTTTTTTCTCTTCAATCCTTTGCCCCGCTTGTACGGAGCGAGATAAATCCCCCGTCCTTCCATTGCTTTATTGTGACGTTTCGTCTCTTCGAGTTGTCATCGCGCGGCCTTAGAGTCGTTCACCGCCTTTGCAACACCCGCCGCTCCACCGGCAAGCGAACCGATGACTCCCAAGAGCGGTAACAACGGTAACATACCAACGCGTTTCGCCGTCGGAAGCGTTCTCCTCTTGGTCTTCTTCTTCTTTCTCTTTGTCATATCCATCCCCAATTTCGTCTTTGCTTTCATAGCAGCCCATACGGCGGTAGCAGCAGCCCTCTCACCGAGAGTCGCGTCCGCAGCGGTGATCCGCACCAGCGCTTTATCGGCGAGAACGCGATCGGCTGCGTGGCGGTCCGCTGATTTGCGGTTTTGCGAGTACGCGATGTCGTGATCGCGACACGCCGCGTCCAACGGATTGATACCTCGATCCCCTCGCGCGAGTCGTTTCCGCAGACGAGTCCCCGGCCCGCAAAATTGGTAGCCGGGTATATGCAGCTCCAACGGTAGTCGATTTATCACACTGTTCAGTAAACCGGCACCCTTGTATCGTTTCATAGAGCGCGAATTCTAACGTATCGCGTGTAAATCATATTTCCAACTGAGGTGTGTTTCGACAGCGCTCACCTATAAATAGGAGGGGCGTATCGATCATTAACCAGTAGAATATCAAAGTTTGTCGGACGACAAAGTATAATGAATAACCGGGATAATAAGAAGGAACGGAAGGAGGTGAATGTCGCAAACGTGTATCGCTAATCGTGTGTTTGAAACAATATTTTTTTTTTTCAGGATAATGTCCGAATCATGTATGGAAATAGAGATATTTTAGATCTAGCGACAAATATCCGAGCACCGCTCTTTCCAACAACCGATGCTGCGCACTCGTCGCGTAATAACAAGGATGAGAAAGAGTCTGGTAAAAAAAATGAAATTTGTACAACAACCGTACACGATCCGTGTGAAAAACATGGATGATAAGACGCAAGGGGTTTGTGAGAAGGCGTGCAGACACGGTAAAATGCTGCCAAACACGATACGCGGTATCATTTGCGGTCCCTCGAATTGCGGTAAAACCAATGTAATGATTAGTCTGCTGGAAAGTCCGAACGGTGTACGTTTCGAAAACGTGTACGTGTACTCGAAATCGTTGAATCAACCAAAGTATCGATATCTCGAAAGATTGCTCGGATCGATCGATGAAATCGGCTACTTTACATTCTCGGACAACAACACAATTGTACCGCACAGCGAGGCGTTACCGAATTCCGTATTCGTCTTCGACGATATAGCGTGCGACAAGCAGAATGCGATACGCGAGTATTTTGCTATGGGTCGACATTCGAAGGTCGATTGTTTTTATCTATGCCAAACGTATGCAAAAATACCGAAACATCTCGTGCGCGACAACGCGAATTTACTCGTAATATTCAAGCAGGATGGAACAAACCTTAAGCACGTCTACAACGATCATGTGAATACGGACATGACGTACGAAGATTTCGGTACATTGTGTCACGCATGTTGGCAGCACAAGTACGGATTTTTAGTGATAGACAAGGATAGTGCGATTAACGATGGACGTTACAGACGTGGTTTTAACGAGTTTGCGGTATCGCGGAATGGTTAGTTGTTCTCGAGACGTTGACGATGACGCTCGACACGAAAGATATCGACGAGAGGGAGAAGATCGCGAAGGAAATCGCTCGTACGAGCGAGTCGATTCGCAAGAAGCATCGGACGTTGAAGACGGGTAGAGTGGAGCAAGAGGTGCAATTGGAGAAACGGTTGAAACCGATCGTAGAGCTGTTGAAACGAATCGTCGAGAACATCAAGGGTAACGATGATTCGGTTGACGATCTCGAGATTAAAAACGAACCGGACATCAAACGAAAGCGGACAAGCTCTAAGAAGAAGAAAATCAAGCGTACCTCGTTGATGACACCGATACAGACCCCATTGACGCCACCGATACAAGCCTCGACTCCGTTCCAGCCGCAAAAATTGGTGTTTGAAGCGCCGACATATTTACCGACCGAAAACGTGTTCGAAACCACGGATCCGTCTTTCGTAACATCCGTGAGACAGACGATGCAAACGTCCGATGGTCGGGAAGCTCTGTACGGCCAAATGGGTCCGCTGGGTCAAGAGTACATCGGGGAGCTCTTGAGCGGTGACAAGAAGAGAGGGATCGACAACGTGTACGGTGTATACTTCAACGATGCGGGAACGTTTCTCGGAGACAAGGTCTTCGACATTGATAGAGATGACAATGTGATCATGGACGGTGTGAAATACGCTGGCACACCCGGCCTGTTTGAATTAATATTCAAAAGACTTCCCGACGATACGCTGTGTACGGAGGATGACAAACAAAAGTACAAGAGCATACTACTTGCTACTAACGCTCACAGACGCGGTCATAACGCCCATTTACCTGTTTTGGGAAACAAAGGATACAAATACAAACATATCATCACACCTCTGATATCTAAGAAAGGTAGAGGTGTTGCACATCTCGACAGGAGAGGTGTGGGTCGTACGTTACCCAAGTGTAACGTACCACAGACCATGACTGTGACCGACAACGCGGTCGATTACGTGCACTGGGATGATCCGAACGAATTGGTGGATCGCCTTCGATTGCTGGACGCCTCCCGTCAGGCGGGAAACAACGCGCACGACAACGAGTTTCTCTCGATTATCGAGGAACTGCGCGAAGCTGGTCTGAATATAAATTAATCACAGCTTTTCAACTATCGCCAGTATTGCTCGTGTGATGCTACAGGAATGTCTATCAACAAATTCGGACTACAGCTAGGAGGAGGAAGCGCCAGGGTGACGAGACAGAGCGGCGGAGTCTCGAAGAATTACGTGCGCGAGAATTGTCTCTGCAAGGATGGTGAGGTTTTCAACGCCAAGTCGCGCGTGATCAGACATCTCGCCGACCCTAAAGCGGACACCGACGCCGTCAACAAGCTGCATCTGGATCATTACCTCAAGCTTATGAGCGATCGTGAGAATCGAAATCGTATGCTCTGTGAAAATTTTAAGCGAGAAGTACTTTCGAGACTTGAAGATTCGGAGAATACCGAGCGGACCTGGAAGAGAGACCACGACGATTACATCGAGACCAGATACGTGGCGTTGGAACGACAGATTCACGATCTGAGAGGTCTCCTCGACGAGAGTGTAGCGCGACTCGATGGAAAACTCGTCGATCGCGAGCGAGAGACGAAGAGTCTTGTCGAGCGAGAGATTCACAATCTTCGTAGAGCTGTGAGAAAAAATTTCATCGAATACTACGATGAGGCGATGAAGAAGAAGCAAAACGAATCGCAATGAGCGAGAAGGAAGCGGTGAGCCTGGAGAGGAGATCGCTCGTGGACGAGCTCCACGCACCGGCGAGAAGAAACTTTACGCGTAGACCAGTCGTCGTGAAAGGATACGACGATTTGTGGCAGGCTGACATTGTCGAGATGAGACCGTACTCGCGATCCAACGGCGGCTGCAACTACATTCTAACCGTTATCGATGTGTTGAGCAAGTACGCGTGGACTATGCCCTTAAAGACCAAAGGTGGAATCGAAACGTCCAAAGCATTTTCCGCGATATTTAGGGAGAGAATTCCGAAAAATTTGCAGACTGACCATGGAAAAGAATTTTACAACAGAGATTTCCAAAATCTTGTCAAGAAACACGGCATCAATCATTATTCGACATACTCGGTTATGAAGGCTTCGGTGGTGGAACGATTCAATCGCACGTTGAAGAACGAAATGTGGAAGTTTTTCACGCTCACGGGATCGTACAGGTGGATCGACGATTTACCGCGATTGGTCTCGGAATACAACGGTCGTAAACATCGTACGATCGGTATGTGCCCGATCGATGTCACTCCCGAAATCGCAAAGGGACTCTTGAGCACCGTGTACGGTAATATAAAAATTGCCGCGCCAGCGAAATTCAGGATGGGTGATTCGGTGCGCGTGAGCAAATTCAAAACTGTATTCGAGAAAGGATACACGCCGAATTGGTCGACGGAGGTGTTTAAGATCGCCACGGTGCAACGTACCAATCCTGTGACGTATCTGATTAAAGATTATCGTGGAGATCCGGTCGCGGGAGGCTTTTACGAGCACGAATTGCTCAAGACCGCACAACCCGACGTTTTCTCGTGGA
Source organism: Linepithema humile (assembly GCF_040581485.1). Lineage (NCBI taxonomy): Eukaryota > Metazoa > Arthropoda > Insecta > Hymenoptera > Formicidae > Linepithema > Linepithema humile. Next base: position 11,613,563 of record NC_090131.1, read on the forward strand.
GAAGGTGTTGCCCCGAAAGGACGACAAGGTGTTTGTAAAGTGGTTGGGATTCGACAATTCGCACAACTCTTGGATAAATAAAGACGATGTATTGTAATAAACTATATTTATTGTACAATAATCAATTATACATATATATACAATGGTGTTCTTTATTACTACAATATATACATTTAAAACTAACAACGATAATAATACATAAAATATTAAACTATACATAAATATTAACACTAGTGTATAAACAATATAAATAATATAATGTATAAACTATATACAACATAATAATACTACAATTGTATCTTGTAATGTCCCCACGGTAGAATGTTGGTGGAACCGGATACGACGTGCCGCTTATCGTCGTACGGACTGAGCGCGAGCTTCGACTCCGACACGGTGTACACCTCGTGCAACTTTGAGCGGATGCACGATTGACGCCGCGTCAGTTCGATTTCGTCGTTGAGACACCGAGTGTAATCGTCGAACGTTATCGTTCTCACGACTACGTTTTTCTTAACGCCTTTAACTTTTTTGACATCTTTTTGTCCGGTGACTCTCAACGCGTACATCTTCGCTCTCAGTCCGACAAATTCCGTCATGATCGTGCCGTTGTTCTCGTCTTTCATCAGACCGGGTACTTTCTTGTTGGCGCGCGGCATACCGTAAGCGTTGTCCTCGGAGTAGTCGCTCGTGTCGAATTTGGATATATCGCGTTTCATATCCCGATACGCGTCCTCGCAGTGCAGAAAGTATATCAGACTGTCGGTATCGGTATACATAATTTTGCAATTGTCGCGGTAGAGAGGCGCCATGTACTCGTAGTGAAACTCGTACAAGCAGGTCTTGGATATGTCGAGGATACACATACCCACGTAGATCGGCTTGTCGAATTTCACTTCGAGTTTTCGCAACTCTACGGCGACTAAATCCTCCGAGAACACGCTTCGGCTGTGGAAATTCGGTTTCGCGATCATAGCCTCCGCTCCGTACCGACCATCCCACTGTGTAACGAGCCGGACATCCGTGTGATTTCGCACATTCTCCATGGTTTTGCCGAAAACCGCGTTGTTGATCAATTTGTACAAATTTTTTTCGAAATCATTTTTCGCCCGTGTCCAAAACTGTGTATTCAGTTCTATGTATCCGCGGAGCCACGGAGATTGCGCGAATTGCAGTACGCGGTGAATCTTTGCAATTCGCAGGCCGTGTCGCACGCATTGCTGCAGATTACGGTAGTGGATGACATAATGCTGCTTATCGCACAGCGTGGCGAGTAACTTGATCTCCCGCTTGCCGGGCGGCTTATCGCGCGTCGGGCAGAACGGTAGGTCAGTGTGCGCGTCGTGAAGATTCACCGGATACTCGAGATCGACTTCCAGCACATAACCGGTAGCCGAATCGGATGCAACGGACATTACGTTAAAGTTTTCGACATCATCGACCCATCGAAATTTGGCGTAGGGCAACGGTTGACACATTGCCCACCCGTACAAGTTGTTTACATCATAGTACATTAGGTACGACGACGGTTCCGATGGGTCGTAGGATGGCATGTATTTGTTGTTGGCGGCGGCGTATCGGTTGGAGCATTGGCTGAGACCGCCGCGTATACCGCGCTCGACAAACAGTATCATATCGATGTCCGTGAGCAACTCGAATTTTACACGCGTGTACTTCATCATAGCGTCCCACGTGTATCCCGGTAGAGTGTAGTAATGAGCGGGATCTAAACCGTAACTCTTTATAGACATGTTTCGAAAATTTTGAAAAATATCCGCCAACAAAAGAACATCAGTTTTTAGATACAAATCGCTGTATTGACCTAGATCTTCGATTGAAAATGTTTGCCAGACGTTTGTCGCGTGCGCGTAATCGCTCTCGGATACCGTTTCTCCGGTGAGCGAGCTGTAAAACGATTCGCGCGATGGCAGGCTTGTGTCTCGGAGCTTGTCGACGCTGTCGACGTACTCGTAGGGAAACACACCTTTCCGAGTAAGCAAATTGAAATGTTCCGCGGATAAATGATTGAATTCCGATCGTGTAATTTTTAATTCATCTTCAGTTAAATATGATGCCAATTTGTCGAGACTTGTACTGAGAAATTTAAACGAATCAATAAACCGTAATTTTATACACAATTTTGATTTTTGATCCATGGTATCTTTAACATTTTTTGTAAAAGAAATGTATCGCTCTTTCGTCAGCGGTAACAATTCGACGTTGCCTTCAAAGACATTGGCAACGTCTTTAATAATGAAATGCGCGTCGTAACCGGATAAATTGTGAAATATCACCGGGATAACGTGGGAGTCTTTGTAATTTAGATTGCACGACGAGTGCGCGGCACCGCGGTAACGCCCGGTGAGATGACAATGATCGCGCACACGCGTATCGTCCGGTGTAAACGGTTTCTCGCACACGTGGCACGTCGCGGTGCTACGGAATTTTTCCGATTCCTCCCGCGTAAGATCCGCCATGGGGACGACGGTGGTGAGGATCGCTTTCACACGGCGCACCAAATCGTGAAGTTCGTTGACGAACCACGTCACGCAATCCTCACCGCGATACGACTTAAAACTAGATAAACAATTATCGTACGTGCAACTTACATAAAATCCTACGCTAAAGGCTCTGTGATGTTGGTAGGCGTAAGTAATACCGTCCTGATCCTCCTTTTTCTCGAGCGTACATTCGAGATCGGCGTACACTACGAACGGGAGCCGCTCCTTCCAACTATAGTGGTGAAACGTCAACCACTTTTTGTCCTCGCTGGGGAGAACGACGGCGCAATCGTTTATTTTGCCGCAGTCGATGCTGTGCGCCGATAATTTCTCCTGTGTATAAAAGTAGTGTAGACACCTGTAATAATTTGTATGATTAATAATGTGAATAAAGTTTCGAATTATTCTATAAATATGTTTTTACACTCACCGATCGCAAATGTACTTTTTATTTGCGTGCTTGCTCAATTGCGAGCTCACCAACCGCGACAAGTTTTTGATGCACACAAAGTGTGCATCGTTGTTTTTACGCACGTAGAGCAGGTTGACGTGCTTCTCCTTTTTGTCGTCGGCGAGCCGCAGAGGGACGATTTTTGAGTCTTTGGTGGTGAAGACGTTGACGGAGATGGCGTTTAGTTTCTCGAACTTTGATATTTGTGGCAGCGTCACGGAGAACTCGATGCCGCACAGATTCAACACCGTTGAATAGTGCGGGTACTGCGATACTCTTTCTGGGTACTTTTCCGCCGGATGTAAAGCTGCTACCACCGCCCACGCGAAACATGCATTGTCCGTCGATTGCACGTTGACCACAGCCCTTTTTAGCATAATTTGCCACGGTAACTCGATGTGGCATCCCGCGTGCAGAGGATTGAACTTGTTCACATTGACGGTGAGATTCAGGATACGCGACAACGCCCATCCGCTATCGCGTTCCTGAAACTCCTCCAAAGCCGCCAGAATATCATCCTCCACGTGCCGCGTGTACCACTCGTTGAGATCGGATGTGGGAAACAACTCGCAATTTTTGGTGGCGATGGTCTTCACGGCAGTCTTGTCGCCCGCAACGAATTCCCCGTGAACGAATTCCCCGTGAACGCGGTGTTAATCTTGACGCTGTTGTGTTCCGCCATGACGCCCTGGATCCGCTCAATAACCGTATTTTTTACATTTTCAAAAAATTCACGAGGATCGATGTATTCGCGATTGACAACCACACCCGTCAGCACACGGTTCCTAAACGCCGTCTCGATCTCCTTCCACGTGTAGCCCTTCTTCTCGTATCCACCGTATCCGGCACCGACGGGCACAAAACGCTCGTGCAGGGTGTCCCTCACACCCTCCAGACGCGCAATTTGCGCCACCAGAGAGTTGACTACTCCGGTGCGTTGTCTCTTGCGACATTGTTCCTTGAGAGAATCGAGGTACTCGTTGCACTCGTAGTCCCATGGAAGGAACTCTCCCGTCGTTTTGATATTCGCTGCTCGTACGGTAAGATCGCGCTCCTTCTCCATTGCGAATGATTTTGAAGATTTATATTTTTCTCACTCGCTTTATATACCGTTTGTTGCACACGACACTAACTATAAGCATAACAATGGCTCATGTTTGTATTAACAATCCTTATCTTATCTCTTCCGGGAATTATTGTAATCTGATATCCCTACCACTCCACATTTACCCCCTCTCCTCCAAACATGATGACGTATCTAGCAACATGCGCTCTACTTTGATGCGCGCGTTGTAGGATAAGTCGGTATAGCGGATAAGATGGCACGGAAAAATAATAAAAAATTTTAATTACAGTTGAAATAATATTTATTAATATGTATTGTTACAACTCCGCAAAGACCTGAGTCACCAGTTCACAATCAATTATATTATTCTTATCGAATAAATCGCTTTTGCGAATCGCCACGTGATCGGGGTCCTTCGCATTCCTTGCAATTTTTGAAAAGTGTGCGAACTTGACATCAACCGTACCGGTGATGTTGTTCAACGAATGATTGATACAGTCTACGCAATATTCAAGTGCAAACATGTTACACACGGTTCGGTTTGACATGACTAAACATAATGCTGATGTTGCCAGGCGCATTACTTTTAGGTTGTTCATTTTTCCAAAACTTAACGTGCAGTGTCCAACGGTCTGAGACGGTGCTTCGTCCGCATCATTCTTAAAGAAGCTGGCGATAATGCTCCGTTGATTCATGAGTTCTTTCCATACGCCGTATGATAGACGTAGCTCCTTACCATGATTGTCACCGAGAGCGATTTCCACACAGCTCGACGTTGAGACGTTGATTCCGATGTCGAGATACTTGTACCCAGTCTTCGTCAAATAGTATCTTCTAACCAAGATCCTAGATGATTTTTTTTCCATCTTTGACATATTACTTTTTTGTTTTCTGTGAAAAAATAAATTGTTAGTTTAAAAGTATAACAATTAAGTTTAAAGATGTGGCTAAAGAAACAACATACTCGTTGGATAATTGCAGCTTCTTCGCACTCTGCTGTTCGTTGATCTGATTATTCACGGTTGACATGGTGCAAAACATCGTTGCTAGTAAACGTCACAGCGAACTAGTAATTTTCTCAATGATTTCGAACGACTGATGGTTCCTATTCTTTTTCACTTGTTTTATATACCCACTTGTTGTATACAAAATTGAAATCTGACAACATGGCGCTGAAAATGCTGACTTGGCTGCCTGTTGCTATGGGCTTTTGTTCTAAAATACAGCGATGACGCAATCCGTAAACCTGCACGAACCTACATACTATAAACATAATGATTCCGACAACATGGCGCTCTACTTTGATGCGTAGAAAAAAAAACCAAAGGATGTAAACAGTTCTCTTTCCAATAAACAATCCTTATCTTTTCCGGGAATCCTTATCTCGCGATTTGTATTAACAATCCTTATCTTCCGGGAATTATTGTAATCTGATACCTCTATCACTCCACATTTACCCCCTCTCCTCCAAAAACAAAGACGTCATTACCCCCCTCCACTGTTATCCGATACCCCCTTCCCCTCTTCACCCGCGCACCCCCTCATTGCCCCATGGGCTAGAATCATCATAATATAACTACTGCCGTTTGCCTAAATAATTGTCTCACCGTTGCCGATACTTCGAATTTATTTCACGCCGCCCTCAATAATTATTTTACCGTTCGCTCAAATAATTATTTTACTATTGCCGATACTTCATCTGTATTTCACGCTACTTTTTATTTCACGCCGCTTCAATAACTATTTCGCTGTCGCTTATTAATTATTTCACCGTCGCTTATATCAATCTTGCCGATACTTGTACGATTATTTCACGCCGCTTTAAAGAATTATTTCACCGTTGCTCATAATTGTTTCACCGTTGTTAATATACCGATTGTACCAATACTTTGCTATTTAACTCACACTTCTTGTATACTCTTTCGAATTCGCTCTCACACGCTTCGCATGTACACACGAGCATTGAAGCAGATTATTTGAAGCAAGTCATTTCAACATCTTACTTAATAAACGTTGTTTTTTACTTTATTATAAACGAGCATTTGTTTGTATCTGTATAAACCTTGTACCTTGTATCTGTATTATTATTTAAGTTTGTATCATAATAAATTTGTGTATGATACTTTTTATATTATCCTAGAATTGTACTTACATTTATGAATTTCAGTTACAATTTCTTGACAATTTTTGAGGTTTTCACAATTAAATATAAAAAATTAATTTCTTTATAGTATTTCTTTTGTAAATAATGCATATAAACAGTAAATATTATTTTAAAAATAATTTTTAAATATGTACTATTTTTTCTTTTATTTTACCACTTTACAAATGATGTTTTTTGTGTATATCCCCAAATTATGTTTTATTTTCATTGATATTACAGTCTAAATACGAGTACAAAGCAATTTGTATTACAAATGCATCTGTTGCACAGCGATATTTAACATTATAAACGTTAAATATGTAGCGCTATAATTTTCAATATATGTAATTTATAGCGCCTTTCTAATTTACTTTTCAATTTTTATTACGCAATTTCCAGTGCTATCAATATTTTACAAAATAAAAGTATTTTTTCGATAAAAACTCAAAGCATTTCTATATTAAAGGAGCGAGAGAGAAAACACTAAAGCGTGCGAGAGAGACAGCTACTGTTTGACGATGAGATCATCATGCTCTCCCCTTCCTTCGTCGCCCCTCGCCTACAAGCTGTTTCTAGCTCCCCCCTTACTTCGTCGCCCCGCTCAGCATTTGCCCCTCTTGCCGCTCGCCCCGCACAGCATTAGCCCCTCTTGCCCCTTGTCCCTCTTTGCGCATGAGGTAACCTTCTCTCTATAGATCTTGCGTAACATCGTCTTATGTGTGAAATAAAAAACAAGAAAAATACAATATCCATTCTGAAAAAAAAATTTTTATATGACATTAAACTATGAATAAGTAAAATAACGATAATTAAAATAAGTAAGTGTAAATAAATAAATAAATAAATATCTATTTTATGTAACACAATTAAAAATATCAACAGATGCCGAAAACATTTCGTGAACTATCTACGCGGCAAAAAAATCGGCGTCTTGCAGCGTATGAAAAGCAAGAACGTGAATATCAGGTTCATCGTGTTGATCGACCTGCTGTGACAACAGGAGCTAATTTAGAGTCGCTGGATGATATGAATGTGCCTCTAAAAGAGCGTGATTCACCTAATGATTCTAATTTAGAGAATGGTCTAAATATACTTCCTGACGATATTTTAAATTCTGGCATTGATGTAATTGTTGAGCAAGAAAATAAAGAAAGTGCCAGAGAAGACACTTACAAAAATCAGGATCTTTCCAATTGGCTATGTTCCTGGCAACTAAAACATAATATTACACACGCTGCTTTGTCTGATTTATTAAATAAGCTGCGTACTTGTGACCATTGCAACCTACCAAACGATGCAAGAACGTTATTGGGTACACCGAAAATTACTAGTGTGAAGGTTTCTGCTGATAAGAAAGGAAGCTTTTTTCACTACGGCTTGAGAAAGGCAGTAGTTGAACAATTGGCACGTACAAATTTTATATTGCAAAATGAATTAATTCTCATAGACTTAAATATAGATGGACTGCCAATATCGAAAAGCAGTAAAAGCCAAATTTGGCCCATTTTAGGCAAAATTTATGGTGATAAAATATTTACACCTTTCGTAATTAGTGCGTATCATGGTTATTCAAAACCGCCTTTATTGAGTGACTTTTTTACACCTTTTTGCCAAGAATACAATGCACTAAAAAATATAGGGTTGACTTTTGGTGAGAAAAGCTACACCATACAAATTAGAAGTGTCATTTGCGATAGCCCTGCAAGAGCATTCGTAACTTGCACAAAAGCACACAACGGTTCCTTCGGCTGTGGAAAATGTACACAAGAAGGCATCTATTCTAATCATCGAATGCTATTTTTGGAATTTTCTGCACCACTTAGGACTGACGATGACTTCAGAAATAGAGTTCAACAGGACCACCATACTGGTATATCTCCTCTCGAATCGATACAACTGCAAATAGTTTCACGGATCTCGCTAGATTATATGCATTTGGTATGTCTAGGAGTCACAAAGAAATTATTGCACCTCTGGATCAGTGGATACCAAACATCACGATTAAGTGGCCGAAAAATATCAAAAATATCTGAAAAATTGATTGCAATGGCGAAATGGGTTCCCAAGGAGTTTGCCCGAAAACCTCGCTCACTAGATGAGTTGGCTCGATGGAAAGCAACGGAATTGCGAAAATTTCTGTTATATCTTGGACCAGTCGTGTTGCTTAATATTTTGCATGAGGATAATTTGGTGCATTTCAATGCATTAAATTGTGCAATACGAATATTGTGCCATCAAACGGATTGTTTCCGTAACAATAAATATAGCAAAGATCTGCTGACTCAATTTATCGAGGGATTTAAACAGTTATATAAAGAAGACAATATAACTTACAATGTACATAATTTAGTTCACATAAACGAAGACGTATTAATGTTTGGACTACTGGACAGTTTTTCCGCTTTTCCTTTCGAAAACTTCATGCAAACAATAAAGAAAATGCTAAGAAAGGTCGATAAACCATTACAGCAACTGTACAACAGAATCTCTGAAAGTAGTAATGAAGACACATCAAATAAGATTAACAAATCCAATATACCAGTATTGAAAATGAAACATTCACAAGTTTTACCAATGAATTGTACGAACGCTTACCGTTTGATTAAGTTTCGTGACTTTTTATTGACAAATACTAAACCGAACAATTTTGTTGCTATCTGAAAGATAAATCAATTATTATCATTGAACACATCTGCTATAATGAAAAAAGAACACCCGTCATTCTCGGAAAAAAATTCTTATCGAAAAATTCTTTGCCACTGTACCCCTGCGAATCACAAAACTTGGGCATATGCGTAGCAAACAATTTGTCGGACCTGATAATGTGGCCAATTACGGACATCCTAAGCAAAGCCGTTCAACTTCCTCTTGACAGAAATACTTTCTGGTGTTGTATGCCATTGTTACATTCATCTTCAAAATAAAAAAGGATGATTTTTTTGATTTCGTCGATTGCGTTGTCGTAAAAAGGTGATGACTTTTTTTAATAACTGAATTTTTGTCATTAATTGCATGTCTTGCGAACTTGCACGCAACCTGCGGTAAAGATGCTACATTCATTACATTTTTAAATATTACCTGTAACAGTGCGTATTTTCACGCCTCACGGGCGGTGCGTAACGATGCGGAATTTCAACGGTATGCGGATTTTCGATGCGGAATTACGACGGTGCGTAGTTAGCGAAGCGGATTCTTACGACGCGGAATAACTCGTCGGTTTGCCAAAATTCGTTCGTGTGATTTTTCGGGAGACTCCAAAATAACAAAAATAATTTAAAGAAAAATAAATATTTGTTCAATAGAGCATTTGAATTAATAATATAATTATAAAAGAAAATAGTAACAACGAGTACATGAGCATTTCTGTAACGGTCTAATATCTTAACGGTATAATCGGATACAACTATCGGAAATAAATATTTTAATACTGAGTAGACTGCGTAGTTTATTTAACATGTCGCGCGTTTGGCCGCAATTTAAATAATTATGAACATGATTAATCCTATTTAATTCTAAATCGGTCGGTTCGTACGGTACGGAGCAAAGTAATAAAAAATAAGCGGTACCGCGTATATCCGAGCCCTGCTGAGTCGTCGACGGTTGCCGGTGCGCTGTGTCCGAAGACAGTGAGAGACTTCTCTCGTGCAAGGGATATCGGAAGTCGAACGCCGGGAACACCCGACCGAGGCAGAGAACGCCCTGCCCCTAGAGCGACGGGAAGTCGGAAGTCGAACGCCGGGAACACCCGACCGAGGCAGAGAACGCCCTGCCCCTAGAACGACAGAGAGTCGGAAGTCGAACGCCGGGAACACCCGACCGAGGCAGAGAACGCCCTGCCCCTAGAGCGACGGGAAGTCGGAAGTCGAACGCCGGGAACACCCGACCGAGGCAGAGAACGCCCTGCCCCTAGAACGACAGAGAGTCGGAAGTCGAACGCCGGGAACACCCGACCGAGGCAGAGAACGCCCTGCCCCTAGAACGACGGGATATAGGAAGTCGAACGCCGGGAACACCCGACCGAAGCAGAGAACGCCCAGCTCCTAGAACGACTATCGGGATGGGAGCGAGTACGACCGGAGTTTCAGAGTGCGCCCTGAGGCTTGTCCGAGTCGTACTCGGGGGAATGGTCTCGATCTGTTCCGCGAGCCGGCTTTTATACCGGTCGCGCTACCCCCACTTGGGGTGCTACCCTACCCGGCAGCTACCCTTTCTCGAGCTTTTACCCTCGAGTTGGGGGATCGGAATGCGGCCCTAAATGGGGGTGCTCACATGGAGCCCGCGTGACGCTTAGTAACAGCGCGTGCTGTTACACTACTTCTCCCCCTGAGAATGAAAATAAACATTTCTTTCGGATGAAAACGTAAACATAACATTTCGGTACGTTTGCCAATTAAAAATAAAAACTTATTACGCGGCTATGACGCGTAAATCTTAAAATTATTAGAACGGTGTGAAAATTATTTTCATAACTATCATAACAAAACTTATTTTCGGTGGAACGGCGCGGTAATTAATTCTTAATCAAACTACAAAATTTAATGAACGCTTAGTTAAATAATTAATGCTAATAGAATATATATATATATAAAACTTGGAACGAATAATTAACGCAGAATATTAATAGAAACTTTGAACGATTATTTAATACTTCAACATTTTGAATTTATGTGTAACGACGCGGCGCTTTATGATGCGCAAAACTTACAACTACGGTAAAACGAAGAATAAACTAAAAAATCTTAAATATTAGTCGCAAGAATAAAAATAAAAAAAACGGACGGTAATGGTCGGGAGATTATTGTTAATTAAAAAAAAAACAGAACAGCTATATATAAAAAGAATCACTCCTCTGTGGTTTTAGAGGAGCTTTCCTCCAATCGGTGCATGTTCCGGGGCTGACCCTGGGGGTCGATTCTGTATTTAAAATCTAGTGAAAATGTGAAAAGTGAGTGACTCGCGCGATTCAGGAACTTTCATCATAGTGAGAATGTGAGTCATCTCGCGGGAGTTTGTTCGACAAAAAATTTCTTGTCGAATGGTGAAATTGGAGTGAAAAATACTGAGAATGCAACAAAACAATAACAGCGTCGTGACAATTTTAAGGTTAAATATCCTTTTGTAAGTATATTTTAAGTATAATTATCACTTTATTACATTTAGAATTATTTTATTAATTTTATTATATCATTGCTTTATTGAAATGACCAAAAGTTAGTGAAATGGCTGTATACATGGCTGCTGTTTTATTGCTTGACGATGAAGAGGATGATGAACGCAATAACCGTAATAATATTATGAGAGTCACACGAAAATTACTCAGAGATGCTTTCGATCCTTTTACGATCTCTAATCATAAATTTCGTAAGCTATACAGGTAAATTTTTATATTTAAAGTCCTTAATAGTGGCAAAGATTTTATATTACAGCACGTAATTATATGCTTTTTATGTTTTAGACTGACGAAGGATGCAACTCGTGTCCTAATAGAAGAATTATTGCCATTTATGCCTCAGAGAGTACGACAAAATGCAATACCTCATGAATTGCAGGTATTGTATATTTTGAATTTTCCATTTATGTAACATCATTACATTTTTAATAATTTCTGTAATCTTTTTAATTCAATGTTATTTTAGATATTAGCATCATTACAGTTTTTTGCGAGTAGATCTTACCAAAGAAGAGTTGGCCAAGATTTTTTGTCCTGCATGTCGCAAACATCGTTAAGTCGTTCTCTTCATTCAACTGTGAATGCATTAAATTGTGTGATGGACAATTGGATCTGTTTCCCAAAAACAGCTGATAAGATTCAAAGAATCAAAGAAGGGTAATAATATTAATTATTAATTAGTAATTTTATGGTGCATATATAATAGAATAAAGATCGAATAAGTATTAATTTCTATTCAGGTTTATATTACTTCCAAAAAAAAGTTGTTGTATACACGCAAACCTTACAAAAAAGTTGTTGTATTTTTTATTACAACATTAATCTAAGAGGACCGTCTTATATAACGGGGGTGGTGGTGGGATTTTTATTATACATTACTGAAAAAAAAGAAATTATATCAATCAATAAATTACCTTTTTAAAAAAAGGTAAAGAAAAGGCGCCAAGTACACGAAAACCTTCCAAAAAAAAGTTGTTGTATACACGCAAACCTTACAAAAAAGTTGTTGTATTTTTTATTACAACATTAATCTAAGAGGACCGTCTTATATAACGGGGATGGTGGTGGGATTTTTATACATTACTGAAAAAAAAGAAATGATATCAATCAACAAATTACCTTTTTAAAAAAAGGTAAAGAAAAGGCGCCAAGTACACGCAAACCTTCCAAAAAAAAGTTGTTGTATACACGCAAACCTTCCAAAAAAAGTTGTTGTATATATAAACCTTCCAAAAAAAAGTTGTTGTATACACGCAAACCTTCCAAAAAAAGTTGTTGTATATATAAACACGCAAACCTTACAAAAAAGTTGTTGTATATTTTACCTTCCAAAAAAAAGTTGTTGTATACACGCAAACCTTCCAAAAAAAGTTGTTGTATATATAAACACGCAAACCTTACAAAAAAGTTGTTGTATATTTTACCTTCCAAAAAAAAGTTGTTGTATACACGCAAACCTTCCAAAAAAAGTTGTTGTATATTTTACTTTTAAAAAAAGTTGTATATACCAAATAAAAATTTGCTATATATTCTGCCTATAAAAGAGGTGATATCAGAAAATGACGCCAAGTTTAAATAAAAAACCTTTCAAAAAAAGTTGTATATATATTTTAAAAAAAGTTGTATATACCAAACCAAATAAAAATTCGCTATATATTCTGCCTATAAAAGAGGTGATATCAGAAAATGACGCCAAGTTTAAATAAAAAACCTTTCAAAAAAACTTGTATGTATATATTTTAAAAAAAGTTGTATATACCAAATAAAAATTCGCTATATATTCTGCCTATAAAAGAGGTGATATCAGAAATCAGAAAATGACGCCAAGTTTAAATAAAAAACCTTTCAAAAAAACTTGTATGTGTATATATTACGAAAAAGAATTATATTTATTGCGCTAACAGCTTTTTAACCAATAAGCATCGATAAGATTGTATTTAGTTATTTTTGCATCTTTATCTAGTTATTTATTTAAAAATTATATTCATATCTACAATTAGTTAATTTTTTTTCAAGTATACATTTTAAAATAATTGCATCTGTATTTAGTTACTTTTGCTTCTATATCTAGTTATTTAAATTTAAAAATGATATTTGTGTTTATATCTATCTAGTTAATTTTTCTTAAGTATACTTTTTAAAATAATTGCATCTGTATCTAGTTATTTTTTTTATATCTGTATCTAGTTAAATAAAAAATTTTTTAAATAAAAGTATTTAATTCAAAAATAAAAAAATTTTTCAAATTTAATCAAAATAAAAAAATATTACAAAATTTCGCAAAAAACTTGGCGCTGCTGTACTGAACTATTAACTTACATAAGATTCGCATCGCAATACTTTAACATGCTCCTAATCATTCTAACATACTTTAATCTATAGTATATGTGACGTAATACTATAGTCTAGTTTGGAGTATTAGAGCGAGTAAGAGCATGTTAGAGCAAGCGATGCAAACAAATTTCGGCTCAAACAGACTAGAGCGACGAAGCGGCAAGTGGCGATGCTATAGCCAATCAACTTACAATTTTACCGTAAGAACAAGAGTTTAATTGGCTATCGCGTCGCCGTTTGCCGCTCTGGTCAGTTTGAGTCATTATAACACTTAATCATGTAAATTGTAAAATTATTGCTCATTTTCATTCTCTATAATATTTTAAGATGTATTTAACATGTAGTTCAGTACAGCAGCGCCAAGTTTTTTGCGAAATTTTGTAATATTTTTTTATTTTGATTAAATTTGAAAAATTTTTTTATTTTTGAATTAAATACTTTTATTTAAAAAATTTTTTATTTAACTAGATACAGATATAAAAAAAATAACTAGATACAGATGCAATTATTTTAAAAAGTATACTTAAGAAAAATTAACTAGATAGATATAAACACAAATATCATTTTTAAATTTAAATAACTAGATATAGAAGCAAAAGTAACTAGATACAGATGCAATTATTTTAAAATGTATACTTGAAAAAAAATTAACTAATTGTAGATATGAATATAATTTTTAAATAAATAACTAGATAAAGATGCAAAAATAACTAAATACAATCTTATCGATGCTTATTGGTTAAAAAGCTGTTAGCGCAATAAATATAATTCTTTTTCGTAATATATACACATACAAGTTTTTTTGAAAGGTTTTTTATTTAAACTTGGCGTCATTTTCTGATTTCTGATATCACCTCTTTTATAGGCAGAATATATAGCGAATTTTTATTTGGTATATACAACTTTTTTTAAAATATATACATACAAGTTTTTTTGAAAGGTTTTTTATTTAAACTTGGCGTCATTTTCTGATATCACCTCTTTTATAGGCAGAATATATAGCGAATTTTTATTTGGTTTGGTATATACAACTTTTTTTAAAATTTATATATACAACAACTTTTTTTGGAAGGTTTGCGTGTATACAACAACTTTTTTTTGGAAGGTTTATATATACAACAACTTTTTTTGGAAGGTTTGCGTGTATACAACAACTTTTTTTTGGAAGGTTTGCGTGTACTTGGCGCCTTTTCTTTACCTTTTTTTAAAAAGGTAATTTGTTGATTGATATCATTTCTTTTTTTTCAGTAATGTATAAAAATCCCACCACCATCCCCGTTATATAAGACGGTCCTCTTAGATTAATGTTGTAATAAAAAATACAACAACTTTTTTGTAAGGTTTGCGTGTATACAACAACTTTTTTTTGGAAGGTTTTCGTGTACTTGGCGCCTTTTCTTTACCTTTTTTTAAAAAGGTAATTTATTGATTGATATCATTTCTTTTTTTTCAGTAATGTATAATAAAAATCCCACCACCACCCCCGTTATATAAGACGGTCCTCTTAGATTAATGTTGTAATAAAAAATACAACAACTTTTTTGTAAGGTTTGCGTGTATACAACAACTTTTTTTTGGAAGGTTTTTGTGTACTTGGCGCCTTTTCTTTACCTTTTTTTAAAAAGGTAATTTGTTGATTGATATCATTTCTTTTTTTTTAGTAATATATAAATCCCACCACCACCCCCGTTATATAAGACGGTCCTCTTAGATTAATGTAATAAAAAATACAACAACTTTTTTGTAAGGTTTGCGTGTTTATATTATGTTTATATTATATATATATATACAACTTTTTTTTGGAAGGTTTGCGTGTACTTGGCGCCTTTTTTTTACCTTTTTTTAAAAAGGTAATTTGTTGATTGATAGATATCATTTCTTTTTTTCAGTAATATATAAAATATATTACTAAATATATAAACTTTATATTGATATTTCAGAGTGAAATAACAATTGTGAAATAATTAATTAGATTTTGCTAAAGAGTCCCACCACCACCCCCGTCATATAAAACGGTCCTCTTTGATTAATGTTGCAATAATACAAAGTTATATATAATTATGTAAATATCAAACAAATCGTTTCTAGGCCATTGTATTTGTCTAATTTAAGCGTCATTGGCTTAACTTTCTTTATTTTCTTTTTTTTTACATATATTTGATTATCCATAAAGATTTTCGTCATCAGTGAACATATTTTAATAAAATATTTGATTATATATGACAATTCTTTTTACCATTTATTATCAAAAGATATGATCAAATAATACCACCAATTACTTATCAATTTTCTGTAAGAAAATGATACAGATATCTTTAGCGCCTCTAGGCCATTGTCTTTTTCTAATTTGCGCATCGTCAGCTTCAATCCAAGTATTAGACATTTCTTCTCTACATATACTTGTGTAATGACCATTTTCGATACATGATCCATGATGGAATATAGCACTCATAACTTTGTAGAATTGTCCAGCAATATTTATTTTAGTTGTTGGGATAGCACGTAAAGTAAACTTATCTGTTTTTGTTGATATACCGTCTTGAATTGCTATTAAATGCATGACAATTATATCTCCGGTTAATATTAATTCACTTTTACATAATATGTCATTTCCTGTACAATTTTCACATGATTCGTTGTGTAATTGACACCAATGAGAAAATGTTACATTTAATAATTCATTAAGATCAAAACTTTTTTTCTTCCGTTTATTAACAGGAATTGAAAGAAGGATATTTTTATTAACAATAGTTGTCGTATATGACAATTTTTACATCGTTTAATGGAAGTGACTTGATGCTCAACTAAATTTTTTATATAATCGTATTTCGTGCAAAGAGCTATAAGAAATTCACATGCATCTCGTTTAACATTTTTGGAGAAAAATTCTCCTAAACTTTGTCGTATTACATATGTATTCAAGTTAGGCAGTTTGTTTTCATATTGATTTATTAAAATACCTAAAATACTTAATTTATCATACTCAAATATTAATTTTCTAATAACATTTAAATGTAAAAAGCATTGCAATACTGCATTTGCATAACACGAACCCTTATCTATATTTTGAAAACCATGCGTGACCCAAGTAATATTTTTTCGAACTTTTTTATGTGATTCTTGAACAGAACAAATTATTTTGGGTTGTACCCATAAAATATCTTTTATTTTACGATACTTTTCTTTTGAAACAGAAATTATATCTGTTTTGGATTTGTGTATTCGTTTTAATCGATTATATTCAACAATAGCTTCTTCACTAGCTTCTATAGATGAAGGGTCAAAATTGATCAAATGCAATCCATCTGAAGATGTTACTCGTGACAATGCAACATAAACTTGGCCGTGACTAAATACAGAATTACCTATGTCCATAATAGCATTCTGCAAACTCAGGCCTTGGCTTTTATGAACAGTAATTCCGTAACTTAGACACAATGGAAATTGTTTTCGAATAACATATGCTTTCTCCATCACCGCAAATTTGACATTTACTCTTTCAATTAAATATTCTAAACCTGATGGCAAAAGAAGCTTAATTTTTTCTATATAACCGTTAGAAATATCTTGTACAACTGAAATGACTTTAGCAATTGTACCATTAACAAGACCCAAACTAGCATCAATATTACGCCTTATTATAACTTTTGCCCCAATTTTTATAACAATTTGTTTCGAAAGCCCAGCTGTTTTAGAATTATCATCATCATTATTTTCCAACACTTTTAATATTTTCTTTTTTATATATGGAATACATTCGATTGTATCTTCAGCAATTAATAATATTTCTTTCGAAGCAATACGACTTAACATTGCAGCATTCAAAACGTCACACATGTGACAAGTGGGCAATAAACAAACGGTATCTGATGGCAAATTGTTAATTAAATCACATAATTCATTTAATCTAGATTCGAAGGAATCTTCTGTAAAAGATATTTTCCTATTTTCCAAAATTTCATAATCAGACTTTGTTAATAAACCAATACGAATTCTTGACAATAATTCACGATAAGACTCATCTTCTTGCTGGCGCATATTAATTGTCAACTCATCGTAATCAAATAATGTAGTCCACAAATTTACAGTCTGTAGGCAACCGATATATTTGTTAACTTTTTCATTTGACAAATCTTTAAAGACAGAATCTTCATGTACAGGAGGCAATTGAAGCAAATCTCCAAACAAAAGAATATGCCTTTTACCAAACCAGCCATCATCACAATCACTTGAATCAAATATTTCAGACAATCGAAGATGTATGTACATTAAAGTCAAATTAGATATCATTGATACTTCATCGATTATAAAAAGAATAACATCTTTAAGTTCCGCTCGTAAAAGTTTTAACACATGATCAGACAATCGTTTATATTTAGGAGTATTACCATGTTCAACAGGTAATTGAAGCAATCTATGAACTGTCAAACCGTCTATATTAAACGCTGCTATGCCAGTAGGTGCTGCTACAGCAGTATCTTTTTTGAGATTTTGTTTTATCCAGCACTTAACAGTTTTAATTAAATAACTTTTTCCAGTACCACCTTCTCCACTAACATATAATCGCAATATTGATTTATCTGACTCTATAATAGTAATAACTCTATCGAATACTCTTTTTTGATCTATATTTAATTTCGCAATCATTTCTGATACATCAATATCTTTAATATTTTTATCACCGAGATCCTTAAAATCTTGCATCGCTTCACCAGCTTCTATATTTTGAACACCTATTGGATTGTCAGGATCATCTTGCGACTCATGTTTTTGTACTTCATCTAAATGTTGCTGCACTAACTCTTTAGCATTTTCAAATGCTTTTTGCAATTCTTCTAGTTTTTCGTGATATTGTAATGCTTCTGTTAAATGTAGTTTTACCTTGTGAAATGATTCTGCATAAGTATCACATCCATTTCTAAGCTCTTCTAATTCTCTCCACGGTTCGAACAGAAGTAATAACGCAAAGAAATACTTTTCCGGTTGTGTATTAACATTATATCTATAATGATTAATAAGATATCCACGCTGTCGTCGTCTAAGATATCCATTTTTAAATTTATAGAATTCAACAAACTTATTTTGTGGTTTGATTTTTGTAATATCATACCATTTTGCAAACTCATAAAGAGACATACATTCTAATTCTTTTGGTCTCTGTGGATAGTGGTTATCTATCAAAGATTCACAAAATATATCTGTCGATTGATCATCAAGTACTTCAATCTCTTTACGAGTTTTCAATTTTCTACATCTTATTCGATTAACATCTAACCATCTAATAGTTGTATTTGGATCAGTTCCATATAAAGCAATACCCAGTAATGTATCAGCAGCTTCAAGAGCTCCACATTCTCTATTACTCGTGAATCGCAAGGCAATACTCCAAAGATAGCTCATCAATGATTTATTCGTATTATTTTTAGTATTAATAATAGTATCAGACAACTCACATTTTCCCGCTTTATTCATATATTTAGTAATGTACCAGGTAAGCAGTGACGACTTTTCGCCAATAAATTGTATATCCATATTTCCTTCCCATGCAGTAAGAAGAACAGGATTATAATCATTTATATTACTTTCATCTTCAGTTCGCGGAAGATCATAAAGCCTGCTTCTATGTTTTAATTGCTTTCTACCTGCTATGGCAGTTGTGACATCTCTTATACTTAACGTCTCAGTGACAGGACGAGGAAATCCAAAACGACATCTCCGAACAACTTTACGTCCAACTTTTTTAGAACGGAGACAGTAATCATTATGTTTGTGTCGTTGATGCGTATTAACACGTCTGTACAATAATGGTGAAATATTTTTATCTGGCATTTTACAGCTTATATATTGTAAAATAAATTTGGAAACTTCTTCAATAGAAGATTCACCAAGAATTGGAGCATTTTTTATCCAAATTAATAAATGAAAATGTTGTATGCCTCTACCTTGGTATTCTCGTCGCCAAAAATAATGAGTGACTTCTCCGATCGGATGATCTTTGGAACAAATAAAGTCAAGCATCGCACGAAACGTATTATCGAGAAATCTTGATGTTGACACAGGATCTCTAGCAACAAGTACACTGGTGCATGCCGAAGAATCGCACCATCCATTTACTTCACGAATATATTTACCTAACTCTTCCCATAACCATTCAGCGGGACTTAATGTTAGAAACCATGTTGCAGGTCCATAATGTTGTGTCATACAATTTAAATTATTTCGCGGTTTACTCCAGAATTGTTCCGTATTCCTTAGTGTCGAAAATATTGTGGTTAAATCGGATTCTAACAATTCTTTGGACATTGCTTCTAAATATTCCGCAGCCGTATAACGAACTTGTGGATTAGTTACATTCATCTTATGAAAAATTCCACGATTTAATTGACGGATATTCGTATTATTTAACAAAAAGAATAGGTATTGTTGATTTAATCTATACTGTGGATGTTTAGACATCAAACGACATTTAACAAATTCATGATCATGAAGCTTGACCTGCCTAGTTTCGTGCTGTCCATTAATACCAAAAGGATATAAATCTGGAAAACATAACAAATCCAAACATTTCTCACGATTATCCAAAGGTAAATCATAGACTTTTAACATTTGATATAAAGCTGTTGCAGTTTTATTTGTTCTCTTTTCATATAATGGATATATAGTATATTGCTCATAATAACCATCATTTTCATCATTAATAACCTGAGTTAGCATTGCCTCATGCTGATTGAATGCAGCATCTCCAAGATTTTTTGTTCCCTGTATTTCGGTTTCTAAATTATTACTTAATGACACATGCTCCTCATCCAATACATCTTTTGCAACATTTTCATCCTCTTGCATCTGGAATTCCAGATTATTTAATTTTTCCAAAGATAATTCAATATGACTATTTGGTAATATTATTTCAGAATACAAAGGATTATTATTCTTTAACCATATTAATGCATCAAATATTTTTTTAACATTTACCATCTCTTCCCATATAATTTTTGATTTTGTGGGAATACCTCTGACTAAGATATATAATTCATGATTAATATTTATCGCATCGGTATTAGAACATAATTTGTTTAATGTCTCTTGTATAGGAAGTGGTAAATGAAATGTTCTACCTTTAACTTTTTGTATCATTTGCCTTTCAGGTAATTTTTTGTTCATAACAGTTGTCATTTTAACAACAGTTTGAAATGCTTTAGCTCTCTGTATAAGAATCTTTTCAAATGTATTAAGAGATGATATTACTTCAGGCACATTATTTGTAAAAAGATTATTCAAAATGCAATACGCAGGCATTAAACCTTGACAAAATTTTTGTTTACAATAAATACATATATATTGTGCATTAATTTGTTGTTTCTTCACATGTATCATTAAATCTTTCCAAACTGGATTATCTATTTTTGCTTTAATGATTTCAGAAACATTTTTTTTATAACAAAGCTTTTCGCATGATACACAAGCATAACGCGGTGTATCCATTAGACGTTTTTTCAAGGCTTTAAACGCATTCTTATACTTAAAAAAGATATCATCATCACTTATATTTGCATCGGTTTGTTGATGTTTGTATATATCTGCTTTCTCTTGTGCAGCAATAACAGTTTTATTTAATGCTTCCAAATCAGCACAATTTAATGCTTCATCTAAATTCAATATTTTTTGATACAAATTTATAAGTTGATAAATCAAACGCCTTATATTTCTTACTTTCGGAAAATGGGGCGATAACAATAGAATTGGTAGAAACATCGCTCCACAAATAGTGAAATTAATATAGCAACTTTGTGCATGACCAAGTTTCGTATTTGATGTTTTTACTGTACATGTACGAATACTTTCTATCAATCTAGGAACATTCTTTACAGTACATGTACTAACAGTTTCAAGAAATTTTTCATATCGTTCAATCAAAACTGGATTGTCAATTTTACATGAGGTACTGCACGACCACGATTTTTTTGCTAGTGCTGTTATCAAAGGTAACACATTTATAATTTGCCCTTCCATGTTCATTACTAAAGATTCTTCCAAAATTGCATTACAATATGTAGACTCTACAAAATAATTTTCAGATGATGCTGTGTGTCTAGATATCCCACATAACACATCTAATTTTTCATTAATTCCACAACACTTATCAACAAGAGTCAAGCATACTTCTGATTTCTTTTTAAGTACAGCTAATATATTATACATCTTGCGAATATAACCGTTCCTAATATGTATACACCAACGTATTATTTTCTCGGCTTCTAATTGTTTTTCGATCTGACCTGTAATATTTAATTTATTTGAAATATTTTTAATAATTATTGTCAAAGAAGTATGAAGTTTTATTGTTGAATTCTGACACCGAAAATTTTTATATTTTTTAACAATTTTATTTGCAACATTGCATTTATTTATTACAAATTTGCTTTTATTCTTTTTTCTTCTTTCTTCTCTTTTCTTCTCGTAATATTGTCTGTTACAACATTTACGCTCTAATATTTTTTGTCTACTTTGTTTGTTTTGCAAGCCTATAGCATAAAATATGCATTGTTGTGTGCTTTTTTCAACAAAATCTTCTTCATATCGCAATCTTTTTTTAGCGCAATCATTTTTTAAATCACTTTCATCTTGAGACCGTTTTTCAGAGCAACATCTTTCTAAATTATTTTTCTTTTTATATAGACGTCGTTTTTTAGCGCAATTTTCTTCCAAATTATTTTCAAATTGACGCCGTTTTAAGACATTTTCTACATTTTGTTTATACTGATCTTGATTCTTATATTCATTTTCATTTTTCTTTCGTAATTCTGTAATAAATTCACGATTTTTTTGCAATCGATTTGCTTTTTGTTGCTCCGTCTCTTTTTGACGTCTCATACGTGCACGAGTTGCTAAAGCTTCTCTCTTTTGAATCAATGCTAATGGAAGCACTTTTTGAAGAGTATTATTTAAATCCTGAGGAAAGTGTTCAATCACATTAGATTTAAAAATTTTTATTAAATGAGAACGCATTAAACTATGATCATATCTCACTTTTTCAGGTTTAATATTAAATAATAATGAAATTGCAAAAGCTATAGCAAAAACACCGCAATCATTACTATTCGGTTGTTTTTGTACAGTAGGAAACTTGACAGGCCGCTCATTAAAAGGATAAGTTGGAAATAATTGTCTTAAGAACTTTTCATAATCACTGTGCAACTTTTTGTTATTTAATGAATCATAGATAAATAAATTTTTTCTATCATAATAACTGCATATCCAATGATTAGTGCTATATAATATCTGTATATGTTTTTTGTCTTCTGCTATAGGTTTTATATACTCAAGACGTTGCAATTTCCATGTCTCTTCAGGTCTATAATGTGAACAATTTTTTAAAAGTTGGTTAAAATGATCCATATGTTCATCGTTTAACCAACCGCCTTGAACAATAATATCTTTCTGATCTGATAACTGCGTAATTTCATTTTTCTTTCGTAATTCTGTAATAAATTCACGATTTTTTTGCAATTGATTTGCTTTTTGTTGCTCCGTCTCTTTTTGACGTCTCATACGTGCACGAGTTGCTAAAGCTTCTCTCTTTTGAATCAATGCTAATGGAAGCACTTTTTGAAGAGTATTATTTAAATCCTGAGGAAAGTGTTCAATCACATTAGATTTAAAAATTTTTATTAAATGAGAACGCATTAAACTATGATCATATCTCACTTTTTCAGGTTTAATATTAAATAATAATGAAATTGCAAAAGCTATAGCAAAAACACCGCAATCATTACTATTCGGTTGTTTTTGTACAGTAGGAAACTTGACAGGCCGCTCATTAAAAGGATAAGTTGGAAATAATTGTCTTAAGAACTTTTCATAATCACTGTGCAACTTTTTGTTATTTAATGAATCATAGATAAATAAATTTTTTCTATCATAATAACTGCATATCCAATGATTTGTGCTATGTAATATCTGTATATGTTTTTTGTCTTCTGGTATAGGTTTTATATACTCAAGACGTTGCAATTTCCATGTCTCTTCAGGTCTATAATGTGAACAATTTTTTAAAAGTTGGTTAAAATGATCCATATGTTCATCGTTTAACCAACCGCCTTGAACAATAATATCTTTCTGATCTGATAACTGCGTAATCTGTACAATTTCTGTTTTTATCTTACTAACTTTTTGATTTTTATGTTTATTTTCATTTTTCTTTCGTAATTCTGTAATAAATTCACGATTTTTTTGCAATCGATTTGCTTTTTGTTGCTCCGTCTCTTTTTGACGTCTCATACGTGCACGAGTTGCTAAAGCTTCTCTCCTTTGAATCATTGTTAATGGAAGCACTTTTTGAAGAGTATTATTTAAATCCTGAGGGAAGTGTTTAATCACATTAGATTCAAAAATTTTTATTAAATGAGAACGCATTAAACTATGATCATATCTCACTTTTTCAGGTTTAATATTAAATAATAATGAAATTGCAAAAGCTATAGCAAAAACACCGCAATCATTACTATTCGGTTGTTTTTGTACAGTAGGAAACTTGACAGGCCGCTCATTAAAAGGATAAGTTGGAAATAATTGTCTTAAGAACTTTTCATAATCACTGTGCAACTCTTTGTTATTTAATGAATCATAGATAAATAAATTTTTTCTATCATAATAACTGCATATCCAATGATTTGTGCTATGTAATATCTGTATATGTTTTTTATCTTCTGGTATAGGTTTTATATACTCAAAGCATTGCAATTTCCATACCTCTTCAGGTCTATAATCTGAACAATTTTTTAAAAGTTGGTTAAAATGATCCATATGTTTATCGTTTAACCAATCACCTTGAACAATAATATTTTTTTGATCTGATTTTAACATCATCTGTTTTTCTATTTTGATAGACATTTTTGTTTTATTAATATTATTAAAATTATTCTATATTTTCTATATTCTTACAGGCCCACAACAATCTTACAGACGCACAGCAGTCGATTTTTGTAGGCGCACAGCAGCCAATTTTTATAGGCGCACAGCAGCCTTGTATGGGCGCACAGCAGCCGGTCTTTATAGGCGCACAGCAGCCTTGTATGGGCGCACAGCAGCCGGTCTTTATAGGCGCACAGCAGCCTTGTATGGGCGCACAGCAGCCGGTCTTTATAGGCGCACAGCAGCCTTGTATGGGCGCACAGCAGCCGCTCTTTATAGGCGCACAGCAGCCTTGTATGGGCGCACAGCAGCCGGTCTTTATAGGCGCACAGCAGCCTTGTATGGGCGCACAGCAGCCGGTCTTTATAGGCGCACAGCAGCCTTGTATGGGCGCACAGCAGCCGGTCTTTATAGGCGCACAGCAGCCTTGTATGGGCGCACAGCAGCCGCTCTTTATAGGCGCACAGCAGCCTTGTATTGGCGCACAACAGCCTTTATTAAAATAAATAAATATACTTACCTGTTGAGAGAAATCTGCACCAAAATTCCACAAAGTCCTCGATCCTCCAAGAGTTCTATATATAAAATGTTAAATTTAGCAATGTAAATTTTTTTTAAGTCTCGATAAATAATTTTACGTTTATAAATGTCATTTTAAAGATTAGAATTTGCTAGAATAAACCATAATAAATAACATTGTTAATTTCATGAATGTTACCAGACTCAATATTTTGATTCATAAAATGACAAAAAATTTATTAAATATTTAATTAATTTCTAGTCATTTTATTAAATTGATTAATATAAATTTGCTAACATTATAAAATTAACAATGATTAAAGTATTATTCATTGCTCATTCTATTACATATTATGATATTATGGGAAAATATTTTTACTTTTATGACTTTAACTTATTACAATGAAATTTTAACACGGGAACATATTTACAGATCATTTTTATAATAATTAATACAAATAACCTTTATCTTATCTTATTAAGAACGTAAAAACCTTCTAGTTTATTTTATATATATAATTAGTACACATACCTCAAAAACTGCGTAATACAGCTTCTTCCTCTTCTTTTTATATTTATTGATCACTTATTAAGAAATCACTTATTTATAAGTACAAATAATACGACATACGACAATGATGAGACTGACACGCGTATACTTACAATGCCGTATACACAGAAGATGCGCAAAGCCCCACAAACGCGATTCTTGATTGATTGTGTATGGGTCCTGTCAGCTAAGATCGGATCTACAATAGGTGTAGCTTTAAGCCGCAAGAAATTAATCACTTAGGCCGGTATTCATAGTTGATTCTTATATTTAAGACCATCTCAAGTACAGTCTTAAAATAAGCCAATCACAGAGCCATATCAGACATTATAGAAGAATAATTACTGTCAATCTACTGATTGGTCAATTTCTTGCGACTTAAAATTTACTACACCTATTATAGATCTAAAGACCAATGTCCACGATACTAGAAATCGGTGCGAGAAATGTGTAGCCAATAAAATTGCATCTTTTATGTATGGAAAAGACAGGACCCACGCAGCCAATCAAGAATCGCGTTTGTGGCGCTTTCCGCATCTATGTATACTGTAGGTATACGCGTGTGAGTCTCATCATTGTCCTATCCTTTCGATGATTTATGGCGCTACCGTTAATAACGTTGTTTCCGCCTCGCGCTCGCAAGTTTGTGTATTTCATCACATCACATATTCAAGGATTTTCACGTATTCAAGGATTTGTGTTTCATCATCAAGAATCAATGAAAATAATCAAGGATATTAAAAGTAAGTAGCAAATTTCTTATAATATTATATAAAATAATGGCTGCGTTTGTCTTGCTCGCTTTTGTACTGAAAGCGTTATTCTATCTTCGACATATGAGCAAGAAAGGTAAACTGATGCTTTCAGCATGAAAGCGAGCAAGACGAATCCAGCCATTATGATATTTCATATAATTCAGATCCTAAATGTAATAGAATGTGAATAATACCTCAAGCGTTGTTAACTTTGTGATTATTTACATTATTTTGCATTATTAGCAGACTTATCTTAATCAATTTAATAAAATGACTAACTACTATTAATTTAATGAAATTAATTAAATATTCTGCATCTTTATTAATATTTCTAATCATTTTATGAGTTAAGACATTGAGCTTGCTAACAATCATGAAATTAACAATGATTGAAGTATCATTCATCGCTCATTCTATTATATTTAAGAATATAAAATCTGAATTAGATGGAATTCATTATTTCTATTGTATCAAAATCAGAAGTAAAAATTTGTTTCTTATAATATCACATAATGGCTGCATTCGTCTTGCTCGCTTTTGTATTGAAAGCATCAATTTAGAATAACGCTTTCAGTACAAAAGCGAGCAAGACGAACGCAGCCATTATGATATTATAAGAAACGAATTTTTACTTTTGATTACAATGAAATTTTAATACAATATAAACAATGAATTCCATCTAATTCAGATTTTATATTCCTAAATGTAATAGAATGAGCGATGAATGATACTTCAATCATTGTTAATTTCATGATTGTTAGCAAGCTTAATGTCTTAACTCATAAAATAAATAGAAATATTAATAAAAATGCAGGATATTAAATTAATTTAATTAATTAAATTAGTAGTAGTTAGTCATTTTATTAAATTATTAAGATATAAGTCTACTAATAATGCAAAATAATGCAATTATTAAATTGATTAAGATATAAGTCTGCTAATAATGCACAATAATGCAAAATAATGCAATTAATCATGAAGTTAACAACGCTTGAGGTATTATTCATCACATTCTATTACAAATGATCATTCAAGAACGTAAAGAAGTATGTCTGATTTCTAGTTTATTTTAAAATAAAAATATTTAACTATATATGTTCTCTTTTAGTGTCACAAGCCGATCAAATGCCGGAAACTGATAATACAACACTTATAAATGCAGCTGTGCTGCAAGAAGAACAGCAGCGACAATTGGCATCATTACCACCACCGCCACCCCCGTTACAGCCACCACCACCATCATCACAACAGCCACTGCCATCGCAGCCTCCACTGCAATCGCAGCCGCCATTGCCATCGCAGCCGCCACTGCCATCGCAGCCGCCACTGCCATCGCAGTCATCACTGCCATCGCAACCGCCACTGCCATCGCAGCCGCCACTGCCATCGCAGTCATCACTGCCATCGCAACCGCCACTGCCATCGCAGCCGTCACAGAAAGAGCAGGAACAGCAGAAACGTAAGTATAGCAACTATATAATAAAATATTTATTTTTTTAGAAATAGCAATTTATATAAACAATTTTTTATTTTAGCCAAAAGATGGAATAGAGCAGGCCGCCAAAGGAATGTTTGGAGCAGTCGAGGCTATCGAGGCTATCGAGACAGTCGAGGCTATCGAGGCGGTCGAGGCGGTCGAGGCGGTCAAGGCGGTCGAGGCGCTAAAAGTGGTATAACAATAACTAACAACTACTATAATTAATTATAGTAGTTGTTAGTTATTACTACTATAATTAATTATAGTAACAATAACTAGCAACTACTATAATTAATTATAGTAGTTGTTAGTTATTACTACTATAATTAATTATAGTAGTTGTATAATAAAAAGAACTTAAGAACTACTATACTTAATAATATTGTGCAAAACGATATAAAAAGAACTGAAGAACTACTATACTAAATAATATTATGCAAAACGATATAAAAAGAACTTAAGAACTACTATACTTAATAATATTAATTATATATCGATAACGAACAACTACTATAATAAATTAATTATTACTATAATTAATTATAGTAGTTGTTCGTTATCGATATAATTAATATTATTAAGTATAGTAGTTCTTAAGTTCTTTTTATATCGTTTTGCATAATATTATTAAGTATAGTAGTTCTTAAGTTCTTTTTATGTCGTTTTGCACAATATTATTAAGTATAGTAGTTAAGTTTTTTTTATTTTTATATATATCGTTTTTAATTTAATACTTTACTGGTACTACTTGCATCGTATAAAAAATATAGTTTTGTTACTTTTTGTTACTCATTAAAGTAAGCGTACAATTTTTATTTTTAGATTACATAAATATAAAATATATATATAAGCATTAGAATACTACAACAGAATATTAAGTATTACTGGTACTACTTGCATCGTATAAAAAAGAGCTATAAAAATAAAAACTTTTACTTATTAAAGTGAGCGTACAATTTTTAGATTACATAAATGTAATTAAGTATTACTGGTATTACTTGCATCGTATAATTACTTATTAAAGCGTACAATTTTTAGATTACATAAATGTAATTAAGTATTACTGGTATTACTTGCATCGTATAATTACTTATTAAAGCGTACAATTTTTAGATTACATAAATCTAAAATATATATGTAAGCATTAGTTAAGTATTACTGGTACTACTTGCATCGTATAAAAAAGAGCTATAAAAATTATTCTATAGTTTTGTTACTTTTTCTTACTTATTAAAGTAAGCGTACAATTTTTAGATTACATAAATCTAATTAAGTATTACTGGTATTACTTGCATCATATAAAAAAGAGCTATAAAAATTATTCTATAGTTTTATATAATACTTTACTGGTACTACTTGCATCGTATAAAAAAGACTATAAAAATTATTCTATAGTTTTATTACTTTTTGTTACTCATTAAAGTAAGCGTACAATTTTTATTTTTAGATTACATAAATATAAAATATATATATAAGCATTAGAATACTACAACAGAATATTAAGTATAGTATATTTTAAGTATTACTGGTACTACTTGCATCGTATAAAAAAGAGCTATAAAAATTATTCTATAGTTTTGTTACTTTTTGTTACTTATTAAAGTGAGCGTACAATTTTTAGATTACATAAATCTAATTAAGTATTACTGGTATTACTTGCATCGTATAATTACTTATTAAAGCGTACAATTTTTAGATTACATAAATCTAAAATATATATGTAAGCATTAGATTAGAATACTACAACAGAATATTGAGTATAGTATATAAGTATACTAGTTTTTTTTATACATTTTATAATAATACTTTGCTGGTACTACTTGCATCGTATAAAAAAGAGCCATAAATAAAAATTATTATTCTATAGTCTTCTTGTTACTTATTATTTCTAGTTCAATAATTACCCCCGGATTGACATGCTTCCTCTAATCACAAGAAATCACGTTCAGATCAAGTTTTAAGTATTACTGGTACTACTTGCATCGTATAAAAAATAGCTATAAAAATTATTCTATAGTTTTGTTACTTTTTGTTACTTATTAAAGTGAGCGTACAATTTTTAGATTACATAAATCTAATTAAGTATTACTGGTATTACTTGCATCGTATAATTACTTATTAAAGCGTACAATTTTTAGATTACATAAATCTAAAATATATATGTAAGCATTAGAATACTACAACAGAATATTAAGTATAGTATATAAGTATTTTTTATATCATTTTATTATAATAATACTTTGCTGGTACTACTTGCATCGTATAAAAAAGCCATAAATAAAAATTATTATTCTGTAGTCTTCTTGTTACTTATTATTATTTATTATACTTATTATTTCTAGTTCAATAATTACCTCCGGATTGACATGCTTCCTCTAATCACAAGAAATCACGTTCAGATCAAGTTCATCAATTGCACTTGATCTGAACGTGATTTCTTGTGATTAGAGGAAGCATGTCAATCCGGGGGTAATTATTGAACTAGAATAATAAGTAACAAGAAGACTATAGAATAATAATTTTTATTTATGGCTCTTTTTTATACGATGCAAGTAGTACCAGCAAAGTATTATTATAAAATGATATAAAAAAACTAGTATATACTTATATACTATACTTAAAATTCTGTTGTAGTATTCTAATGCTTACATATATATTTTAGATTTATGTAATCTAAAAATTGTACGCTTTAATAAGTAATTATTATTCTATAGTCTTCTTGTTACTTATTATTTCTAGTTCATTCAATAATTACCCCCGGATTGACATGCTTCCTCTAATCACAAGAAATCACGTTCAGATCAAGTTCATCAATTGCACTTGATCTGAACGTGATTTCTTGTGATTAGAGGAAGCATGTCAATCCGGGGGTAATTATTGAACTAGAATAATAAGTAACAAGAAGACTATAGAATAATAATTTTTATTTATGGCTCTTTTTTATACGATGCAAGTAGTACCAGCAAAGTATTATTATAAAATGATATAAAAAAACTAGTATATACTTATATACTATACTTAAAATTCTGTTGTAGTATTCTAACGCTTACATATATATTTTAGATTTATGTAATCTAAAAATTGTACGCTTTAATAAGTAATTATTATTCTATAGTCTTCTTGTTACTTATTATTTCTAGTTCATTCAATAATTACCCCCGGATTGACATGCTTCCTCTAATCACAAGAAATCACGTTCAGATCAAGTGCAATTGATGAACTTGATCTGAACGTGATTTCTTGTGATTAGAGGAAGCATGTCAATTCGGGGGTAATTATTGAACTAGAATAATAAGTAACAAGAAGACTATAGAATAATAATTACTTATTAAAGCGTACAATTTTTAGATTACATAAATCTAAAATATATATGTATTAGAATACTACAACAGAATATTAAGTATAGTATATAAGTATATACTATTTTTTTTTATATCATTTTATAATAATACTTTGCTGATACTACATGCATCGTATAAAAAAGAGCCATAAATAAAAATTATTATTCTATAGTCTTCTTGTTACTTATTATTTCTAGTTCAATAATTACCCCCGGATTGACATGCTTCCTCTAATCACAAGAAATCACGTTCAGATCAAGTTTTAAGTATTACTGGTACTACTTGCATCGTATAAAAAATAGCTATAAAAATTATTCTATAGTTTTGTTACTTTTTGTTACTTATTAAAGTGAGCGTACAATTTTTAGATTACATAAATCTAATTAAGTATTACTGGTATTACTTGCATCGTATAATTACTTATTAAAGCGTACAATTTTTGGATTACATAAATCTAAAATATATATGTAAGCATTAGAATACTACAACAGAATATTAAGTATAGTATATAAGTATTTTTTATATCATTTTATTATAATAATACTTTGCTGGTACTACTTGCATCGTATAAAAAAGCCATAAATAAAAATTATTATTCTATAGTCTTCTTGTTACTTATTATACTTATTATTTCTAGTTCAATAATTACCCCCGGATTGACATGCTTCCTCTAATCACAAGAAATCACGTTCAGATCAAGTGCAATTGATGAACTTGATCTGAACGTGATTTCTTGTGATTAGAGGAAGCATGTCAATCCGGGGGTAATTATTGAATGAACTAGAAATAATAAGTAACAAGAAGACTATAGAATAATAATTACTTATTAAAGCGTACAATTTTTAGATTACATAAATCTAAAATATATATGTAAGCATTAGAATACTACAACAGAATTTTAAGTATAGTATATAAGTATATACTAGTTTTTTTATATCATTTTATAATAATACTTTGCTGGTACTACTTGCATCGTATAAAAAAGAGCCATAAATAAAAATTATTATTCTATAGTCTTCTTGTTACTTATTATTCTAGTTCAATAATTACCCCCGGATTGACATGCTTCCTCTAATCACAAGAAATCACGTTCAGATCAAGTTCATCAATTGCACTTGACATTACATAATCATTTAAAAAAATGTTATATATTTAACTGACTAGTCATTGCTTATAATTATGATACCATCCTTTGAAATGAGATTTCTACTTTAGGTGTAGATGACTCTTCTTCCTTTGATTACAAAGAAAAAGGTGGTATTCTACAAAATCAAATGAATATCCGTCTTCTCTTTCCATCCTAAATGTTTCCCTAGAATTAAAAAATAAAATTAAAAAAACAACGCTTATATATTGATAAGAATTAGATAATCATACAACATATAACCACTAGGAGCTTGCAAACTCACATGACTACTATATTGAAAACCCATATAAATGGTATATATATATATTATATATTATATATAACAGTAACGCGAACATTCTCTGTTGTTTCTTTCTTTATGTACTTCCGACATTTGCAGTCAATCATCAACAATAATTACCCCAGGATTGACGTGCTTCCTCTATCTAAATTGATAAATGAAACAGTAAAATTACATAATAAAATAATATATAACGTTGTTTTGTTATTCTTATTAACATCTTAAAATTAATAATTTTTTTACTTTTTTTGTTTAATTAGTTATCTAATCCTCTAAATTAATAAATTTCAAATTCTTTTAAAACAGTAAAATTACATAATAAAAAAATATATTACTCTTATTAACATCTTAAAATTAATAATTTTCTAACTTTTTTTGTTTAATTAGTTATAGTTATCTAATTTGCTTTTAGAATAAAATCACAAGAAATTACGTTCAGGTCAAGTTCATCAATGGCACTTGACATTATCCTTTGAAATCAGATTTCTACTTTAGGTGTAGATAACTCTTCTTCCTTCGATTCCAAAGAAAAAGGTGGTATTGTAATCAAAATCAAATGAATATCCGTCTTCTCTTTCCATCCTAAATGTTTCCCTAGAGTTAGAAAATAAAAATTAAAAAAACAACGCTTATATATTGATAAAAATTAGATAATCATATCATACCATATATAACCACTAGAAGCTTGCAAACTCACATGACTACTATATTGAAAACTCATGTAAATGGTAAAAATTATATATATATAACAGTAATATAACGCAGACATTCTCTGTTTCTTTATGTACTTCCGATAATTCAAGCCATGAATGATTTTTTTTCTGCCATGCTCGGAAGATCTTTTGTGCTACAAAACATGGTTCCTTGTCTGGATGATAGGTCAAAAATTTATCGAACAATTCGTGTTGCAATGCTGCTTTCTTATTTGTAGTATATGGCAACAACACATCTTCATGAGCAACATAATCTAATCCTGGAATAGCGTACAAACTGCGACTGCTCTCATGATTGCCCAATTGCCCAAGAAAGTTACCGCTTCTGTTTGAGCGCCGCTAAACAGTATATGAAAGTATTATATAACATATAAAGCAAAATAATGCTTCTTACCATAAAAGGACAATCTCGTTGATCAATGATATATATATACACTTATACACTTATTTCACTTAATACGAATTTCTAACAAATTTGGTCACTCGCACTACACTGCTCTGGATAAGCAGTCTTATTAAGTGTGCATAGTGCGAGTGGCCAAATTTGTTAGACCGAATTCACTATAATTACTTTTTTTTTTATTTTAACACTTTCTGAACTGAAAGGTTATATTATATAAATGCCAAACAAACGTAAGCGCGCGCCGCGCGGCTTCTCAGCGCCATCGGCGCACCTAACGTCAGAAACTTGCAGATTCCACCATCTGCACAAAGTACACTTTCTGTCCACTAATTATCTAATGGCCGGTTTATGCTTCGGTCTTAATCTTAATCTTAAGAGTTGATAACGTAGAATGCCATAAGGGCGTTTATACTTTCCTAGTCTTAATCTTAGTCTTAATCTTAATCTTGGAAAGATCCCATCTTTTAACTTTAGTCCCTAATGTCCTAAGGCCGGGCCAATGAGGTAAGTCTGACGTCCGACGCAGCACGAAACCGCGCGAAATAATGGTTTTCGATCCGTGTATATTTAAAAAATTGTTCCTGATCGTATTCAATATTCAGCATATCTTTCATTAAAGAAAAGAAATGACCAGTTTCGTGTCTTTTTCGATTCAGTGGCCGAACAGCGTATCTCCGTGGTTTTCTTTTATTTTTTTTTTAATTTCTTAATAATACACATGCTGCATAGGCACTTGATAACAAAAGTGCCATTCCAAACATTAAAGTTTTTTGCCGCTGACGATTCATTTTAACATTCACTATAATTTGCAGCACCGGGATCTATTACAATTTGTAGTTAGGTTAGGTTAGGTTTTGTTACATTTGCACATGCGTAGTCCGAATTTTCAGGGAAGCATAAACGAGTCCTTAAGATTAAGTTAAGACTAAGACTAAGATTAAGATTAAGACCGAAGCATAAACCAGCCATAACTACAGAATACTGAGAGTGTACACTTCTGCACTTTAAGATCGAAAAAAATTTTTTTTATGAAGAATACTATTATTTTTGATATACACTATCTTTATTCGTCTCCACAACACGTTATATATAATTTTACGACCGATACTAATATATAAATGTAATTAATATATACATCAAAACTGCGAGCTGACAGGTCTGAGCGCCGCCATGTTAGAATAGAAAATGATGACGCTGACCAATAAGACACGAGCGACATACATCTCAACGCGACATATCAACGCGACATACATCCTAGCGAGATGATTTTTTAGATTTTTCGACT
This sequence comes from Linepithema humile, assembly GCF_040581485.1. Lineage (NCBI taxonomy): Eukaryota > Metazoa > Arthropoda > Insecta > Hymenoptera > Formicidae > Linepithema > Linepithema humile. The sequence goes on from NC_090131.1 coordinate 11,648,606, forward strand.
TTGAATGCATATATTTATTTTTATAAAGCACACAGAGCAAAAACAAGCAGATTTTCTTATGTAATTTGGGTATGCGCTATCGATTGAGCCTATTGCCAACTCAATCGGCCCAGCCGTTATTGAGATCCGATAATCTCGGCTTGTCTCAACTTTCGGGCTCGCGTAAAGATACACGGTCGGTCTTGCGCTGCGCGTGAACTTGGCGCGAGACACTACCGTGTCTCTTGATAATTTTACAATTTATTTTATATAATATAACATTCAAAATAAGTTTTTATTGAAATAGATTTTTAAGGATAAAAAAAATGTTAACTTTTACAACAACTATTACAATAAATTTTTTTTAATTTAAGACTTTAATGATAATATAATAAATTGTTTTTCAGATTTTTTACAAATGGTGGTTTTCCAGGAGTAATTGGGGCCCTAGATGGCACACATGTGGCCATATTTCCTCCTGAAGCTGAAAGGGAATATTTATTTATAAATAGAAAGTTGTATCATTCCTTAAATGTATTAGTTGTAAGTATAAAAATATTTTATGCTGAAACATATATAAAAAATATACAATATAATTATAGGCTGCTTTTCATTTAGATACGATATAATATAGTGTCCACTAGTGAGTTGAAAATACTGATATTTTTTTCTCACAGTAATGGATACTATGGCTGCGTTCCGAAATTCACTGCCAGTACTAAAAATCTATAAGTTCACGTTACGTATATTATAGATCTTCAGTATTAGCAGTCAATTTTGGAGCACAGTTTTATGTTGCACTGTGCTTTTTTTTAGTGACACAAGTCGACACAAACATCATTCTATTCTTGTTATTCTTGGATGTTGAAAAAAAAAATGATACTTGTGTCAATTTGTGTCACTAAAAGAGAGGAAAGCAGCCTCTGCCTTGCTGGAAAGCAACCATAATAAATTACTATTAATCCAATTGCACCAACGTTATTTTAGTTTTAAGCGAGATTTAAATATGTCTATTTATTTGTAAAGGAAGATATATGACTACTTTTATCTTTTTTTCCAAATAAATAAAGACATATTTAAATCTCGCTTAAAACTAAAATAACGTTGGTGCAATCGGATTAATAGTAACATATATATTGTTTAAATCCGAAATAATATTGATGCAACCTGACTTAAATAACAGATGTGATTTTAGATTTGTGATTCTAATTGCGAAATTCTCGCCGTAAATAGTGCTCATGGTGGTCGAACACATGATGCTCGTGTGTTACGATCAACGAGAGTATTTGCTCATTTGGAAGAAAGATATAGAGAAGGTGAAAGAGATACTTGGCTTCTTGGTAAGTAATTATATTGTCTAATAGTAATATTAATACACAGAAACAATCATTTTTATGCTTTCTTATCTTTTCTAACAATATTTATAATTTTTTTTTAAATTTTATATTTATCAAAGAAAAAAATTGATAATTGGTTAAAAACTGATATTGTACGTTTTAGGTGATTCAGCATATCCCCTTCTACCCTTCTTGCTGACACCAAAATTGAATCAAGTAGAAGGAAGTCCAGGTGCCAAATATACCAATCATCATGTGCAGACTCGCATAGCTATAGAGCGATGTTTTGGTGTTTTAAAAGGTCGCTGGTGTTGTTTGCGAAAGGAACGCGCATTACATTATACCCCACAATTTGCTGGTACATATAATCTCACTTTTTTAATTTTTTTCATTATTCTATAGTTATTCTTGTCTAAGTTTATTTTGCTTTTACATTATTTTTTATGTAGATTTAAAGTTGCTATTTATATTTTTTAATATTAATTAAATATTTTCTGTTATACAGCTGTTATTGTTGATGCTTGTTGTGTTTTGTATAACATGGCGATCAAATGGAGGATTCCTGATGATGAAATACATCTGGATGAAATCGATATTGCAGCACCAATAGCAAATGACGGTATTGATGATGAGTGTGGAGAACAAACTCGAAATAGAGTAATCCAGTGGTATTTTACCAATTAATTCTTAACATGCCTATGCCATCCAGTAGCATCACGTTGATAACTGTTGAGAGTTCAAATCGAGTCAGAATCAGGTCAGAGTATCATTCTATCTTTGTTGTTCACTAAAAATGAAAAAAAGATAGAACGATACTCTAACTCAACTCTGATTTAATTCGAACTCTTGGTGAAAACATAATTGGTGTCACCGAATGGCATAGTATGGATAGTATAGACATCAAAATGTTACTATTCTTACAATTGTTTAGCAGTACTATTTTTTTACAATTTTAAAATATCATTGTGTGGTTCGTGAAAAAATTGTAACTATTTTTATAGAAATATATGTTTACATTTATATAAAAGATACCCTTTATTTTTATCATAACAGTCTTTTCTTTTCAGCAATCACATGTTATATATTATATTGCATATGTAAATATATATTATATATGTATAAATATATATCATTTATATTTTTCATTGCACATATTATATGGACTGAGTTATGCTTAAACGGACCATGTGTCAGTTTTCAATGCCAATTTTTAAAATAGCTTATAAAAAAAAATAACAAATGGACAATTGATCTGTTAATGCATAACGCATTCCATATATATTAAAAAAGTAGACTTTTTGATTATTCTAAATATTGCGGTGCGAAGGATCCAATAAGTGTTGTTAATTCATCCATCTTGTCAAACAACGATAAAAACAACTTATAATGTTTTTCATAAATTTCTTTTTTAAATTGAAACTCTTCTTTCATTACAGTCAATTTTTCTTCTTTTAACTGCAACGTTCGCTCTTGATAATTACAGTAGTCCGAGGTGTGCTGTTCCAGTAAATTTTTTGCGTTTTGCTTTTTTTTCTTGTTATCTGAAGAAACTAGTTTAAAAAAAAATATTATAATTAATATTAATTTCCTTCAGTAATAAAATGTCGATGTCAAAAGACTGAATAAAATAAAATTAAATAAGATAGAGTTGTCATCAGTCGTTTTTAATAATTAGTTACCTGTGTTATCAAAAGATCTTTTTTTATGCGAGATTGGTTTTGTTGATGCTGAAGTTGATTGGAGTTGACTAGAGTTGACGCAATATACCTCTTTTGGAGTCTGTATATTTTCTATAGATGTAAGTACATTGGAGGATATCTAAAATAAAATTTTTATATATACAGGAATGTCTTTTATATACTTGTATACTTATATTTTATATACTTATATACACAGGATAGGACTGAATGAAAGCCAGAAGCATTTGGATCCATCCTGTATATAATATTCCTGTATATATACTTATACAATATATATATACTTATATATACAGGAATATTATATACAGGATGGATCCAAATGCTTCTGGCTTTCATTCAGTCCTATCCTGTGTATTCTACACATTTGCAGGAAATAATACATATTGGAATAAATAAATATATTATGTAAAAAAAAAACATTATTACTCACATTTATTGGAAAATCCTCTGTATCAAAGTTTACATCGCTGTTAAAGTTTTGTGGATAATCCTAAAATTTATAAAAAATTTATATTTAAAGTGACAAAATTAATGTTATAATTTTTAAACTCTGTAGTAAAACAATATTTATTACTTCATTAACATCACTCTGCAAAGATGAGGAAGTTGCATCCTCCAATCTCTCGGTACACAGAGTTTTTTTAACGGTCAAGTGCGATTGAGAAGCAAAATTTGGTAACTTTAGAGAAGAGTTTTCTTTCAAAGAATTCTGTACAGATGTTTCGCAAATAGTTCCTCCTTCAGAAATGTTAGATATTCCACTGGCTTCAGATGTTAAAAACAAATCATCTTTGGATGGGTTTGTACTCAATATTGTTGACCTTTCTTCAATATTAGCTGCAAAATTTTTAGATGTTTCTACTCTTTTTGCAAAATTGGACTTCCAATCATACCATGTCTGTGTAAGAAAGTAAAAAATAATTATTAATGCCATATTGTTGTAAAAATAAAATAAGAATTATAATTATTATATATATAATACTACATTAAAAAATTAAAAATTTGGATGCAAACCCCAGATAGCACTACTGTTCAAAAATAATTCAAAAAAAATTTATAATAGAATTCATTTGTATGTAATCAATTTTAAGTTATTTTTTAAATACATATGAAATTTATTTTATAAAATAAATTCCATAGATATTTAAAGAATACTCAGAATTGATGATATACAAATAAATCCTTTTTCTGTACAGTTGTACTGTCTGGGCCTTCCTTCCTTTAAAATAATTTACTAAAAAGTTATAATTTTCAAACTTTAATAAAACAATATTAATTACCTTATTAACATTATTCTGCAATGATGAAGAAGTTATTTCCTGCAGTCTCTGGGTACACAAAGCTTTTTTAGCAGTCAAGTGCGATTGAGAAGTAAAATTTGGCAACCTTAAAGAAGAATTTTTTTCTAAAGAATTCTGTAAAGATGTTTTACAAAGAGCTCCTCCTTCAGGGATGTCAGACATTCCACTGCCTTCAGGTGTCAAAAATTCTAATAAATCATCTTCGGATGGGCTTGTATCCAAGGCTTTTGGTGGTCTTCCCCCAGTACCAGCTGAATAATTTTTATATGTTGCCACTCTTTTCAGAAGATTAGACTTCCAATCACGCCATGTCTGTAATAAAAAAAATTATTAATATGTAATTATGTAAAACATATTATTATGTAAAATAAGATCTATAGTATTATGAATAATACTAAATCACACAAAATTAAAAACCTTGAATTAAACTCTTCCCTCCCTCTCTTCTAAAAACAATGTATTAGTATTTTTGATATCTCATTAACATAATATTTGAAACCAGCGGATTGTCTCATATCTCCAAAGGATGAACTATTTATTAAAATTATATCTTGTATATATTTACCTTTGCTTATTCTTTGGGTAACTTTTGAGGACCGACTCCAGCAGAATTCAAAGCTGTTGTAACCTCTTCCCAAAATGCATCCTGTAAAAAAGTATATATATTATATTAGTTCGTAAATTTTATTTACAATTTATTATTTTTATTATTTAATATTTGTAAAAAATAGAAATTTTATTTAGTAACGCAATATAACCTATAAAATTACTTACTATTTTTTTTTTATTTTCGCGATTATATCGCAATCTGCCTCTCCCAAAGTCAGGATGAGATCTCATAAAGTTAATCAGTATCTGTTTTTGCTTTTCTGTTACATTCATTTTAATAAAAAAATCACAAAAAATATCCACAAAATCAGTTTACACATATAGGAAAAAAGATTTTTCCTTACACTCCACAGTGGGCCAAAAGACCAGAAAAAAGTCAAAAGTCTGGCCAAAAGTCCGTCTAAAGTTAATTTTGTTTAAAATTGTGAAATTATATACCAATATAAGGTTTTTGGGGTCGCTGATTTCGAATTTAATATTACCATTTTGAAATTCAAAATGGCGAATCCAAAATGGCGAACATAATATGCAAAAACAAGTCAATTTGTACTGAAAATCTTTTTTTAACGGTTTTTGGGGTAACTGTTTACGAATTTGATATTATTATTTTGAAATTCAAAATAACAAATCCAAAAATCTTAATTTTTTATGTTTATTATAAATTATATGTTAAATTATATTTAAAAAGAATTTTCTTTTTTAGTGCTTTGAACTCTTACACCTATCGCTATCTAATGACGGAGAGTAGTGACCAGATATTATATTATTTTTGTCACTCACTATTTGGGGTGTTTTTTAGGAGTGAAATTTTACAGATCACATGTAATTTATAAATAATAATTTATGTATAGTATAATTTATCTATAAACTAACCATTATATTTTTAAAAAATATTTTTTATATTAATTCTCCGAAATTAATGTTCTTTATCTGATAATTCTACTTCGTCCAAGCAAACATCAATTTCGGAAAGTACGTTATCGTCGAAGTTGCAGTCGTTTGCTTCTGTTTCTTGTGACGTGCTTTCATGCTCTCGGAATTTGTAATAACTTTCTGGCCTCTTCTGGGAGTATAAAATGTTTTTTATGTTTTAATCGTGATTGTAGACTCAAACTCGATACAATCGGATCTGAAGAATCCATTATTCGATTAAAAATATCTTCGAGATTTGCTTTTCGACTGTGTTTTCGACTATGACGGGATCTAAAGTTCTTATAATCTTTATTTCGTGCCTCAGAGGCCTCCTCTCCGAGCATACCTACGGGAAGTACGCTAGTTTTAATTATTTGTCCACCATGTATTAGAATTTTATGTGTGGTTGATGTCATTGGATACCATGGATAAAGGGAGACATAAAGTTTGGCGGTTGAAATGCAAAATTCTTCGAACAGAATTGGATTAATCGGCAGATGAGAAGATAAAGTAATTAATATAATTTTGAATTTATATAACAGTTGTCGTTCGATTCCGAGACACTCCGCTAAGCAATCGATGTTTTCAAATGCTCTACGAGCAGTATTTCCGTCATTGCTTGTTCCACTACCACCACTTTTTGGTTTATCAACTGACAGCCCAAGTTTCTGAAAAAGCATCGATTGAACTTTTTGCTTTTGTTGATTAAATTTTATTTTTAATTCATCGCCTCTGACTTGCCAAGTTTGAATGGTTAATCTGTAGGAGATGTGCAAAGAACACTCGAATAATCTTATCCACGCATGAAGTGGACTAATTCCATACTGCAATGAGTTTGCTTCCGGTGAAAATTTAGGAGAATTTATATTTGAAAGATCATTAAATTGTTTGGGAGTTGCATGGCAAATAGGGCAAGTTTGCATAGATTTTGTATTAGTAATAATATTTAAAACCTTGCCATCTATTAATGTCATATGTAATGAAAAATTTATACGAATATGGCACTCTTCTAAACTAAGTTCAAAGGTTTGCAATCGATTAATTTGGTCATCAATATTTTGCTTTTGTTTTAAAATAATGTCTCGTGACTCCTTGACGTACTCAAGATGAATCGGTCGACAAAATCTTGAAGACTGAGAAGTTTGGTTAAACCATAAAATGACGTTTTTATCTATTGATAACTGCAATGGAATTAGTGTCGTTGCAAATAAACTTTCATCGCTTACATTTTCTTGCGATTTATCTGCATAAGATTGTTTATATTCCGAATGTCCACTACTGCCATCGAACCCCCAAGAACACATAAGGACTACGTCTATGTTTGTTAACTTATTTTTTTAACATGTTGAAGAATTACTGGAGCTTGTAGATCAATAAGTCTCTTCGCAGTATGGTTAATAAGTGGTTGGAGTGGAACTGAAGCAGACGTTTCGGAAATTGTCATCAATTCTTGTGATGGCCTTAATTTTGATTTTGCCATTCTGACTTCGTTATAAGACGGCCATATGTCTGCTCCAGATGCAAGTGTCTCTAAGCGCATGTTTATATACAGTTTTTTAGACACATTGTTGTCTAAAATAAAATTTAATGCTTCTTCGGGGGTTTTTTTCTGATTTGATTTGTTTTAGTAGTTATTAACTTTCGCATTTTTTCTGACTGTTCTGTACTCGATAAATTGGTTAGAACATAATGCAAATCATTATCGCCCGAATGTCTTGCAGCATGACGACCCGCCATTATAAGTTTTTCAACATTATGATCATGTTGGACACTGATCTCTGCCGCTTCGCGTCTTTTGGATCTATTTGATTTTTTATCGAAAGCGAGAGTTGGGCGACCCATATTAGTAGTCTTATTTTTAAATCTAAGATCAGTAGTTTGTAAATTGAGAATTTCAAATTTGGAATCCAACCATCCTGAATTGTTTGATTCATATCTATTTCTGATTCTATGAGCAGCATTAAACCGGTGGCGGTAGGGCTGGACTTCCGATGATAGCGACGGCGGCAGTGGTTGTTGTCGTTGTCGGCTGCCTCCTTGTCACCGTTTCTGCCCGGATGGTGGTTTTTGCTGGCGACCTCTTGCTCGTTACTGTTTCTTCCCGGATGGCAGGGCCCTCGGAAGGTTTTGTGCTCATCCTTCTGGTGGCGGCCGTCAAGGCCTTGGGCGATCTGGACACCAGTCTTGGTGACTGTTCCTGCCCGGATGGCAGTGTCCTTGGAAGCTTTCTCGGACGCTTTGCAAGCTTTTCTGGCGGTGGCAGTCAGAGCCTCGGGTGGTCTGGATACCACCGCCTTGGTTTGCATCGCTCGCTGTAGTATTTCTTGGCGTAACGATAGTGTTGTCGCCGGAGTTTTGGCGATGGAGGCCGTTTTCGGTGTTGTTTGCCGTCGCTGAGCGGTCACCGTCGTGCCGCTTCGTCGTCTTGGTTGGATCGGCGGTGGTGTCGCCAACCAAACGGCCTTACGACGATTTTCGGCGTCCGACCGCTGGACTAAGGTTCCAGGCTTTGGAAGCCTCTTCCAGTTTGCGGCCTCGGTTTCCTCTTCCTCGGAACTATCGGAGAAATCTCCGAACAGTTCGGTGACCTTTTCTTTATAATTACTCATTACTGCTCCGAATAATTTGGACACTTTATTTTTATACTCGGTCATTTTTTTGGAGCGTATACTTTTTGCGCGTGAATCTGTGTACTCAGGCTGTAACGCGAAGGTTTGAATTAAAAATTCTGTATGACGTCGCGCTATTTATACTAAAGTTCGCGGGTACCGCGAGGGGGCGCGCTCGGGGGGGTAGTTACCGCGCTGAGTACGCCGCGTAGCAACGGGTTGTTTACAACGGCGTAGCATCTCGGGGATCTGAAAATCCATGGGTGTTGCCTCAGGGGGGCCCTTTCTTATCAGGTAAAAAATTTTATTTCTAATATATATATATATATATTTTTTTTCAAATACAACGGTGTAGGCTCTGGGGGGCCGCGGTACAGTGGCATCGGCTCTTAAATTTTATTCGGTTATTTCCTTGCCTGTTTCTATTTCTCTCGGTGCTCGTTTTAGGTCCTGGACGTGTATTTGTCGGTACCATCTGCCTTCAGAGTCTCGCAGGTCGACAATTACCGGTGAAATAATTTTTCGGATTTCGAGCGGCCCAATGTATTTAGGGGCTAATTTAGCATTGAATGCTTCGGCTTTGTCGGATAGTGGTCGTTCACGTTTCCATACGTGTTCTCCTATTTTCGGCCGCCAATTTCGTCGTCTCAAATTATAATGACGTTCTTGTCTTTAAAAGGAGCGTGCTAGTTGTATCTTAACTAGTTCGAAAGCGTCTTCTAGTTGACGGCGACTATTTTCAGGATCTCTTATTTCGCATCTATTACTCCGGTCTTCTGGATGAGGTCGAGATAATTCTCGGCCGTGATTGAGATAAGCCGGTGTGAAGCCTGTGGCTTCGTGTTTCGCGGTATTCATTGCAAATTGCAATGCTGGTATTCGCTCATCCCAATTTCGGTGATCCCGTCCAACGTATTGAGCAATCATTGTCTTAGCGGTTCGGTTTGCTCGTTCGACGGGGTTACAATGCGGTGCGTAGACTGGAGTCGTTCGATGCCGAAATCTTTTAAAAGATCCTGAAATTGACGGGACGCAAATTGAGTCCCATTATCGGATATAATTTGCTCAGGACAGCCATGTCGGTATATTAAACGGTTTGTGACCTCACGGGCAAGATTTGTTGTGGTAGCTCGGCGTAATGGAACCATTTCAATCCATTAACTGAATCTATCTAATATGGTTAAAAGCCATGTGTGACCTTGCTTGGAACGCGGTAAAGGGCCTATCAAATCGACAGAAGCTTGTTGCCAGGGTGCGATTACTGGAGCGGTGTGTAAATTTCCGGCTGGTTTTTCCTGTGGTGTTTTAAATGCCAAACAATTTTCGCAGCAGCGTACATATTTCGCGATCTCCCGGAACATACCCGGCCAGTAGTAAATTTGCGCAATTCGGGTTATAGTCTTGGCGATGCCAAGGTGTCCTGCCGTAGGATCGTCATGAAGACGTTTTAGAACGGACAGGCGCCGATTCTTCGGTACACACTGCTTCCATTGCTCGGTACTTGATGTTTCATGGAAGTTTAGATCATGAATTATGTGCCGAAATAATTGCCCGTTAATTATTTTGTAGTCGGGTAGTTCTTCAGGTTTATTCTTTACCGCTGCCTTAATTCTATTGTACCATCGGCAAGCGGTGGTTCGACTGACAGCATTTATTACTGGTTCTTTGGAAAGAGCATCGGCAACGCGATTTAGTGCGCCTTTACGATATTGAATATCGTAATCGTACTGCTGTAATTCAAAAGTCCATCTGCCGAGTCGTCCGGTAGGAGATTCGTTGTAACCATCGTAATGATTGATGGTCAGTCAATACGGTAAAGTAATACCCTTCGAGGTAATCATGCATTTTACGAATTCCCCATACAACAGCAAGGCATTCCAGCTCGGTAGCGCTGTAATTCTTTTCAGCCGGATTAAGTGTTCGGCTTGCATACGCTATAACTCGCTCGCCTTTCTCATGGTTTTGCGTGAGTACTGCCCCTAAGCCTTGAGTGCTGGCATCGGTTTGCAGCACGAAAGGTTTTGCGAAGTCTGGACAGGCAAGCACCGGTGCTGTCGTCAAAGCCTTTTTAAGATGTTGAAAAGCGGCTTCTTCTTTCTCTGTCCATTTCCATCGTGCATTTTTGCGTGTTAATTGCGTAAGAGGCGCAGCGACAGTCGAAAAGTCTGCGATAAAGCGTCGGTACCAGGAGGCCATTCCGATGAATTGCCGTATCTTTCTTACGGTTGTTGGAGCTGGCCAATTCGTAATTGCGCTCACTTTTTCTGGATCGGTGCGGATGCCTTCCTTGTCAACTATATGTCCAAGGTATCTTAGGCTTTCACGGCAGAACTGGCATTTCTCTGGATTGAGCCGTAATTTAGCCTTTCGTAATCGGCGGAATACTTCGGCTAAGTGACCTAGATGCTCTTCGAAAGTTCGGCTAGCGACGACAATGTCGTTCAGGTAGACTAGCACGTGCAGTTCGAGCTCTGGTCCTATAACGGTATCGAGTAGCCTCTGGAAAGTTGCGAGTGCCGAGTGTAACCCAAAAGGCATTACCCGAAATTGCTTGAGTCCTCGGCCAGGTATGGTAAATGCGGTAACTGGTCGGCTTTCTTTAGATAAGGGTACCTGCCAATACCCATTTTTCAAATCCAAAGTTGAAAGATAGCGGGCTCCTCTTAATTTCTCGAGGGTAGCAGTTATATGCGGCAATGGATAGGCGTCTTTCTCTGAAGCATTATTTAATTTTCTGTAATCTATACAGAATCGGTGAGTTCCGTCTTTTTTTCTGATTATTACAACCGGAAAACTCCAGGCACTGGTTGATGCTTCAATAACGCCTTCGTTTTCCATTTTCTGGACTTCGTCGTCAATAATTTTTTGCATGGCCGGATTTCGTGGCCGATATCGCTGCTTTATTGGAGGCCCTGGCTTTAGTCGAATTATATGTTCGATTAGATCTGTGGGGCCTTCAATCCTTTCGAATTTCGGTAATTCTTTACTCAGAAATTCTTTTAGCCTGTATGGTTCTTTTGCTGTGTCAAGAACCGGAGCGGCAGTAACGAAGCCAATAGTTAAATGTTTATCTTGCGGTTGAGCCGGAGGGGGCGGTAAATTAATCTGTAATTTAGCCCAAAGATCTGTCCCAATAAGAATAGGCGTACTTAGCAACGGTAATACCGCAAATTCATGACGAACTGTCTTTCCTGGTATTGTCAGTGACAGATGGATAGTCTGATTAATGGTTACTTCTGAACCATCCGCTAAGTGTATTATTTCGCTCGTCGTAGTCGGTTTTCTTTTTATTAGTTGAGCGGTCTCGCTATTGAGCAGTGAGGCTTCAGATCCGGAGTCAAGCAGAGCCCAAACGGATTTTCCTTCGATCTTCAGAAGGACGTGCGGCCTCGGAGTGTACTTTATTTTGATTCGGACCGGGCGTACGCCGCTTTTCCCCCAACCCGCGTTTTGTTTCCCTTTGGAGGGTGACAATCTTTAGTCAGTACTCCATCTTTCCCGCATTGGGAGCACAATTTCTTAGGCTGTGTTTGCAGTTCCAGCGGGTGTGTCCTCGCTGCTTACACCGCCAACAGCATTCATCTTTATTATACGTAGCTGTGGCGACTGGGTTTCGGTTGTTCCTCTCGGGGAACCTTGGTCGTCACTCTTTTTGGCGTTGTTGAATCTTTTTCAGATTCGCGACCTTTGCGTGTAATTCGCTCAGTGTATGTATATTCTCTAGTGGAATATATAGTTGAAGATCTGAATTCATATTCTCATAGATTTGTTCTAGTTTTTCTTGCTCCAAGTACCCTCCGGCTCTTCGCATTAGCGTTTGTAATGCTATGGCAAAAGCGTCAAATGGCTCGCTTGGTTGCTGCTGCCTGCCTTGAATTTCTCGTCTGAGCTGTCGCGGGTATCCTGGTGGCAGGTAGAACGCTTTAAAGTCCTGGCGAAAGTCGTTCCATGAATTCCACGAGGCCCTATGGTTTCTAAACCATAATAAGACATTGCCTTTTAATGCTTCCGGTAGGCCGAGGAGTAGCTGTTCGTTTGTGAAGCCATATTCCTGGCCGAGCTTTTTTACCCGTTCCAAGAAGGAAAATGGATCCTTGCCATCAAAATGGAGGCCCCATTTCCTCATTTGGTTTAGGAGCTTTGCCCGCTCCATTATGCTTAGTGCCGGTGGGACAACCAGTTCCTCCACTGGTTCGTCGTCGGTTTTGGCCGAATAATTGCTCTTTGGCATATTGTTCAGGTTACCCGCGGTGGTTTGAAATAGATCAGGCCTTCGCGAAATAAATAACCGAAGCCGTTTTCTTAAATTATCTAATGTCCCGGTACTATCAATGTTATGGGTTTCTAATATCTCGATAACTTGATCTTTAAGTAAATAATTAACCCATGTACTCATTTGTTTTTAAATCTAGAGTCTCGTCTTAACTTTAAACCGGTCCCTGTTCGGGCGCCATGTAACGGTGCGTATTTTCACGCCTCACGGGCGGTGCATAACGATGCGGAATTTCAACGGTATGCGGATTTTCGATGCGGAATTACGATGGTGCGTAGTTAGCGAAGCGGATTCTTACGACGCGGAATAACTCGTCGGTTTGCCAGAATTTGTTCGTGTGGTTTTTCGGGAGACTCCAAATTAACAAAAATAATTTAAAGAAAAATAAATATTTATTCAATAGAGCATTTGGATTAATAATATAATTATAAAAGAAAATAGTAACAACGAGTACATAAGCATTTCTGTAACGGTCTAATATCTTAGCGGTATAATCGGATACAACTATCGGAAATAAATATTTTAATACTGAGTAGACTGCGTAGTTTATTTAACGTGTCGCGCGTTTGGCCGCAATTTAAATAATTATGAACATGATTAATCCTATTTAATTCTAAATCGGTCGGTTCGTACGGTACGGAGCAAAGTAATAAAAAATAAGCGATACCGCGTATATCCAAGCCCTGCTGAGTCGTCGACGGTTGCCGGTGCGCTGTGTCCGAAAACAGTGAGAGACTTCTCTCGTGCAAGGGATATCGGAAGTCGAACGCCGGGAGCACCCGACCGAGGCAGAGAACGCCCTGCCCCTAGAACGACGGGAAGTCGGAAGTCGAACGCCGGGAACACCCGACCGAGGCAGAGAACGCCCTGCCCCTAGAACGACGGGAAGTCGGAAGTCGAACGCCGAGAACACTTAACCGAGGCAGAGAACGCCCTGCCCCTAGAACGACGGAGAGTCGGAAGTCGAACGCCGGGAACACCCGACCAAGGCAGAGAACGCCCTGCCCCTAGAACGACGGGATATAGGAAGTCGAACGCCGGGAACACTCGACCGAAGCAAAGAACGCCCTGCTCCTAGAACGACTATCGGGATGGGAGCGAGTACGACCGGAGCTTCAGAGTGCGCCCTGAGGCTTGTCCGAGTCGTACTCGGGGGAATGGTCTCGATCTGTTTCGCGAGCCGGCTTTTATACCGGTCGCGCTACCCCCACTTGGGGTGCTACCCTACCCGGCAGCTACTCCTTCTCGAGCTTTTACTCTCGAGTTGGGGGATCGGAATGCGGCCCTAAAAGGGGGTGCTCACGTGGAGCCCGCGTGACGCTTAGTAACAGCGCGTGCTGTTACAACCTGCTTCAGAATAAATATTATATTATTGTATTATTATTATTTACTGTGATTTGCATTACAACTATTTATCGTTATTACCTTAATATAATTAATGTTGACACGCGCAGTTTTTGTGATCACTGAACTTGAAAAATCACTTCTGACAAAAATGTTTCTTGTACATTATGCAATGTTAAATAAGAGCAACGTACATAGAAATATTCAATTTTTTTCAGAATGACATTTTACGTACTCCTGTATGATATTTACTGTATAACAGTACCATCATCATGGGTAAACTTAAAACGGTATACGGTGCAAATGCCGAAAAACACGAAACAGCTTACCCAAATGTCCATTAAACAATCATCACCAGATAATGATTGGGAGGAACGGGAATTTCGCAAGAACTTCGGGCTTTACAGTTCGTTTCACACATTTATATAATTATTCAAAATATGGCAAAAAATACATATGTATATGACTGTTTTACAGAAACTTACGAAAGTGCACGGTCTGTTGAAAAGGCTGTCGGAGAAATGTCTGTGTCGGACGATAATATTATACTGCCAACAGTCGACAATTCCCAAAAGAAACGGCTGATAAAAAAAAGGAAATTCTATGGCTGTACATCGAATGACGAAGGTATATACATTTGTACACGAAATTATGTATATTAAAATTATTAAATACAAATTTTACAATTTGTAGATGAGCGGATAAGCAATAAGCGTATTACAATGCCCTCCAATTACATTCCACAAATTGAGAGCCAGGTGTCCAACTTAGCGAGTCCCTCTGCAAGCAATTCAATTGTGAACCCAAAGCCAGGTTTGTTATTTATATATGTACAGCATACAACTAATACAAAATTTTTTTACATTATAAACTACTATTTTTATAGTAAGCAGTTCCAGTCAGTCGAACATGCAGATTTCAAATAAATATGATGAAATATCTGATAATGATTTGAAAACATGTCTAAAGGAGACTTCTGATCGCAGCGACCAGGAAGCTTCCGAAAGAGATTCCGAATGTGATAGTACAGGTATTACAGTAATTGTCATTTTTACATTGATTGTAGAAGATAACATAAAAGTTGATATTTTCAATCCTTATAATATAAATAATGTGAGTCTTTAGATACCTTCCCTTTGTCATGTTGCTTTTCAGAAACGCTGGAGACAAGTATAAAGGCCAATGCAAAAAAAACGGAAACACAAAAAGGTATATTTTAAATTATAACAATTTACGTAGTAAAAATATTATGGTGAATGTAAGTATTTATAAATAACAACAGTTTTACTAATTATTTATATCACTTTTCGGAAATGTGGAAAGAAATTATAAAAGTTGGGCACGAAAAACAGTTCACCACTTCAACATTAAAAGGTAGGTTTGAAATCGTTATTTTTTTCAGATTTTGTATTGTTAATAGAACTCATTTATTTGCCAATAACAAATATATTTGGTGCAATTCTACAGGAAGTTCAAAAGCTCGGCCAGTGATTGCATCTCAGGTGATAATGTACAATACGAGTGAATCAAATTTGATACAAAATGCAAATTTCCACAATGATAGCGAAGACAATTTGGAGAACCAACGTCCAGATGACGTACAGCATAAATCTTGTTGTGGTAAATTTTTTATTAACGTGACCAGTACAAGTTATGCACACAAGAGTTATTGCAATTCGAGTGACACCATTATTGTGTCCGTCAATATTCAAGTAATGCCGCCACAAATTGTAAATTTTAGTCTATCATGATAAAAATTAAATACGTCACTAATTAAATTTATGAAATTGGTGGGTGCAGCTAAAATTATATCGTCTACATAACGGTAATAAAAAGGTAGCTTGAAAGGTAACCTATCAATCGCATTAGCTTCCAGATCCTAAAGCACCAGGTCAGCAATCAATGGAGATAAAGGAGAGCCCATGGAAGTGCCAAAAGTTTGTTTGTATATTCTATTATTAAAATTGAAAAATGTAAAACCTAGTATCAAGCGTATCCCCCTTAAAAATTCGTTGAGGGAGATGGAAGTATTGGGTGAAATTAGATCCCATCTTTTAGAAATGCTATCGATAGCTAATTCTATGGGGATATTAGTGAACATGGCTACTACATCTAACGATATTATTTGGAATTCGTCCTTAATTTCTAATCCATTTAATTTATTGACAAAATCAAAACTGTTATCGATGTGACTATGATTATTTGTTTTTGTTTAATGCCTCTTATTCGATCGCCTGAGCGACGGAGCCATTCTTGGATGGCAGCTTCTAGCTCCGCAGATGTCGAAGCTGGTAGCTGTTTCATCACCGAATCTGAAATACATAATTAAAATCGCATTAATAAAAATATTAAATATAATAAATTAACCAATTAAATATAAAGCAATATGTGTTGTAACGGTGCAGTCCGCAAGCTGCATCGTTACGGCTACGAACCGTTCATCGTCTGTAGTCCACCAAGGGCGCATCGAGCGCCGATAAGACTTTGTAATAAACAACGGCGGTCAATCGCCGAACGGACTCCCACATCCGACCGTTCCGAAATTCCGTTAGTGGGGGCCCGCCGCCGAAACCGCCGATGCTTGCCGATCCAAAATCAGTCGGCCGCCAGCCGGCTATAAAAGAGACCCGGCTGTACGTCTATTTCACCAGATCCTGTTCACTGCTAGACAGCGAACATCCCTCTACGAGCGTTCTCGTAGTCTGTCGAGCGTACTCGGCTTCTATGCCTTTTTCCAGACACACGAGCGTTCTTGTGTACCGCCGAGTGTTCTCGGTAATCTTTCCTCTGCGTACGAGCGTTCTCGTACTCCCGCCTAGCGTACTCGACTTCAAGCCTCTGATACGAGCATTCTCGTATACCCGTCGAGCGTACTCGGCTCCTCACCTCTCAGACACGAGCGTTCTCGTGTACCCGCCGAGCGTACTCGGCTTCCAAATCCTAATATCGCGTTTCCGTGCACCGGGATTTCAAGTTAAAATTTATCCGGCAGGCAAAACCGCGGCAACCAATCCGCGCCGCCGAGCGATCCGTATCGATCGGCTATCGAACGAACTCGCGACACGTCTACAAACGCACCCGCCGAAAGGCGCTCCGTCGTGCCAATCGTTACGACTCGATCGTACGCGCTTGCGCTAATCGTTCCGCCGATCGCACCAAGACGCTTCACGTCACACCAGTGATGCGATATTTTCCACAGCGGTCCCGGCTCCGCTGCCTCACACAACCTTACACAAGCGCTACGTCACGTATCTGTGTGAGCTCGGCCGTTCAACCAATGGAAGAGAGCGAACGTCTCCCTTCCACCGAGCCGACACAACAGACGATAAATGCATGCTACTTGCATGTTAAAAGCAAGCGTTTCTGATTCAGAAAAGAAATTCTGAGGCGAGTGGCTGGAATATTAAAGATTACCTGTTCGAGACCTGCTTCGTGCAACTTTTTTTTCTTTTTTCCACATTTGTTTCTAACATAGTAAATTATTAGATAATATTTTTTTGCCCAAAAAAATAATATTTTCTATTTATTATTAATATTCGCATATATTAAACTAACAATTTTAGAAATAATACAGATCTGCTATTGTTAATAGAAAAATAAAGTTATTTTACAATGTTGCAACAAAGTGCTAATTTAACATATGCGAATATTTTTAATAAAGATAAAATAATTTTTTTAGCCAAAAACATTATCTAATAATTTACTTAAAATAAATATCGAAAAAGGAAAAAAAGTTATAAAATCACAGTTTTCAAACACGAGATTTTTAATATTCTTGCCATTCGCCTTACTCGTTTAGCCATGCTTCTTATTTTACATTTATCAACATAAAAGATTACACGCCTGCAAAGCTTTTAATTATTTATTTTAAACTACTGCATATTAGCAAGAGTTACTGCAGTAACTACATATACATGTACTGTGGAGATTAGTGGAGGAACACAGTAGCATATTAAAACTGCAGTCAAATAGATGTAGATTGGTAATTTTATTAGTACTATTAATAAGTAGTGGTCTTCCGCACCACCTTTGAGGTTCCACTTATGGCGCGTTCGATTTTTTTTTAAGTGGATCGTCGCCTGGAGCCCTATTGTACCACTTTTTTTTACACCTGTTATTTACAGGTTAAAATAATTTACAGTAGTTGACACTGTATTTTTGTATCTATATACTTACTGTACTTTGTATACTCACTGTACTTGTACTTTTGCGCGTTGCGCGTATATTGGCAAGTTGGGAAAATTACTTATAATTTATAATTTATACTTTAATATTATTAATACTTATTAATACTTTATAATTTTTTATATTTAAATACAAAATATATTTTGTATTTATTATGCCTGCAATGCTATCAAGAGTAATGAGAAATACAAGGTGTCCCATTTTAAACAATCCACTCAAATATCTCAGAAACACCGAGTTAAATAAAAAAATTTTTTAAATAAAAGTTGTAGGATTTGGAGAGGGAAAAAATATAGGGATATTTGTTTGACCTTGGATAGAAGCGCTTCTAAGATTTGAAGGTCATTTTTATTTTTTTAAATGGAATCACTTTAATTTTTTTATATAAATCGATTTCTCATAATATTTGTCGTAAAAAGTTATAAAACTAGGATGTTGACCAAAAATTGAATGGTTTACAAGATATTTTATACTTTAATTTGACATAATTTTACATAAACTATAAAATATCTCGTTAAATATTCATTTTTCAATTATCTTACTTTAACACTTTTATGCACAAAATAATGAGAGGAATCAATTGGTGTAAAAAAATACATAGTTGACTTTAAGAAAAAAGTATATATATTTAAGAAGAAAGTATATTATATCATATCTGCTAAATATAGCTTAAATATAGCTCTGCTAGATTTTTTCTTAAAGACAACTATGTGTTTTTTTTATACCAATTGATTCCTCTCATTATTTTGTGCATAAAAGTGTTGATGTAAGATAATTGAAAAATGAATATTTAACGAGATATTTTATAGTTTATGTAAAATTATGTCAAATTAAAGTATAAAATATCTTGTAAACCATTCAATTTTTGGCCATCCTAGTCTTATAGCTTTTTACGACAAATATTACGAGAAATCGATTTATATAAAAAAAATTAATGTCCTTCCATTTGAAAAAATAAAGATGACCTTTAAATATTAGAAACGCTTCCATTCAAGATCAAACTAATATCCCTATCTTCTTTCCCCCTCCAAATCCTACAACTTTTATTTAAAAAATTTTTTGTTTTAACGCGGTATTTCAGAGATATTTAAGTGGATTATTTAAAATGGGACACCTTGTATAAAAATAAAAACATAATTTGCAAAAATTATTTTTTATTTTTTAATAAAAAGTACAATTTTTTAAAATATTTTTATAAATAATATTTCCTAGGCCTTCTCGGCCACCTCGGCCCCCTCGGCCTCCTCGGCCCCCTCGGCCCCCTCGGCCTCCTCGGCCCCCTCGGCCTCCTCGGCCCCCTCGGCCTCCTCGGCCCCCTCGGCCTCCTCGGCCCCCTCGGCCTCCTCGGCCCCCTCGGCCTCCTCGGCCCCCTCGGCCTCCTCGGCCCCCTCGGCCTCCTCGGCCTCCTCGGCCCCCTCGGCCTCCTCGGCCCCCTCGGCCTCCTCGGCCCCCTCGGCCTCCTCGGCCCCTCGGCCTCCTCGGCCCCCTCGGCCTCCTCGGCCCCCTCGGCCTCCTCGGCCCCCTCGGTCTCCTCTACCCCCTCGGTCTCCTCTACCCCCTCGACCTCCTCGGCCCCCTCGGCTCCCTCGACCTCCACGGTCACTTTGGCCACCACGGTCCCTTCGGCCACCTCGGCTGTCCTGGCCACCTCGGTCACCTCGGCCACCCTGGTCAGCGGTCCGCTCGTCCTGTTCTTCGTTTGTATCTGAAAAATAAACATAAGTAATTAAAAAGTGCAAAATTGTATTATTTATTGCCGGTTATTATTACACTATAAATTATTGTTCAAATTATTATTATAAGACAGAAATATTAATTTTAACGAATCTAATCTAAATATAAAACACTTTTAGTATAAATAGACAAATACCGTTTTCATTCAATTGTCCTTGCAACTCCTTTTGATGTTGCTGCTGCTGCTGCTGCTGCAAGTACACTATGTGGTACTGCAGCTGCTGTTGATTTGCCATCATCTGATCTAATTGTTGCTGCTGTGCAGCGATTTTTTGCTCCAAATCTTCTGCAAAAATAAAAAGAATAAATATATAAATAAAATATAAAATTAAAATAAAAATAAAAGTCAAGTTAAATTATATAAATATAGTTAAGTTATATAAATTAAGTTAATAAAGTTAAGTTATATAAATTTTCGACCGTATATAGAGAATATAGACCGAATATAGAGAAATTACTGAAAATAAATGTATAAAATATTTAATGTTATAAGTAATTAAATTTTTAATAATTTCTCTACATATTTTATTTCTCTATCTAAATAGCTAACAATCTTAACACACTTCTTCCGTCTGTTTCAAGGTTTTGCGTTTACTCACTCGCGTTTACGTCTCGCGGTCGACTCTGTACACATCAATAATATATAATGCCTAATATCATAATACATTGTTCACTTTTTAATAGTTACCGTCGGTTACGGTCGATTGAAAATCTTGGTTCTTATATATAAGCACATATATAAAATATTTTTCTAATACGAATAATTATAATTTTATTCTCTACTTACGGGACATTGTTCCACTGCGTGCTGCTGTTGAAACGAAACTGGCGTGTTGAAGAATTAATTCTGTCACCTTATACTGGCAAGTAAACATATTATATATGTGTTTGTAACATTTTCGTATTCAGACAGTTGACTCGCGTTGCAAGGATCCCGACTGTAAGTCTTTCGAATTATTATTTATTTTCTCTATTGTTCTCGAATTTACTGTTTTTATCTATTTTTTACTTAATTGAAAAATGGGTGATAAATCAAAAAATACACGTAAGCGAAGCTTTTTGGAATCTTGGCTTCATGATGATCGTTTTAAATCTTGGATACGCAAAGTATCATCAGATGAAAACCTTTTTTATTGTACTATATGCGATAAAAATATGTCATGCTCCACATCGCATGTTGCAAGACATGCGGATTCTACGTGTCATAAGAATAAAATTAAAAAAAATTTATTATCGTTATCAGATAATGATGTAAGTCCGAGAACAAAAATATCACGACAATCCAGCAACTTTAAATTTCAGCAACAATGGTTAGATATAGAGCTATTTAAGCCATGGTTACGCAAAGTGTCACATGACGAGCGTTTATTTTTTTGCACATTTTGTAATAAATCTTATATGGGTGATATATCGCACGTCTATCGTCATGAAAATTCCAAAGGACACAACGAACAATGTAAATTACAAAGAAAAATATCAAATGAAGATGTCGACATGAGAAACGAATCGCTTTTATCTTTTGAAGATTTATCTTTTGAAGAGCAAAGAAAATCAGCAGAAATTCGATATGCTGCGTTAATCGCTGTTAGAAATATTCCATTTCAAACTGCGAAAGATATTCTTAATTTTTTCCAAGAAATAGGAAAAGATTCTAGCATATTACAAAAAATGTGTATGAGTCGAAAGAAATGTACAAATATTATTTCTAACGTTTTATGTCCGATTGAAACGGACCGTGTGGTGAACAGCATTCAAAATACTAAATTTTCCATTTTTATAGATGAAACGTCTGATATTTGTAATGAAAAATGGATGACGTTTCTTGTCCGATTTGTTGATCATAAAACATTAGATATTCGCACGCAATTAGTAAAATTAATTAATATCGACGCAAAAAGTAGCAGTGCGGACAAAATATTTATTGCATTTAAAACTGAGATAATGAAATTAATTATCCCATTTTCAAATATTATTGCTTTGTCATGCGACAATGCGCCTGTTATGACAGGAAAATATATATCATTTAAAAGAAAGTTGGAAGAAACTTGTAAACATTTATTAACTATTTCATGTCCATGTCATTCCGCTGCATTGGTTGCACATTCTGCATGTGCTAAAATACCAGAATATTGCGAAGAATTTGTAAAAAAGATTTCAAGTTATATTAACAGTAGTCCCAAGCGTTTGGCTATTTATAGAGAATTTAGTGATTGCTTTGTAACGGTGCGTTTTGTCTTGCGAATCTTATTTCTAAGCGCGGAATAGCTCGCCGGTGCCAGGATTCGAGATAAGCGGTCAGACGGGGAGACTCCAATTAACTTAGACCAATTTGGAGGTAAAAATAAATATATTCTTAAGTAAAGAGAACATAATACATTGAAGCAATAATTATAAAGAGCAAGCGGTTGTTATTAAAGCAAGCAAGTGCGGCGTGTAAGCGAAAGCGCGCGGAAAGCGTACAGCAGTAACGCGGGTAACGCAAGAGTGAGACAGGTATCTACCGCGAAAGAATATAAACTAAAGAATACATGCTAGCGGAAAATAAGCTAGTAAAAGATGACTTAAAGGAATACAAACTAGAGAATCTAAGCTAGGAAGCGCGAACTAAATACTACTTAATCCTACGGAGGAACGGACGGTATATACGGGACGTCGAGTGCTCCCGACGAAGACAGAGTGCTCCCTGCCTTGCGAGGGACGGTGAACGGTGAACGGATGCCGAGTGCGCCCGGCGGAGACAGAGTGCTCCCTGCTCCTAACGGAAAAGGAACGGTATATGGATGCCGAGTGCGCCCGGCGGAGACAGAGTGCTCCCTGCTCCTGGAGGAACGGAAAAGTGTAAGGATGCCGAGTGCGCCCGGCGGAGACAGAGTGCTCCCTGCTCCTTAATGAAAGGAAGAGCCAAGTCAGAGTGCGCCCTGATGGCTCGGAAGGTCTGCAGCGTGCTCACTGCAGACCGGGTAAGGTCTCTACTGGCCGGAGCGACGGCCTTATATACCCGCTTGCTCCACTCGGCGGCCGCATTCCGATGACGTGTTGCGGCCGGCGGCTCGATGCGCGGACGATCGTTGCGGCCGATCGCGCGAATAGTAACATGGGTTTAACCCATGTTACAGCTTTTTGGTAACAAGTCGCAAAATTTTACGATTGTCCGATACACGGTGGCTTTCTCACCATTCATGTATTGAAAGAATTCTTGAGTCTTGGGATTCTCTCAAGCTTTTTCTTACTGATATGGTGTTGACAGAAAAATCAAAGTCTGCAGAAAATTTAATGCTTATAATGCAACGTCATGATGTAAAAGCATATTTTTTATTTTTAGAACATATTTTATATACTTTTAATTCATTTAATGCATTTTTTCAAGCAGCGGAAACTAGAGTTTATTTATTGCAACCAAAATCAGTAAAATTTCTAACCACAATCTGTGAATACTTCTTGAAACCAGAATTGTTAAAAAATGTATGTAATAATATTCAATTTTCTCAACAAGAGAATCAAAAATCTCTAAATGAAGTAAATTTAGGATTCGAATGTGAGGAATATCTCGATAAATTAATGAAAGAAGGACACACAGACATAGTTGCACATGTTCGAAAGAATTGTTTGCAATTTTGCGTCACTGCTGCAGAAGAAATTAGTAAAAAATTACCAATTAATGACAAATTTTTGTCTAAATTGAAAGTTTTAGAAGCAAACGTAGCTTTATCGGATAGTGACAGAGAAATATCATTCAATGATGTCTCTTTTATCGCTCAAACTTTTGGTGGTTTTGACGAAGATGGTTTAAAGAAAGAATAGTATCTTTTATATCATGATTTTACACAAATAGAAAAAGAAAATCTTTCAAAATTAAATTTTGATGACATGTGGAAAAAAATTTTACAAAGTCAGAACTCTATTAACATTGCAAAATATCCCAATTTAAAATCTTTTTTGAATGCTGTTAGATCACTTCCAAATTCGAATGCTGATTCAGAAAGAGTGTTTTCTGTTTTATCAGATATAAAAACAAAAAAACGCAATAAACTTTCGGTTACCAATGTAAATGCTCTTTGTGTTCTAAAATCGGCTTTAAAGTCTAGAAAAGAAACGGTTCTAAACATGGTAATTGATGAAAACCATTTGTCTCTCATGTCGGCAAAGACATTATATGCTAGTAGCCCCATGGAAAAAAAAAAAGTAATATAACGCTACATGCTGCAGATATTGATGATGTTGCTGGACCGTCAATATCAAAATAACATATAATAATTTTTAAATAAAATAATAAAACATTTTACAAGCATTGCAGGCATAATAAATACAAAATATATTTTGTATTTATAAAAAATTATAAAGTAAGTAATTTTCCCAACTTGCCAATATACGCGCAACGCGCAAAAGTACAAATACAGTAAGTATACAAAGTACAGTAAGTATATAGATACAAAAATACAGTGTCAACTACTGTAAATTATTTTAACCTGTAAATAACAGGTGTAAAAAAAAGTGGTACAATAGGGCTCCAGGCGACGATCCACTTAAAAAAAAATCGAACGCGCCATAAGTGGAACCTCAAAGGTGGTGCGGAAGACCACTACTTATTAATAGTACTAATAAAATTACCAATCTACATCTATTTGACTGCAGTTTTAATATGCTACTGTGTTCCTCCACTAATCTCCACAGTACATGTATATGTAGTTACTGCAGTAACTCTTGCTAATATGCAGTAGTTTAAAATAAATAATTAAAAGCTTTGCAGGTGTGTAATCTTTTATGTTGATAAATGTAAAATAATAAGCATGGCTAAACGAGTAAGGCAAATGGCAAGAATATTAAAAATCTCGTGTTTGAAAACTGTGATTTTATAACTTTTTTTCCTTTTTCGATATTTATTTTAAGTAAATTATTAGATAATGTTTTTGGCTAAAAAAATTATTTTATCTTTATTAAAAATATTCGCATATGTTAAATTAGCACTTTGTTGCAACATTGTAAAATAACTTCATTTTTCTATTAACAATAGCAGATCTGTATTATTTCTAAAATTGTTAGTTTAATATATGCAAATATTAATAATAAATAGAAAATATTATTTTTTTGGGCAAAAAAATATTATCTAATAATTTACTATGTTAGAAACAAATGTGGAAAAAAGAAAAAAAAGTTGCACGAAGCAGGTCTCGAACAGGTAATCTCTAATATTCCAGCCACTCGCCTCAGAATTTCTTTTCTGAATCAGAAACGCTTGCTAACATGCAAGTAGCATGCATTTATCGTCTGTTGTGTTGGCTCGGTGGAAGGGAGACGTTCGTTCTCTTCCATTGGTTGAACGGCCGAGCTCACACGGATACGTGACGTAGCGCTTGTGTAAGGTTGTGTGAGGCAGCGCAGCCGGGACCGCTGTGGGAAATATCGCATCACTGCGTCACACGTATACGAATCGTACCTCGCCGTTATATATTCAAGTAGTTATACGCATCACACATCGCCGTGATTTATTCAAGCAGTTATACGAATCATACGTCGCCTTTATTCACTCACGCATTTACATACACAGTACATTTATATAAATTTCGCATCGCAATCATACAATTCGCATACTACATTTGTACCAATCACACATCGCATGTATACACAGTCATCAAGCTTATTCTTTCAATAAACACATTAATTTACTATCATCTCTCACAAACTCGAGTTCATGAACTCGAGTTGACGTACCCCTAAACCGAACGAACTCGGATTCCGGCGAGCTATACCGCGCCCGAAAAGCTCACACGGTTTCAGTGTTTTTAAGTTTGGCGACTCTTATTTGTTTATCGCACTTTTATTCTCATTATATTCACATATATGTGATTAAAGATGCGATTGAGTTTGGTGAAGTTTGAGGATTATGTAGTGTGTATTGGCGTTTTCCCTTGGAACTGCACTGATGCAATGTTTCCATAAGAGCAATGTTAAAATTTGCAAGAAGACAGTGTAGATTTTAACATTATCCTTATGGAAACACTATCCAAACAGTATCCACTGATTGCGATTATTCCTTGGTCCGTTCCACCTCCGCATCGTTCCTTCGAAATGTAAGAACATTTTTTCGTGTTTTTTTTGGCCGTTTGGATGGCTCGTCGAATGCAGCACGCATGGCATCGGTGTCAGCACCCGATGAAATGTAAACTGACTTTTTCTCGATTCACCGAGTTTCTTGGAAGGAATCTGTTTAACAATAATACAATGTAATACACAATAAATGTTAATATAATAAAATGCATTATTTTATAGATTAGTAGTATATGGCAGGTATGGAGCGTCACAACAAACCCCAACCACCTACCCCATATTTGACCCACTGACCTACTTATGGTCTGGCGTCAAAACAAAGGGGGAGGGGAGAAGAGGGGAAAAAGATAAATCAGTGGGCCCAAGATGGTAAACGTCTACAAGATGGCGGATGTTGACAAGATGGCGGACGTTGACAAGATGGCGGAAATTTTTATTTTTTTGAATTGAGAAAATCCAAGCTGGGTTCGAACCTGGATCGCTAGATTTCTAGTCCTGGTCCTAGTCTGCTGGGCTACTTATAGATCTAATGAAGTAAGTCGTAGGGTCGTAGTTATGGCAGGCGGACGTGGGATGACGTAAATTTTTATTTTTTTTTTGAATTGAGAAAATCCAAACTGGGTTCGAACCTGGAACACAAGGTTTCTAGTCCTGGTCCTAGTCTGCTAGGCTACCTATAGATCTATTGAAGTAAGTTGTAGTGTCGTATTTATGGCTATGGGACCTGGCAGGGAAGGGATGTATTTATGCTGGGGCCGCGTCTATATGAGGTACCCCGGACTCTCTGGCAAGTATGGAACATGTAAACAAACGACGTCACACAGTCGCCTCTAGTCTGCGAAGGGAAGGGATGTATATATGCTGGGGCCGCGTCTATATGAGGTACCCCGGACTCTCTGGCAGGTATAGAGCATGTAAACAAACGACGTCACACAGTCGCTTCTAGTATGCGAAGGGAAGGGGCGCATTTATGTTGGGGCCGCGTCTATATGAGCTACCCCGGACTCTCTGGAACGTATAGCGAACAAAAGAATGACGTCGCAGCGACGAATGATCATGCGACTTTTAGTTTGATATTTGGAGTGATGGTTAAGGGGCCGCGCACGCGATATTGCGTGAACGGGGTGAGCGTCAGCCACCCGTTTTCGCAGATTGAGCGTGCTGTATAGATTGACGATGGCGAGTGGAGCGTGCAGGAACATGCGAAAAGGGGAAGGAAACGAATGCAAGAAATGGATTATAAAAATATGTTTATTTGCAACAATTTTTCTTAAAAGTACATGATTGAACGTTATAGACAAAAATATTTCATTTATTTGGAGAGTATTCAGAGAGTCATAAACAAATCCGTATATGAGAGAAAAATGTACGTTCGTATAGATTACAATTTTCGCTGCAACTTGATTATCCGTACAATTTGATTGAAGTAAAGTGCAATTAATTCTAAAAATATTATTTTAAAGTACGTATCGAGAAATGTTAAATCTTTTAGTTGCAAACGTACATTATGTTGAATATCATGACAATTAGTTTTTATAGTGTGTTTTACAATGTCACTTTCGATGAAGTTCTTGTTGGGTAAATTTATCTGTATTTCATTAATAAGATATTTAGAGCAATCATTGACACTGTTTGCGATTATATTTAACTGATTTAAATTAGTGTTTGCGCTGTTACGTCCTGTACGGACCTTTCCTTTGCACAAGTTTCTCACGACCAGTCGGGAAAATTCAAAGAAACGTTCCGAGAATATTATTTTAATGATTTAAGATCCCGAATGTACCATAATAATCTTTTAGGCCTTCAATCGAAAATTTATCGAGATAAGACACGCGACCGCGATAGTAGACTTTGAATTTTCGCCGACAGAAAAGCCGACGGAACGATATACATGTCATTCGAGCAATCCATCTATTAATCTTCAAACAACCTTTTTTATCTTATTTTTATTAACAACCCCTCGGAAGGAATGTCTCCCTTCCAAAACCCAAAATTTCGAGTATAAAAGGGAAGACATCCACCCATGAAAGCAGCAGTTAAGCAGTTAATATAGTTCTCTCAACATCTCTGAATCTAGCTCAATCGAATCTTAGTTCATACCTTAAAATATTAGAAAAACCGATTGTATCTCAAAATGCTTGTATATCAATAATTATAGTAAACGTGTTTGTTAAACAATATTTCGACTAAAACCATTTCTCACACATTCAACCTACCTCCGCCTTATTCCTAATTGTTTCTTCAGATCAGCACTCAGTGTCGATATTTTTGGTGCAGACCACCGCACGTGGTATCAATTTCTGTATCCCCGCGTATCGTGGTGCGGCCCACCGCACGCTTTACGCCTGGAATTTCTGGACTAACACAAAATTCCTTTCTTATCCCGAAATCCAAAACTTGTCGCGGAGGAGTGAAGTACCGCGCGCGGCAATTGCTTCTCCAACATATTAAACCAACCTCCGAGCAATATTCATTATACATCGACGTGAATACGGACCACTGAACGACCCAAGAAGATCCAGATATATTTCCAGGACATCCAAGTAGTAAGTCAAAACCTTCATAATTAAATTAGTTGTAAGACCTCTCACCTTCCTCTTCTACCCCCCCCCCCTCTCCTTTTGAAAATTTGCACGAGGTTCCGCCCTTGGTAAAAGGAGTTAATTCTCTTGACCAGAAAAGGGAACCACGAACGATTGGTTGAGGCCTCGAACAGCGTAATTTCGATCATTACGATCGTTGACCTGTTCTCAGTCAAGGGAAATCGTTCGGCTCACGCGGTCGCCTCCTCTCATACCGACCAGCGAGCAAACACCACAAATTTATACTTTTATTGTTGCGTCCGTCCGTATACCTGACCCGCCCCTTTCCCTTCAGGTTAGGACGTAACAGCGCAATCAAGCAAGTTTTCCAGTTCAAGAAAAGTCTTTTGCATTGCTATTGCGTAGAAATATGTCCGCGGTTTCTTCGGAGTATGGATGATTTCTTCTGCAGTCAAGCTACTTTCCGAAGAAGGCTCTTCTTGCTTCAGATATTTCAATAGCAGGGCTCTTGCTCCAGGCGGTGGTGAAATTTATAATTATCTTCTTGATAATTAGAGTTAGACTTAACTCTATTTCCATTTAAATAATCAGCCATAAGTTCCATGTTTTCTTGAAATTGCTGCCACTCTATCATGTTGAAGCAAATGCCCTCGGCTCCCTTGAAAGTAAATTTAACAACGGGTTGGAAATCAAATTCGTCATCGTTGATTGAAGTATGCAACCTAACATAAATTTTTTTCGTATATGAGGAATTGAGTCCGTAAGTGGTGTTGGCTAACAGCATATAATTCTGCTAAAATTTTCCTCCATTGAAGTATCTTGCTCCGGAAACGTTGCCGCGCACTTCGTAATGTTTAGAATTTAAAATTTCTTTGCGTTTACTCATGATGCTAGTTTTCACGTAGGCACAAAATGAAATACAGAAATGCTGTATCTTGTTTACTGTTGCTGCTGCTGTTACTGCTGCTGCTGAACCCGCACGTTCGAATGTCAGAAAACGAATGATTAAAATTTTCCCAATCGTATGGAGTAAAAAATCGGAAAAGTAGTGGGAAAATGCGTGCGCATAAAAATTTAGAGTCATCTGATTAGATATGATGTTTATTGCTTCTACATTTTCTCGAACTCTCTTAAAAACAACCGTTGATAAAAGGAGGAGTAAGGACATCGGTTCGTGTGCTGTTACACCCTGCACAGCCTCGCATTACAATTATTCGGAAAAAAATCAAAGGGTACAAAAGGACTGAGAAATTGAGGACTGAGGACTGAGAAAAACATAAAATATTGCAGTCAACGGAATTTTTACGAGCTTTCAACCTAAAAATTTTTAAAACTATAAATCTCCAACCCAATAAAACTATTTATTTACATCTAAACCCTGGAAAAATTACATTTCAAACATATGGGATCTAAAGGGTTAGACCCAAAAAAAGATCGGAAATGCCCGTACCGTCATAAAAAAAGAAGTAATTTACAATAAGGTAAACATGTGCAAACCTTTTTATATTGCACGTGAAAGTTTATTACTGTAAAAGTTTTCGAAATTAAGTTTTGCTTACGTACTAACTCTCAATTAAGTTGTAAAAAGTTATAAGAAAAAAATATCGACATCGTCCGAAGGGTATATGATGTTTCTTTGTCTGATAAACCCTTCGAACACTAAAGTAATATACATCTTGTAAAGTTGCCGTGCGGTCAATGTGCGGAAATCTTTGTGAAAAATGTACAACCTGAAGTCGCTTAATTTTTTTAATTAAATTGACTGAAGGTATAAATAGAAGTTCGAAACGGGAAAAATGGGCATTTCAAAATTCTCATCGTAGTGGTCAACACGCGTCGTGTTTCTTCGTATCGTAAATTCGGGCGAGATTATCTTGAGTACGTGAAAATGGGTGAAAATTTAAGAAAAACTGTCGAGACATGCTTACTACTGTCACGCGGTTTGTGCGGGCTCGATGTGAGCAGGTATTTATTGTTGTTATCAGACAACGATGAAATAAATTTTAAAGTGTTTGCGAAATTTGCGGGGGTCTGTCTTAGTGCAGTGCTAGCGGTGCTATTTCGCTTGGGGCATTTTGTCTCCTATTAGAGACTTGCAAACTACGCGGGTGAAATTATCGAAATGAGGAGTATTTTCGGTGATGGAGAAGAGGAGAATGCGGGTGGGCATAGCCTTTCTATTGTTTCATTTTTATCGATCGATTTCGGAAGCGAATGAAAACAATAAGTTTTTATTCCAATTTTTATTATTTATATATATATATATATATGTTTGTAAAAGGGCAGATTTCAGGACATTTTCAAACCTTATGTTTTTTTCTTCGTATTTTGTAGTACTTTCTTTAATAATACATATCCAACTTGAATTTTTTTGATATTGCTGATAGTATCGAAAATATACTTATTGATATATTTTATCGCACTTTTCAGGACTTTTGGATTGAATGGTATTTTTCAAGACTTTTGATATGTATATAGGCAGTTTTCGGGACTATATGAAAGGTCTTGAAAAACACCATTAATCCAAAAGGGTTATTGATATATATATAAGCAGTTTTCAGGACACAATGTATTCCATTAGTCCTGAGAACTGCCTATATTAATAGTCTTGAAAAACACCATAAGTTCAAAAATCCTAAAAATTGCCAGGAAATACACCCAGAAATGTATTAATTATTGTCATAGAGTAACAGCTATTATATGATGATAATTTACATAAAAAATGAAAAACTGTGTTGATCAATTAAAACAAAGGTTTGTATATCAAGCTTGGTTGCATTTAGTACATAAAGTATACTCATACTGCTTCAATTATTTAACAGACGTAGAGCTAATCGTAAATCGAGACGTAAATCGAGTGAGTTCTTATTGAAGATTTTCAATCTCATACAGGCATTAAGATAAGAAAAGACTCAGTGTTCGGACATGTCCTAATGTTCGGACAGTCAGTGAAATATTAATAATTTCTACAATATAAACAATAAAAATAAATCTGTCCGAACATTGGGTCTTTTACCTTAATAAAAATATGCACAAAGAACTATATAAATTATTATAATCAGCTCTGCAAAAGGTAATAAAAGTTATAATTCTATTGCAGAAATTGAAAAAAATTTATTTATTTAATACTTAGTTACAAATAGATTATTTGCTTAAGAAACATATATTGCAAATAATCTGATAAATTTTAAAGAATTTTATTTGTATACAAATTTATTAACTAAAGAAGAAAATGAGAATATTAATGTTGACAGTGATAATAATGATGAAAATACTGAAAATTCTAACGCTGAATTTAATGTCAAAAATGAGGAAAAAAACAGATAACACTTACTTTCAAAGTGACATATCACAGGAAAATATAACACATACATGCTATCTTTTAACATCATCAACATCCAAACTATTTGGCATACATTATAAAATTAAGAAATTTTTCAACTAATAAATTTACAAAAATTATGCTTGAAGACAGAAACGTACATATTTTCATCATTATATTCATGTATGCTTACTGTATGTTGATTATTATTACTTTTATTTTGTTTATCATTCTTTTCTTCAATGTTATAATTTGTTATATCACTATCGGAACTTGGATAACAATGACTATTATCCTTTTTATATTCTTTCTAGATCGGTAATATTACAGTCAACATAGTAAATTATCAGTACTAATATTATCACAATTAAAATTTGCTAATTGAGTTAATTAAATAAAATTTTTTTATTACATTTTGTTGTGTAGAAAACAAATTAAAAATATTATATATTCTTAAAAATAATTTACTTAAGTTTAAAATTTAATTAAGATTTAATTCATTAATTCTGTGAGATCTTACATATAGTGATAAAAAATAATTTTTAAAATATTTATTCAAATTTTTTCAATATCTTTAATATTTTATTCAAAAACATTGTTTTAATTTTTTTTTTAATTTATAATTATGAATATATAAAGAAACTCCATGTTTTACATTTTTAATATTTGTCATTTCTTATAATATCAGAATTTCTCTCAATATCACTGCTGCTGTTATCTTTTTATATGTGCATTTGATATTATCAAGAAGTAATAACCTAAATATTTTGTTTATCTACAAAATAATAATTCTTAAAAAAACTATTTTTAAACTTATTTTCGTTATCAATATCATCCATAAACTAAAATTATTCTTGGTCATTTTTTAACTCTTATTCCTTTTCATACTTTTATTTGTACGCTTATTTTTATTTGCATTGTCCTCTTTACCAATAGAATTTTTTGTGATATTATAAATTAGATCAAAGGTTTGACCGAATATAACTGGAATCTTATTATAATAGATTTATATATAGAATCTTATAATAAACTTATAATAGACTTATAATAGAATCTTATAATAAACTTATAATAGACTTATAATAGAATCTTATAATTATAATAGACTTATATCAATAGAGTTAATTTTTCCATCAAAAATAGGTACATCACATAAAATTGTATTATTATTATCATTTTTAGCATATGTATTATTTCTATTAGCAATCTTGTCAGTGCAAGATGTATCACAAATGCAGGTTAATTCCTGTCTATAACTAAATAATTGCTTGTAACACAGCACTTTCTTACATCTGGAGAATCATTAAATGTAACATCAGTTATTATATTATTATTTTGCTCATTATATATACTCTCCTTTATGATAGCAAAATTTAACATGGCATATTCATCATTATTCTCTATATGACTTGGATTCTCCGCATTATCAGTTTTCGACATTGTTCGTTGAATAATTGTTATCTCAAAGTATATTTTTTTCAGCAATATTGTTTATCATCGTACATAGAGCTGTAAAAAAAATTATTAGATAATTATGAAAAATAAACATTATTATATAATACTAAAAAAAAGTTCAAGATCTAAAAACTTATTCTCAATTTTGAAATAGAGTAAATATGTAACATTGCATCGAGTATATTATTAAAACATATATTTATTTGTGCATACTTTACCTTCATTACTATTGTTGTTCATTATATTATAAGAATTATGTATTAAATTTGTTTATTTATCATCAGTATTATTTTTTTCTTCAGTATCACATCTATTTAACTTGTTTTAATCATTGCAGGATTGCTATTTAAACACATCTTAGACTATTACCTATTAAACTTTTCACCTCTGCTATCTTTTTCAAATATATTAAATAATATCTCATAATTATTATTATTATTCATATGTATATTACCTTCTGCAATATATCAACATAAAAAAATATATAACATCGTTAATGTATGTCATAAATCATGTAACTATTTATTCATCCATAATTTTTTGATGTGCTCAATATACCTAGAAGTATGCTTAACTGTATAGCCAGCTGACATAATTTTAATTGCAAATCTACATCACAATACTACATATACAAAAAATTTTGTTTATTACTATAATATTTTACCCAAATAAATATTCTTTAATTTTACTTGAGATACGGTATTTAATTTGCTGCAACATCCAAAAGACATTTTTTGTCATCTGAAAATTAATAAACATTGTAAAATCTTACATACAGTTTATTATTAACCTTCCGTTAGTCGCAATAGATATATGTTGAAATTATTTTTGTGTTTATTTATTTTAAGTCAGTAACATTTTTTTAATCCATTCTAATACTTGTCAATTTGTTCTCCATGTACTATTTCTTTATGCACTTTAGACTATAGTCTATTAACCCAAGTGCAAATGAAAGAAAAATTGTTTCAAGAAGCAGTGGAAAATTATAGAAAAATTATATCTGTGAGAAGCATTGCGATCATTCATAGATAAAAAATATTGCGACTAACAAAGGGTTTAATATTGCTTACGTAAAAATTATGTAAAAAGCTAAAATCTTTTTTCAAAATAAATAAAAGAATTAAAGAATTATTTGGGATGTAAAAATCAAATGTTCAAAGAAAATCTTTGCCTTCTTATATTTTTATATAAAAATAAGACTCGCACAAACCGGATTATTTCCTGGTATAAATGACAAGGTTAGATGTACATAAATATATTGTACATATATATAAATATTTAACGGACACATAATATCGATTATATATAAAAGTGTGTTAATGATGTAAATATGTATATTAATAATGTCAATGGATATATACACAAACATTGAAATTAAAAAGGTGTCACCAAAGTATACAATAAAAATGGTGCCGAAAAGCTTTGTGATTTTAATTGTTTAATCGATAGCTCTTCAATATTATTTACTTATTGCTACGAACTATTAGACGGCCTCCTCGTTTGGCACAAATGTTTTTCACATAAAATTTACCATTACCATACAACAATAGTGCAAACATTTTTATATTAATATAATATTGCACAATATCACAATTTGCGCACTATTGCCGCAAGATTGAAGTAAACAGAAATTCGTTTCCAAGGTAGATGACATCAAGAGTTCGAAGTCCTTTTCCAAAAGTAAAACGTTCACCGTTTTCACCGAACAGAAAGAATCTCTAATTCTTATGGAAAATTAGAGATTAACGGACACGTTTCTTGCCACGTGTCAGTGCGTTAAGATTGGTTTATAATAGCCGTCACCATTAACTTAGGCCGGTGCCGTAAAAGTTGAAAGATAGGAAACCCGCACTACCGTTTATAATCAAATTATAAACGATCAAATTATAAACGGTAGTACGGGTTTCCTATCTTTCAACTTTTACGACACCAGTCTAATAGCGTTTTCGAATAAACGGGGTTTGAACGATTTAGGGTTGATCAATCACTATTTTACTATAAATGCAAGTCTTTCATTGGTGGAGAGGTTGCAATGACGTCATTAACCAATCTTGGGTCGTTCAAATCCTGTATAATCGAAAACGCTATAAGTTAATGGTTACAGCTATTATAAATCAACTTTTACCCGCATCCTATATAAACAACAGGCTTAAGGCTGGTATTACATTTACGAGATAAAAAGACATAAGATTGCAGCATTATACATATCCACAGATATAAGCTATGCACATGAGTATATATTTATGTTTGCATCAAATTGAACGCATTGAAGAAATTTAACTAATTAGGACAAAAGAGTCGAAAAATTATTTTCATTATCTTCATACGTATACATATTACCTTCTACATTAAATTTCCATTTTCAATCTCAATATACAACGCATAGTCTGATATGAACTTTATTCACTCTATACGCAGCAAGTACGCGTGCATTTGTACTTTATCCGTAAATAATATAATTATATATATGATTCAGCTATATAGCGTACACTTTAATTGATAATGTTGATGTGAATCGAGATCAAAATTGTTATTTTCCTTCAATATTTGCAACAATATAATTTGCAAAACAAATATATGTGCGCTGAAATGGATCTGACAAAAGTTTTGCGGCATTATATACGTACATTTTGTACATTTTATACATACAATTTTATTAATATTAATTAGGATCATGAGATTTTATCAATGGCATATACTTATCTGTAACTCAGATTTAGAGTTTACACTTTTTTATGAATGGATAATGATTTCTGATGCATTGTCTTTCTTTTGCGTTTAATTGAACTTTATTTTTTTTTTTTTTTTTTTTGGTGAGGCAGGGGAAATCCTTTATGGATATCTACGGGTTTCGGGGGGAATCCCGTGGAGTCTCCTGGGAATAAGTCCCAGGCATACCCACTAAAACCCCTGCCGGTAGCCTTCCTAGACCATGTAGAGGGAGGGTGAGGCATCACCAGCGGTATTCATCTCACCCCCCCTCAGATTTGACCGTTTTCCGGTCTCTTCACGGAGAAGGAGGATTTTTATTCCCCCCTCCTTCTCTTTATTGCCCTCTTCTCTGGGAAAGGCCGGGCTACCGCGACTTTTCCCCGCCCTCCCGTGTTTGGTGGGGGGCTGAGTCCAGTCGGGAGCCCCTGCTCCCAACTGACCTCCCGCCGGAAGGGGGGGAGAGATATAACTCCAAGAATTCCCCAGGAGTTTTTTCTCTCCCCTCTGGCCTTCTGAGTTGGAAGGGTCCCAGAAGAAGAAGGGACCCTCTCCAGGGAGATCCCCCCCGGGGTTTTAGTGAACGTCACCACCCGGAGGGGCTCTGTTGTTACCTACCCTCTTGGGGGCGAAGAGGTTGTGTCGGCGGCGGCTGAGGAGGAGCGTTATCCCCTTTCCCCCCCCACCGCCTCCCCCTTCTCTCTCTCTCCGCCTCTTCCTTCTGCAACATGACTCTGTCGCAGAAGGAGGAGACGGCCCTCCATTTTTCCTCTCCTTCCAGCATTGCTCTCACCAATGCTGGTAGGGAGAGGTCTTCGCCGATCACTGCGGTCAAAACCCGACGCTCTTCTTCCCATGCTTTACACTCCGCGAGAGTGTGTAGCGCCGAGTCCCGACCGGCCGCACAGTGGTGGTATTCGGTCGTATACTCTTTGCCAATCCTACGCAGGTAGTCACCGAAGCAACCGTGCCCGGTGAGTACCTACGTGAGGTGGAACCCGATACCGTGTCCCCTCCTGTCTGCCCATTCCGGGAGACAGGGTTGGATGGCTTGGGTGGTCCATCTGCCCGCCGTGGAGCCAATTAAGGAGGCCTGCCACGCCTCCATAGCTCTTTGGCGGGCGCCCTTCCTAATCCTGGCCACGGCTTGTGGTAAGAGGTAAGCACTCCCGTGTCGGTCCGGGTCCCTCGTACGCCGATATACTTCGGTATACGAGGTCGCCAGAAACTCGACCGGGAGGAGGCCCGCCAGAGCCGTGGCCGCCGCGAACGACGTCGTGCAGTAGGCCCTTATTAGCCTAATGGCCAGCCGGCGTTGCGGGCGATGTAGCATCGCCTTTATTCGCCGGCTGGCCATGACCCTATCGGCCCACGCCGGTGCCCCATAAAGGAGCACCGACTGCACGACGTTCGTGTAGAGTCTGCGGACTTTATTGCTCGGACCACCCAAGTTCAGAAGAAGGCGACCCAAAGCCATCGCCATCCTTTCCGCTTTGGAGGTTATCCCAGCGAAGTGCTGCTTAAACCCCCAAAGTCCATCCAGGATGAGGCCCAGATACTTCATCTTGGTCCCCACCCGGACACGGACCTCCCCTATCCAGATCTGGGTAGGGGGAGGCCGCCCCCATGCCCTGTCGTAAAAGAACAGGGCCTCCGTTTTTTTGTGGGGCGACCTCGAGTCCCATGGCTCTTAAAGAGTATACGACCGCCCGGGTTGCAGCATTCGCCGCATCCCGGGCCTTCCTCTAATCCTTCCCCCGGGCCACCACCAGTGTGTCGTCTGCGTAACATAGCAGACGACAGCCCGGGGGAAGTGCCGTGCGGAGCACTCTGTCGTACGCGAGGTTCCATAATAGGGGTCCTAATACCGACCCCTGGGGAACCCCCCGTAGTAGACATCCCTTCGGCTTACTCGCTCCAGCTGGTCTTTCAGCTGGAGCGTCCTGTCACGAAAATAGTCCCAAAGGACCTCCCTTATGTATGGAGGGAAGCCATGGAACTCCATGGCCTCTCCCACGTGTTCCCAGGGGAAGGAGTTGAAGGCGTTGACGATGTCCAGCAACACCGCCAACGCCACCTTCCCCTTCCCAACAATCTGGTCCGAGAGGGCCCGCAGATGCGTGATCGCATCTGTCGTCGATCGGCCCTCCCGGAATCCAAATTGATCCTCAGATAAGTTGGGACCATCCCGTGACAGGTGCTGGACGATTCGGCCAGCAATAATTCTCTCGAACAACTTGCTGACCTCGTCCAGCAGGCATATCGGCCTGTAAGCCGAAGATTGCTCCGCCGGTTTTCCCTCTTTGCGAATGAGCACCAAGTTCGCTTTCTTCCACAAGGAGGGGAAGGTGCCCGTCCCGAGACATGCATTGTACAGTCTCTTTAAGCGGGCATCCACCACGCCAAAGGCCAAGGCCCACACTCGGCCGGGAACCCCGTCTGGGCCGGGGGCTTTTCCAGCAGCCCCCAGCCTTTTGGCCGCCTCGGAGAGCTCCCTCTCAGATATCTCTAGGTCCTCGGACCAAGTGGGGGGATCCCCCCCAGGGGGGATGTGAATGTCCCTGATTGGGAAGAGACTCCCCACCACCTGGCCGAGGAACCCAGGGTCCAGCGTCTCCGAGATTGGGGGCGCCGTCGGTCTCAATATATTGAGTACCAAACGGTACGGACGCCCCCAAGGGTCCCGGTATAGTTCAACCAGCAGTTCCTCCCAGGCCTTGGCCTTGGCCCTGTCGATGGCTGTCCGCAGAAAGCACCTTGCGGCCAGGTACTTCCCGCGCGCCTCGACAGTACTATCATCCTCCCCTCCCGCCCGTCGTCAGACCCTGAGGAGATCGCGTCTGGCAGCGTTTACGCGCCTCCGCAGATCCGCGATCTCCTCCGTCCACCAGTATGTGGCTCGACAAAGAACGGGTTTTGACCGGGGCATGGCCGCATCGCACATATGCTCGGCCATGTTCCCGATCTCCTCAGCCTCGGCCTCGGTGTCGACGTGGTCGGGAGGATCCACCCACGTCTTCACCAAGGCCGCCGCCACCAGTCTGTCCTGGTCTAATTGGGCCAAGACCCATCTTCTGGGGGGTTTATCGCCCCTATGTCGGTGGCGGCGGGTCAGCACCTCCTGGGGGGTAGCAGTCAGGACCATCTCTATGTGGAGATGGTCCGAAAGGGACTTTCGGTCCGCCACCCCCCAGGTCCCCACCAAGTCCGCTGCTCGGGAGGATGCCCATGTCAAGTCGACTATGGACTCCCCCCGGGGGTGAACACAGGTGCTATCCGACCCCCTGTTTTGCAACAGGAGGCCCAGTCCCGCCGCCCAGTCCAACACGGCCTCACCCCTGATGGTGTACCGGGAATCCCACGCCTGAGCCCAGGCGTTAAAGTCCCCGGCCACCAGTACGGGGTGGGAAAGGCATTGGCGAATGCCCGCTCCTATTGCCCGCAGCTGTTCCCTAAATTCCGGGTGAGGCCGCTTTGGTGGGGCGTAAACCCCCACCACGTAGAAGGCACCCCACCGCGCTATGACGGACCCCACATCTCGTTCCACTAGGGTAAAAGGGGGGGAACTCGGAGAGTGCCTCCTCACAATGACGACGGAGCCGTTCGAGGCCGAAACCCAATTTGGATTGGATTCCAACACCCGATACGGCTCCGCCGCCACTCCCAATTCTGCATCACGCTCGCACAGGTCCGCTAGAAACAAGTCCTGGGCCCGGCGAGCGTGATTCAAGTTGGCCTGGAAGAGTTTCGTGGACATTATTGGTTTCTTGGAACCTGTCTCTTTTCCAGGCCACTCTTTCCTGCTTCTTCGGCGGCAGCCGGCACTGGATCAATGTCCATCCTTTCGATGGGGGAATTAATTTCCCCCGTAATAGGCGACTTCGCCGCTGCCGCCAATTTACCCTCCTTCTGAAGAGGGGGGATGGGTGCTGGTATAGCTACCTCCACCCTCTTCTTCTTGTCCCCTTTTTGGGGGCTTGCACGCCGGCCCCCCCATACGGTAGGAGGCCGGACGGCCCACGTCGAGGCACACGGCACACTTTGCTTGCGCCGTGCACACGCGGGCCTCGTGCCCCGTTTCCTCGCAGCGGTAACATAGACCACTGCGGTCCACATTTGCGTTGGGGCATTTTGCCCTGACGTGGCTCCTCTCCAAGCATCTAAAGCATTGGAGGGGGCGCACCTCCAAAAGCTCGACGCGGGCGCGAAAGATCCCGTCGATCGCGATGTGCCCCTCCTGGGCGATCTTATTGGCCGCTTTGAGGGGACACTGCCCAAACCGTGGGCAGACTTCTGGGCGTGGGGGAGGGTTTGATGTCCCCCACCTTGACCTCGGCGGGGAAGCAACCCCCCATCTCCGCCACGGCCCGGGCGATACTCTTGGCCGTGGCCGATGGATCCAGATCCCTGATGCGGATCTCCCCCGTTTTTTGGGGTCGGTTGATTCGCACCTCGGGTCTGTCCGCGAATAGGCTGCGCATCGCTTGCGCCAGCCTATCCGCACACTCATGGTTGTTGGGGCCCTTTATCTCGCAGATAAAGGCCCCAGTTTGACTTGGTTTCGCCCTGATCAGGGGGAGCCCCATTTCCTTAATGGGGATCTCCCCTTTGATCTTCTTCATCACCGCGGCATATTTGCCGTCCGGACATGTGATGGCGATCGCCGCGGTGTTGGGCGCCTTTCTCTTCTTTGTCCCCCTCTTCTTTTCCCCCCCAGTGCTCGGTTTGGGCGGGAAGAAAGAAGATTTAGGAGCGACTTTGGGAGCCGCCTTTGCGGCCTTTTGGGCGCCCTTCGCCGTCATAGTGAGGGAAGTCTCCTTCTTTTTCTTCCTTTTTACCACCTCTGTAAAGAGCAGAGGTGGTGAATCATGTTGCTGCTTTGGTTGCTGCTGCACAGAGGCAGTGGCGACCGCAGCAGCTTTCCCTCCGGTGGGGATCGATTGCCCCGGTTGGCGGTTTGGCGGTCGGAACTTTCTTTCCCCCCTTAGGGGGAGGGGAAGGGTCGGCAGTGGGTTGTCGCACAGCGTCGGACTGCGTCAAAACCTTCCCCTTCCCCTTTTTTCTTCCCTCCCTCTTAGAATCCCCGGCCGGGGGAGCCACCCTGTTAACGGAGGGTGGACCCTTGTTGCCAGGGGGTTTGGAGGGGGGGTCAGGCAAGGAGGAGGGGGGGATTATATTCCCCAGAAACTCCCTCATCAAACAAGGGAGCAGCTCTCCCATCTGCTCCCTTACCGCCTGTGTCACTATTTCGGCCAGGCCGCCGGGTAGGAGGACATTACTGGTAACCACCGGCAAGGGGTGGTTCTCTAGGACCTTTACGACTCCCTTGATCGGGGGTCTCCTTGCCGGGAAGTTACTCAGGTCCTCCCTGGTAATTATCATCACGGGGGAGGGGTCCGGGAGTGGGGCCTCCACCGACCCCCCTGCAATGACTTCCATCTCTTCGTCCTTCTCAGCGACTCTGGCCTTGTACCGGGTAGTGAGGGGTGAGGGAGGGGGGGAGGTTCTCTCCTTTCTCTCCCTACGGAGGTCTGCATTTTCCTTTTTGCAGGCGGCGGTTTGCCGCCAGGATTTCCTCCACGTTAGCGTTTGCGGGAGAGGGGGCCCTTCCCGCTATGGGGTCATAGAACCCCCTCTTTGCACGCCCTGCCAGGGTCGATGCGCCTGCCTCCAGGGAAGAAGCCGCTACACAAAGGAGCCCCGCCAGGTTCCCCTTGAGGCCCTTCAAGACCCCGGCGACCTTTAGGATAGACTCAGTGTCCTTCCTGAGGTCGTCCAGGATCTCCTGGACTGGAACCTTTTCGTACTGTACAACCTTGCGTTTGGTGTTGTCCACAAACTTGTGGTACCGCTCGGTTGTGCGGTCTATTTCGTGATGAGGATTCATGACCCTCTCGGCAAGCTTTTGGTGCAGCTCCTCAAGTCGCTTCACGGCTTCCTCCCTCCTCTTTCGGGTGGTGTGCTACCCGATGTGCGTGGGATCTTTTGCGGGGCGTCCCCTCGGATCCTCTTTGCAGGTCTGAGCCCTGAGGATCTGATCCTCTTCGTCGGAGGATAAGATGCCGGCCCTTCTTATCCTCCTCTCCTTTTTCTTTCTCCGCAGAGGAGGGAGAATCAGGGAGGGTGGTGGTTGCCTCCCTGCTTTATCGTGGTCTCTTGGCCCCGGTCGACGAGACGCTGATTCTCGTTACAGACGAGAACCTCGTCTCAGAACCGTCCCCGTCAGAGCAAAGGTCGACGAAGAAAGCTCCATGAGAGAGGCTCTCCTTCGACCCCGCTCTGGATAGACTCTGCAATCTCTTCGGAGACCCGGCACGTGAGGTAGCCGGGGTACCCGCAGGGGTGCTCTTCTTCGACCTCGGACAAGGTCGGTGAGAATGGGGAAGGGAGGGCGGGGGGTAAATTCCCACCCATCCCTTTCCCCGTCATCTCGTTATCGTCGGAGTCGGCGCCCCCCCTCAATCTCAGTACCGAGACTTGAGATGGAACACCCGACTCCAGAGACATCTTAAATGTCTCTCCTCCCCCAACTACAGGAGTTGGTATCTCCGCGGAGAAACATTGTTTCTCGATCGCGAGATGCGCCTCCTGATGTTCACCACTATTTTTTATATTAAAAAACATCATTTTTGTTTTGATCCCACTATCCACTGCGGCTCCGCTGACCGGGCGTGCCCTCTAAGTCCCGAGTTTTCCCGGGAGGTCAGCATATGGCACGGGCACCGGGAATAACCATCCGGTGCACTGGCCTCCGGCCCCTTACTCACCCCTGGTTTTACCCAGGGGTTTTCGAGGGTCCCACACCTCCGACAATGTGAGCACCGCAGTGGGCGCAGCTACGCGGGGGGCCCCACGGACGGTTGGGGCGCGGAGTGTTGCGACCCACTCCGCGCCTTACCCGCCGTGGCGACTAGCGAACACACTCCTCGACTGAACACTCCGGAACCGGTACAACCGGGACGCACTCCGGAAGTGATCGGTCCTCACTGCTCGACCCTGCCTCGGAATACGTCCGAGCGGCCCGAGCAGCTATCCCTCCGTCTTCCGACCCCGCCTCGGAATACGTCCGAGCGGCTCGGAATGGCCCAGCCCGACGAGCCCGGGAGTTCCGGGACATCGACGGCCCGTAGCTCTCCTTCACGACCACGTACTCGAGGACCACGTCCACGAGCCGTTTGGTCGGAAAGGGAGAGCCACCATTGTGGGACACCGCTTCCCCCCCATGCCAGACCGCACTCTTTCCTCCTCCAAAACCGGAAAAGGAAGAGTCGGCCCCAGACACAAGGAGGACCGGCACCCACATTCACCCCTTTAGACGGGTCACCAAGGTAACCCACCAGAGATCCGTCCCTCCGGAGCAGCAGCCCCGGCTAGGACGGGTCTCAACCCTGGGGGGAGCACCCCCCTGACCAACCGCCCCACAGGGCTAACGAGCCTGGCTGCCCGTGCACGGAGGGGAGATGGAAATCTCCCCCTAACGGTGCCGTGCCACCGGGCAATTGAAGTCAGGGCCGCCAACCCCTACCGGCGAATCGGGACAATTCCCAGAAGGGTCGCCGGACCCCCTTCCCTCCGAAGAAGGAATTGTGCGCTCTTGGCACCGTGAGACGACTCCAGCGAGCCGCCCCACGGTGAGCCTCCTCACCACGACAAAGTGGCGC
Source organism: Linepithema humile (assembly GCF_040581485.1). Classification (NCBI taxonomy): domain Eukaryota; kingdom Metazoa; phylum Arthropoda; class Insecta; order Hymenoptera; family Formicidae; genus Linepithema; species Linepithema humile. Next base: position 11,692,324 of record NC_090131.1, read on the forward strand.
ACAACGAGGAGGGCGTGTAATTGAACTCTTACTCTTGGCGTTATCCAGATCGAACGACGAGGACGTGGTAAGATTTGGATCCACTTTTTGTTTTTTTGTTTTTTTTTATTTTTTTTATTTAAAAAATTTTTTGGTTTTTTTAAATTTTTGTTTATTTTTTTGTTTTCTTTTTATATTTTTGTGAAATAATCTGTTCCTTTTTATTTAACGATTATAAATTTTTATTCTAAATACTAATTTTAACAAAATAAATCTCATAAAATTTTGTTAAGAAGTTTGCATGTACACTATCAGATGAGGTTTCACTTCCGTGCTTGGTTGCACGCTTTGACGACCTTTTGCTAGATCGTCATACTTGTACCAATATAAACCTAATTTTACGTAAGCTACGTAGTGTCCAGGATAGTAGTGAACGAGACCAGCTAATCGGTAGGTTTTATTTTTTATTTCGACAGTTTCAGCAATTGATTTTAGAGCGTGGATAAGACCTTCATTTCTGATTTTGTAATTATCGTCAGTTAAAATCGTGGTATCAATTATTATGTGTGGTCCATATTCTACTTCATCATCGATGATACTATGGCACTTTCGACATAAACGTTGTGATGTTCGACCCTCATCTATAGTCTTTTGCATAAAACTGAATCTCTCGCACAATAATACATTAACATTAATGCTAAGCGCAACATTTTTTGTTTCTAAGTGATATCCGCATGAGCAGATAACTCTCGTTTTATGACTGGGACTATCGACAAATAGATATTGCGCTAAGTGTGCTGCATTGCAATTTGTATCTAAGCGTTTTATTGTCCTCGTAAATTGTTCAACATTAAATATTGGTAATGTAGAAAGAATTTCAGCTCTTTCTTTGTAACTGGCCATCGTTAATCGTTGCTTATCTTGAACAAGGCTCCGAACAAACATTATTGTGCGATTTGCAGTATCCTTAAGTTTCTCTGAATAAAATGTATTTGAAGCGATTGCACTTCAAAATAACCTGCAATATTGAATCGAATGCACATGTATTTTTTACGTTTAGCAAATATTTTCCTATATTTACAGGAGGGCAAAAATTACAATTTTTTAAGTTTGGAAGCTTACAAAACTTAACATTTTTAATATATTTTCATTCCGGGCATTTGTCCAACTTTGTGGGCTTACGTCTTTTTACAGCCGAACATTTAAAAGAATCAACTGATTTCTTAAGTGAATGTATTTTCGGATCAGCTTTTACCTTATTTTCATATTCCTTCGATTCCGCCCACGATTCTTTGGCAGCTTTTCCGCGCCAATTCTCGCACATATTCCAATTATCACATTCATCGAGAGTGCTTGATAGAATATCTTTATCTTCAAACGAATCTATCGATAAGCTGTTCATATTGAAACTTTCAGAAATATTAGTTTCAGCTGTCTGCTCTTCGTTATCAGTTATACGACCTTGATCATTTTTATGTCCATAATCCATTTGTAGAATTTGATCGTTTTGGCTATTTGTGCCAATTTTGCCGTTGACTTCTATTGATGCAAATTCCCCATACTTTTTTATCATTTGCTAACCGCAAACAGAAAGCATTTCGAAGTCCTGTGGATGAGAGTAGAGAGAGGCAAAATAATAGTTTTAAAAAATTTTTAATTGTTTTAATTGCCAGAACTCTTTGGAAAGGCAATGTACATGCCCAGAATTATATGAGAATTGTTTTAGAATAAGCAAAACTCTCGAAAACTGACCGGCATCTCACCTCAATACTCGAAAATATGCGTTTTTCGGGCAAAATAATAGTTTTAAAAAATTTCTAATTGTTTTAATTGCCAGAACTCTTTGGAAAGGCAATGTACATGCCCAGAACTATACGAGAACTATTTTAGAATAAGCAGAACTCTCGAAAACTGATCGGCATCTCACCTCGATACTCGAAAATATGCGTTTTTCGGGCAAAATAATAGTTTTAAAAAATTTCTAATTATTTTAATTGCCAGAATTCTTTGAAAAGGCAATGTATATGGCCAGAATTATACGAGAACTGTTTTAGAATAAGCAGAACTCTCGTAAGTCGATCGACGTCTCACCTCTATACTTGAAAATATGCTCAAATTTTGGTTTTGAATTTAAATCAGTAGAACTTTTGTTCAAACCTATTTAAATTGCAGAACTATGCGGGAAACAACTGTTCGATGCTCATATATTCGAAATTTGATGAGATGCTAGTATGTCGAATGTGAAGTTGGCATCTCATTCCTATAAATTGCGATTTTAACGGTAAATCAACAGAACTATTGATCAAATCTATCAGGAACTGTAGATCTATTCTGGATGCAAGTAAATATAACGTTTATTTATGAGATTCTAATAAATGATATGCTAACTTCCCAGACATTTTCCGTGTCACACCTCCTACGGGTCGTGCGAATAATACGCTTGATATCGCGGGTGAACGATCGATTTTAACGATATCCAACTCGGATAACTTATGTTTTCTTTGCGCACTCGTAACGGCGCAAATTTACAATGAACGTGGTAATTTACGTACGAGTAGTCTACAAGAAAGATGGAACGCCGTAAGATACCGACATTCCTCGTTACCACGTGAGTTGGCACGTGATTTAACGAGGAAAGTCGGTATTACAATTCCAAAAGAGGGTTGCGGTATTCGCGAAATCGAGCATTTCCAGCAATATCTAGCTGCGGAAAACATCGCGATAACGGTCTATAGCGCGGAAACTTTTGGTCGCGAGGGTAAAGCCTTATTCGATGGAAATGCGATACTAGCCTCACTACATCGCGAACCGGCCTCGTGTTTAAACCTATTACATCACGCTGAATTACGACATTACATCGTTATTTTAAATTTAAGAGTCGCCACACCCGCGGCCGAGCTTATTGCGTACCGTGTAACGTCGGTTACCGTAGCGATATATGGGGACATCGATGCTCAAATAAATGCCCTCGGTGTTACCTTCGTGCGAGTGATTCAACGCGGAGCGTATTCATTGCAAAAATTGTAATCGCGAATTTTTCAATCACGCGTGTCTTGAGCATCATCGTGCGCAAAAATCATACGATGGGCAATTGTCTCGTAGCGTTTGCAGCACCGTATGTTTTTGCGAAGAATGCAGTCGTTTAATCGAGCGTAATAGACAACACGAATGCGGCGTGACTTACTGTTCGACGTGTCGTTCTCCCCAGCCGTTGAATCATTTTTGTCACATGCTTCCTCTCCCTCACAAAGCTAATTTCCGTACTAACGACACGGAGCACGTTTTGGGAGAGGGAGGAGAGCAACAAAAAAACGCAGATGAGTGCGTACTTAAAACAGAAAGTCGCGTCACATTCGTGTTTTACGATTTCGAGACGCAACAGGATGACACGCTTCAAGGTATCGCGAGTGTAAATATTCACGTGCCTACACTTTGCGTCGCGCAACAAATTTGCGAAACGTGTGCCGAGATAGAGGATACTTCGGTGCGTTGTCGGTGATGCGGTATTCGTGAATACATATTTCGTCGTGATTCTGTAAAGGAGTTTGTAGATTTCGCGACACGTCCGATTAAATATTTTAAACACATAATTTGTATAGCTCATAACGCGAAAGCATTCGATGCGCAATTTATCCTACGTTATATTGTTGAGAACGGAATCGCATTAGAACCGCGAGTAATCTTAAACGGGACGAAAAGTCCCGTTTTGTAGTACTAACAGTGGGACATATGAAATTTATCGATAGTATTAATTATATGCCAATGCGTTTATCGGAGTTACTGAAGGCTTTCGGCCTGAAGAATACTTCGGACAAAGACATTTTTCCGCATTTATTTAATACTAACGATAATCAGTCATATGTCGGTCTGTTGCCGGATATTCGATATTATTTACCCGATAGTATGAATACGAACAAGCGCGAACAGTTTTTAGCGTGGCACGTGGAAATAATTTGTACGAATTATGTTTGATTTTGAATGCGAGGTATTGTGTTACTGTCGCAACGACGTGAATATTCGGAGACGCGCATGCATGTCTTTCAGAAAGATTTTCTTGAAGTGCGGTCGCGTGTATCCGTTCGAGGAATGCACAATCGCTTCCACATGTATGAGGGTTTTTAGAAAAAACTTTCTACGTGAAAGAGATTGGAATAATTCCACCGGGCGGGTACAGACGCGCGAATACCCAATCGCGGAAGGCATTTCAGTGGCTGGTGTGGAAGGAGCGCGAGCTCGGACATAACATCATTTACGCAGGACGCACTCGGGAATATCGTCTGCAAGACGACACGCTAGTCGATGGTTATTACGAGTCGGTGGAAAACGGTATAACGCACTATCACGTGTTGCAATTCCACAGTTGTTTTTGGCACGGTTGTTTATCGTGTTTCAAGATTAATCGCGATAGGGAGCTAGCGGTAAACAATGAACGCGGGGATACGATTGATTTGCGAGCGTACCATCGCAACAACGTATCATTTTCGAAGACGGGGGTACACGGTAATAGAGAAGTGGGAATGCGCCTTCGATCGCGAGATGACGGAAAATAGGGAAATGCGCGAATTTTTACAGAATCACCCGATGATAGAGATTGAGCCGCTCAACCCACGCGATGCGTTCTACGATGGACGCACGGGGAATATCGTGACGCGGTACGAGATTACGGATACAGAGAAGATACGTTACGTGGATGTGTGTTCTCTGTACCCGTACGTACTGAAGACCGGAGTTTTCCCGATCGGACATCCCACGGTGTACGTCGCGGAGGAATGCTCGACTCTAATCGGCATAGGTCCGTGTTACAATTTTGATTCCGTCGAAGGTCTCGTGCGTTGCAGGGTACTCCCTCCGAGCGATCTCTTTCACCCCGTATTACCCTATCGCGTGCGTGAAAAGCTGCTATTCGCGTTGTGTCGCAGTTGTTGCGAAACATTTTCACACGATGAATGTACCCACGAGCCGTCTGAGCGAGAATTCAAGGGTACGTGGGTATTGCTTGAATTGCGCAAAGCCATCGACAAAGATTATCTCGTAACAAGGGTTTGTGAGATTTGGCAATACATCACAGCTCGCTACGATCCCGATACACAGCAGGGCGGATTATTCACGGAATATATATACACATTTTTAAAATTGAAACAAGAAGCCAGCGGATGGCCGAGCGAGTGTGAGGATGACATGTCTAAAGAACAATATCTTCGCGACTACGAGAAAACCGAGGGTGTCGTTCTCGATAAGCAAAACATCGCAAAAAATCCTGGTTTGTGCTTGGTCGCGAAGCTATGTTTAAATTCTTTTTGGGGGAAAGGGCATAGCAGAATAAGCATATGAAATCGTCCCCCGCACCAATCGAGCTCAAATTTGTGTCATTAGTTGGTAGCCTTGGTATGAAAAACATCACCAAATATTAACCTTTAAATTGCATTTTTGTCGAAGTTATGGAGGGGAAAGCAAAATCAAAAAAGTGTTTTTTCTCGAAAACGGTTGAACCGATTTCAATGAAAAAAATATATGTTGTAAATGTCATGAAGGTACGCTTATGAAAATTTTTTGTTATTTTTAGGTTTAATAAAAAACTTGTAAAAAAATTATTGAATTTTTTATAATTTTTTTTTATTATGATATTTTTGAGATATCACTTTTATATTTTTACAATAATATCTTTAGATACTCTACCTTGACATGTATTTTTTTCAAATCAATCAGAGGGGTGAAACATAGTTAAAAATAATCAATCAAGTAACGCTGCGCGACGCCGCGCTGCATCGCGGCGGCTTGGCTGTGGCTAGACAGCCGCGACCGGCCCATTGTGCGGCGCACAATTTTTTGTTTTTTGCTCTTTGTATACTATTTCGATAAAAAAACTTTTTAAAATGTTTCTTGACAGACATTTCTCAATGATTTACAGGGTGCGTCAGCTAAATCCGGACAAAACAAATTGTTTATTAAAACATTCTTTAGACTCAGAAAAAACTTGAAATTATGAAATATTTTTTTGTACGTTGCTTAAAAGATCCTCTCTGAGTACAATTATTCTATATAACCCCCGTTTGCTGCGATCACTGCTTCAATCCTTTGCCTGAAGCGCGAGCACGCTCTCTTCAACTGTTCCTTGTCTAAATCAACGAATGCTGCTTCAATAGCGGCTTGAAGAGTTGCCACATTGGGGTGCCTGGACTTATTAGACACTCTTTCAATAACGCCCCAAACATAATAATCTAGGGGGTTTAAATCCGGACTATTAGGAGGCCAGAATTCCTTGGACCAAAACGCATCCACGTTATCGTTAAGCCAATTTTGCACTAAATGGCTTGTGTGAGCCGGTGCACCGTCTTGTTGAAAAATGTACGGCCTCCCGGAGGCCGTAGTTTCCATCCATGGCTTTATTACAGTCCTCAAAATCCGGAGGTAAACCTCCTTCGGTGGTTTCTCCCTTTTTAAAGAACTACGGTGGCATGACATCACCCTCATTAGAGACGACGCTTAAGACGTGAACATTGGCTGGAAACTTCGTCCAGCCTATTATGGGGACATCCTCGGGATCACGGGCGAGCCAACGGTCGTTCCTTCGATTCACTTTTGTCGATCTCGAGTACTTGAAGAACCGAATAATTTCGATCGGCGAACGTCCGGCGCGAAGCGCTTCAATTATCGCCGCTCTTCGATTGTATTCCGCACTTGATTTTATTAACTCGGACATTTTAAAGGTTATATACGTTTTACACAAACATTTGACTAACGCGAACATTAACAATCATTTGTTCCTAAATTCACACGTAGCAAGGAATTCTAATTTAATTTTGTTCGGATTTAGCTGACGCACCCTATATTTTATTAGCTCAATTTCCCTGAAAAAATAAAGCGATTTAATATGTTTGACTGATTGTGACCAAACGAAAGCTAGATGAATCTTTTTCTTAAGTGTCCTGCAAAATAAGAAACAAATCTGTTCCTCACAATATCCAATGCCACTTATGTGCTTTGTATATGAACTTTACATTTTGTCTGCTAGGTGGAAAAAATAATAACTTTGAAACTCACAACTGAAAATGCACTATGCTTGTTGTAAATATCGGTTGGCAGGCTTAGTTCAATTTACGTTTTTGTAATTTTTGTGTGTTTTCCTGATTTCACTATATCTGAATCGGCCATTTTGAATTTCACAATTTAAGAATACAAATTAAATATCAGCATTCCCAATAACTCATATACATCAGTTTTCAAAAAAATTCATCGCAATTTTTATTTTTTGCTCTGCCATATTAAATCGAATATTTTGAATCTGATCATTTTTCAACGTTGAAAAATGTCTACGGCGTTTAACATGCACTTACGATGCGCTGGTTGTAGCATTAATTTAAATAAAACTAATGGTAGGAAAAAAAAGTGCTCAATGAAAAAGAAGCAAATTTTTTTTCTGAGTATTTGGAAAAAACGATATCCGTCAATGACATTTTGTGTCCAAGATGTCGACTTTGTATTGTGACGTGACGCTTTTCGAGCGCCGTCACAAGGGCGATAGCCCGGCCGAGGGAGCAAAGAGTCCTGGTGTTGTTCCTCGCGTGGAGAGAGTAACCTGCGAGACTCCACAATCGGTACACGTTGTTTTTTTATGTCATTTCCTTTGTACCGTTAATATCGTTTTTAAGTTGTAAGGCAAGACCCCGTGCGGGCGGCGTTGCGTGTTTTGTGCCTCAGGGCGAAGATGCAGCATCGCCATGGAGACCGGACGCCGGGGGATCATCGACGGGTGTCACGCGTTAGTGACCCCACAGCAAAAGGTCAGGTACCGCGATTCCGTCGCCTCCGCCATCCAAGCCCTATCTAACTCCGCTTTGGTTTTAGCCACAAAATCAAAGAAGCGCAGTAGCGGACTTCGCCCGGTTGCAGACGGCTTCGAGGACTCCGAAGATGCTGCACCCGGAAGGACCGGAGTATGGCCCGGCCAGCCTAACCAGTCTCTTCCGGGAACATCGACTCATCAACACCTTATCGGCCGAAAGATTTGAGGAAACCACAGAAAGCGGAAGGGGGGGGGGTGGGCGCTCTGGATGAACTGTGGGCGGTTCTCAGGGGCCCCCCTTTTTGGAAAATCGGCAGGATGCGCAGGAAGGCGACGCGGATTTGGAAGGACCTACGTGCAGAGCCGAGAAGAGCCACTGTTCGGTGTGCCGCAAGTGCGCGAGGACGATATCGAGAACTCAGCCCAACGACGCCGAAAACGTCCACTCGATGTAAGCCGCCTCTCGGGTAGCCGTAGAGTTCCGTCCGGTTATGGCTGGTAGCGTGAGTCTGTTTTGTACTTAGTGTCTCTCACACAACTAACCAAGATTTTTGGATACCGTGAGCGCGTATTGACGCTCAATTACCGCGTGTCCAGCCGGCTCCGAATATCGCGTAAAAGTCTCTTCGCCTTGCGTGAATCAAGCGCCGACAGTCTCTTTCGTTGCCGTTTCGTTTCGTTATCGTACCGTCTTTCCGTTATCGTTTCTGTTTGAAGATACCGATTGCTACCGTCTTTCCGTTACCATTTCTTTTTGAAGATACCGATTGCTACCGTCTTTCTTGCGATACCGTTTTGTTACCGTTTTGTCGCGTTATCACCGTACCGGAAGTATCGTGGGTGAATGTCCGCGGGCGGATTTTGGTTCGGGAACGTTCTCCGCGAGATTGCTGTTACCGCAAAGTTAGCGTCTCGGCGAGAAACGCGAAAGCCCGCAAAAAATAGCCGTTTCGCGACATCTCATTTCTGGCCGTTAGGCTACCGTCGTTCAAAGAGTATTTATTTGGCCTTCATCGGCCGTGTCGGATGGTCGTAAGATAAGTTATTTGTTTTGCTGGATATCGTCGGATCAGCTGCGAATTATTGTGATCGCGTTTCCGCGATTTCATGTAGTTAGCGCACTTTATTCTTGTTACCGATTGATTGGGCGAATGGCCTTACTACCGTATTAAACTGTTTCCGCCGTATTGGCTCAGGCCGAACGATCTACACATCTTTACCCTTGTAACCGAATCACTGAAATACATCATTGTTAAATTTTAATTATTGAGTTGTCCTTGTGTTCGCCTCTCACTCCAGATATCTAACGTTAAATGAAAGAACTGCGCCCCTCTGCCATATACTGAGCGGGGAGCGGCCGAGCATTTTAGAAAACTGTTGAAGTTACCGATACCGCGGTGCGATTACTCGCACCTGGCGCCCATTTCCGGTTACCGATATCGCGTGAGTTACCTTGCTCCCGAATTTTGTGGAGTACCGCGAGTTACCGAATCGTGCAGTTATTGCCGATACCGCGAGTTACCGAGTCGTGCATTTACTGCCGACGCCGCGTAAGTTACCTAACTCCCGAAGATCGTGGAGTACCGCGGTTAACGATTTAACGCGATTGGGCGTGCTCCCTCGGATCTGGCGTGATTCCGAGGCTAGTTCACGTCGCAGTATTTATAAAAAAAGAAATCTGAGAACAATTCTGATTTAGAAATGCACAGAGACCTTCCTTCCTCTGAATCAACTTCCGATCCGACGTTCAAAGTTTCATTAAAACGAAAGGAGACCATTGAAAATGAATATATCGAAATTCCTATTCAAAGAGTAATTTCTACCCATAAATATTGCTGTATTTGTTCTCTCGCAAAAAATCTTATCGTAGTTCCAGAAGAAGCACGGATGCAGTCGTACATTAAGAAAAAAATCTATATTTTAGTTGGTAATCGGTGTTGTCGAAGCCATATTATAAAAAATCGATTTTTTGAAGATCTGAATCTCGTGAAGATATACTCTAATACAACAAGTCTCACTGGGTTAGAGCTATCTAAAATGATGGAAACTCTCTCCATCAAATGTGATTCGACATTACTGATGAAAGTCGGTGAATTCAGTCTCTCAGAAAAGCAGCTTGATGTCTTTACGGGACTAACTTAGGACAATCTTATTCAAATAAAAGATATGATTATTTCAATGAGAAATAGTGAGTCCCGTTCAGTAATTCAAGCTCTGGTTGTGTTTCTTTTTAAATTACGTACGGGAAACTAATAAAATGATTGCTTCAATTTTACAAATAGAGAATGAACAATCAATATCCGATTATTCTGCGAGCATTATCAATTCTTTTGAAAAAGACATTTTACCATTACATTTTGGCGTCCATGCTCTTAATAGGGATGATCTTATTACAAATCATACAACAGAAATAACAAAAAAATTGTTTAATGCTAGTAACAAGTTATTTTTGATTTGCGATGGTACGTACGCTCGACATCAAAAAAGTACAAACAATGAGTACCAGAGGAAGTCTTTTTCAGGGCAGAAGAAAATTCCTCTTTGCAAACTCTTCACTATCTGCGCAACTGATGGATACGTGGTTGATATGCTTGGACCGTATTTTTCAAATCAAAATGATACGGAAATTTTGAAGACCATCCTTCAAGATTCAAATGGTTTATGTAACTTGTTAACGGAAGGTGATACTTTTGTCCTTGATCGCGGTTTCCGCGATATAGCAGATGATTTAGAGAAAAAGAAGTTTACAGTTTTAATGCCCGCATTGAAAGGAAAACGAAAGCAATTGTCAACAAAAGAGTCTAATCAATCTAGATTTGTTACCAAAATTCGCTGGGTGGTTGAATCTGTTTATGGAATACTTATACAAAAGTATCGTTTACTTGATCACAAAATTGACAACAAGTTGGTACCAAAAATAGGAGCTTATTTTAGGATTGCATCATATCTAAACAACACTTTCGGAAAAAGATTACAATCTGACGTAGAAACTGCGGATGAAATTGTACAGAGAATGCATGACCAGAAAGAAACGGAAAATACTTTGGCTATTGAGGCCGAAGAAAAAGGATGGTTTCGTCGAAAACTTCCTTTCCAAAGTATGACGTCTGATGATCTTTTGGATTTTCCAGTAATGACCGAAAAAGACTTGAAAATTTTATTTACCGGTTCGTACCAACTTTCTCAAGCCGTGTCGTATTTAACAGAGATGGTAGATACAAACGGTAAATTAAAAATAGAATATGTTAAAGACGAGAAAAATGTCCTTAAACTAAAAGTTTCATCCCGACATATTTCTCGTACATCATACAGATGTTTCTTACGATACGAACCAAATAGTATCGGTGTTTCCGGTCTAACTCATTATGCATGTGAGTGTGCTAATGGCAGACGAACTGTTGGTTGCTGTTCGCATATTGCCGCAATAGTATATTATTTATCATACGCAAGGTATTTGTCAAAAATAGTTAAACCAGCAGAAATACTCAGCGATATATTTAAAAAAGATAATTCCATCCCAGTAATTGCAAGTGATAGTGAAGATGATTAAAGAAATTCACTTTAGTTAATGTGAGAGGCAAGGGGACTCACAGTAAAAAAGCACCCCGAAAATATAGAGTTTGAAAACGTACTTTAACTTCCTGGTAAACTCCCGGGAATTATAAGGTTTATAGGCTAACTGCAGACGTCCTTAGCGGAAATATATATTATTTTACTATAATATTTACTGAACAAATGCACAAGCAATAATAAAATATTTATTTCTGTCAATTTTCTTGTCAACTTAACATTGCAACATACCTACAACATACGTTCCACGCCGCGCTTCGCAGCACCATAGGACCGGTCGCGGCCGTCTAGCCACAGCCAAGCCGCCGCGGCGCGGCGCGGCGTCGCGCAGCGTTACTTGATTGATTATTTTTAACTATGTTCCATCCTTCTGATTAATTTGAAAAAAATACACGTCAAGGTAGAGTATCTAAAGATATTATTGTAAAAATATAAAAGTGCTTTCTCAAAAATATCATATCAATAAAAAAAAATTATAAAAAATTCAATAATTTTTTTACAAGTTTTTTATTAAACCTAAAAATAACAAAAAATTTTCATAAACGTACCTTCATGACATTTGCAACATATATTTTTTTCATTGAAATCGGTTCAGCCGTTTTCAAGAAAAAACACTTTTTTGATTTTGCTTTCCCCCTCCATAACTTCGAAAAAAATGCAATTTTAAGGTTAATATTTGGTGATGTTTTTCATACCAAGGCTACCAACTAATGACACAAATTTGAGCTCGATTGATGCGGGGGCCGATTTCATATGCTTATTCCGCTATGCCTTTTGGTCAACGATCCAACTTGCTGAATACTGAGATTGTAAAAACTCAACAGCGTTTAGCGACAAGTTTACTTACGAGTCCTCAGCATGAGATAATCAAAATATTACCCGTAAACGAGGAAGTGATATATGTTTCGTGGCGACTGCGAGAAGAGCTGGACGTACCCTCGCCTCTTACCAACGTGGTTATAGCCAGTGTTCCGATTAGGGACCGGTTTGTTTGCGCATGTGCGGCTATACGGCGTCAGAAAAGTGCTTTGTGTATATAAAAAGGAGCACCATTACCCAGCTACATTTTAAGTAATAAAAATTTGTTTAATGTATTAAAGAAGAAAATATATATACATATATACAGGGTGAGTCACCTAACATTAGGACCTGAAATTTCTCCGTTATTTTTGATGATACGAAAAAATGTGTAAGAAAAAACTTATTTGCTTCGAAGAGGCAAATCTTATTACAAGTAAAAAATTTTTTTAAAGTTATTATTTTTGAGTTTTCAAAGTCTTCGGCAATTTTTTAAATGGAATAACATATTTTCATTATCACTATGTTGTAGCTAACAAAAAGACAAATTCAACCATGTAAAACATGTTGACCTTCAGACGACCCTTCGAGGTGCTATTATCCTGAAATCGTAATATAATGTACAGAAGTGATATACGTGTTTTGTTTACAAACAACTTGAGTTTATTGAAGAATGTTTTCGAAATGGTGACCGTTGACATCAAAACATTTTTGTAATCGGGTTGTAACAGAAAATGTTACGTTATTTAAAGTGTCGCCGATAATGTTTTCACATGCTACGACAATACGGTGACGCATATTTTCAGCAGTTGTTGGTCTATTGGCATAAACAATATTTTTTATTGTCCCCCATAAAAAGAAGTCGAGTGGGTTCAGGTCAGGTGAACGTGCTGACCATTCAACAGTTCCACCTCGTCCAATCCAGTGACCGGGAAAATTTTTATTCAACACATCTCTTGATACTCTCGCGTAGTGAGCAGGGCAGCCGTCATGTTGGTACCACATATTTAAGCGATTTTGAAGAGGTGTATCTTCCAGTAAACCTGGCAGTATTTCTCTCAAGAATTGTGCATATATTCCTCCTGTCAACGTTCTATTTATAAAGTATGGTCCGATTATTTTATTGTTCACAATTCCGTACCAAACATTGATACTCCATTGTCTTTGGTGCTCTACTTCACGAAGCCAATGTGGGTTGTCAACAGACCAATAATGTTATTCATTTCTTAAGTTTACTGCACCATAACTTGTAAATGTTGCCTTAGCCGTAAATAGAACATTATTAAAAAATTCAGGATTTTGACGTGGTCCCCATTCACAAAAATTGATTCGATTCTGAAAGTCATTTCCGTGTAATTCTTGATGTAGGGACAAATGAAATGAATTAAATCGATGTCGTTGAAGAATTCGTATCACGCTGCTTTGACTTATGCTTGCTTCACGGGAAATATTGCGTGTACTAGTATGTGGATCAACAGCTATTGCAGCTAGAACATTGATTTCGTTATTTACAATTGTTACCGGTTTATACCGTACACGTTTCTTTTTCTCTACACTTCCAGTATCTTTAAAAAGTTTGAAGATATTGAAAATAGTTTGAGCACTAGGACATCTCCGATCAGGATACTTTCTTGTATATAGCAATTGAGCTTGTACTGAATTTTGTCTACATTCGCAATAGACAATTACCATATCACGTCTTTCAGCAATCGAAAACGACATCGTCACAACGCGATTGAAATGATACTGATATTACATGGATGAATAGGTACGAATGTAAGTTGTTTGTAAACAAAACACGTATATCACTTCTGTACATTACATTACGATTTCAGGATAATAGCACCTCGAAGGGTCGTCTAAAGGTCAACATGTTTTACATGGTTGAATTTGTCTTTTTGTTAGCTACAACATAGTGATAATGAAAATATGTTATTCCATTTAAAAAATTGCCGAAGACCTTGAAAACTCAAAAATAATAACTTTAAAAAAATTTTTTATTTGCAATAATATTTGCCCCTTCGAAGCAAATAAGTTTTTCCTTACACATTTTTTCGTATCATCAAAAATAACGGAGAAATTTCAGGTCCTAATGTTAGGTGACTCACCCTGTATATGTACAAAAATACATCATATATATATAATTTAATTATTTTATAAATATTATTTATAATAAAAAGAATAAGAGGAAAAGGAGAAAAGGTTATGTATATTCTTCAAATAAAACACTACCTAAATAAAATAAAATAATTTTATTTATGGCAGAAATCTTAAAAAATACCAACATTCGTTGCTAGGGTAAGGAAAACTGCCAAAACCTTACCAGTATTTATACAACAAAAATATATGTTATTAATTAAAGAGTAACTAAAATCTTAAATTGACAAAAAAAACATTGCACAGTATTATTGGCTTTCTTCAAGTACTTTTCTCAGGTACTTATGTATCATTAATCACATTTTATCACATGTGTTAATTATATAATATATATTAGAAATAAAAAACTAATAATAAAATCTGAAAAATGCCGAACAATATTAATTATACATAACTAACATGCATAAAAGTCTTTGGCTAGATGTGTCAATCTATTATAAACAAAAAATTAATTATATTAAATAAATCAATAATATAAAACATTGCACTAATATTGCACATAAAAACAATAAATATTAAAATAAAAGTATATTAAGCCATCAGATAAATTGCTTGATTTTTCATATAAATTTAGCGGATTGTGTAATTTTAAATGTTCGGAATCAATTTCAAAATTTGTACAATTAATGCTTTCAGCCTGAAAACTCGATCGTATTATACAAATCACGGAAACAGTTTCATTAGATAATTGATTTCTTTTTTTACATTTTATATCGCTAACCATTGAAAAAATTCGTTCCGCTTCGGCATTAGAATGGGGAAAAGAAAGAACTGCTTCGACTAATGACTCTAAATTTGGAAACATTTTTTCCCCATTAAAGTTTTTAAATTCTAAAATTCTTTTCCACATGACATCGATTTCTAAAGAACTCTTTTTTTTCTTCATTACTAAAAACTGATGGTAAGATTCTCCATTCAAAAGCTAATTTAGTTATATCAATATGTCCTATACGCGTTGCAATAAAAGTTAAATCTTTAAATTTGACTCTAGCTTCGTCATAAAGAGCAATTTTCGGCTGTAAAAACATTAATTGTTGAAAAATAGAATCTTTGTACGGTAAACGTTTCAACATTCGCGAACTGCAGTTAAGTAAAATTCTAAACAACTTAATTTAATTTCCCGCGCGCATTTTGAAGATAGTGTTTCTAAAAAACTTTCACATTCCGGTCCAACATATATATTATTAATATCTTGAATAGTTCTTTTATCCTCTATATTTAAATCAATAATACATTCTAAAGCTTTTGGAATAATAAAATTTTGTGCTATTTCGCGAATTAATTGTTGGCTATTTTCAAACAATGTATGTATATGTATGTATACCTTACGAGATTGGAAAAGAGCATTAAAGTTATTTAAAAAATTCAAGGAATATTTAAAAAATAATAAATATGCTTTTATTGAATTGTTATTTAATTGATTTAAAATAATTTCCGCAGATTTTAACTTATCTTCTACTACAGCCAAAACAAAATAATTTTTTAAAATATCCCAATTATCTAATAATCTTACAATGCATTTATGTAACACCACCGAATATTTGATAACTTTAAAATCTTGTTTCTTTCTACATTGAAAAAATCTTGAAATTCGCCCAAAATTGCACATCTCTCAACAGCAGCGTCTGAAAAATTAATGTCTAAATTTTTTGAATTTATTTGTTTTATATGTTGGACCGATTGTGAATGTTCAATTAAATTAGATTTACAACATCTGATGGCTTTATTACATGCAATACACAAAGCTTTCTCTTGTGTAGGATGTGGAGTCAACCATCCTTTAAAAATATTTTTATCTAGCCAAGATGATTGAAATTTTCGGACTTTTTGTTTTTTGGCTTTATTTTCTGTATTGGACTCCATGCTTCTAATTAATAAATACAAAAGCCTTACCTTATTTATATCTTCCTAACCTTATCCTGTCAAAAGTCCCGCGTGAAGTCCTGCACATGACATGTGTCGGTACTGCATTTCCATCGCCGCGCATGCGCAAAGCCATATATACGCTAAGCAGCCGGTCCCTAATCGGAACACTGGTTATAGCGGCTTTCACGACGGCACAGGCGCGTTTTGTATTATATGAATATTTAGATAAATTGGATCGTCGCGTTTTATATTACGATACCGACTCGTGTATTTACGTGAGCAGCGGTGTCTCCGATAAATACGAAGTGCGTAAAGATAATTTTTTAGGCAATATGACGGACGAACTCGAGAGCTATGGTCGTGGTAGCTATATCGAGGCGTTTGTATCGGATGGTCCAAAATTTTACGCATACGTGGTTCGCACAGTGAAAGGGCAAATGCGAGAAGTTTGCAAAGTAAAGGGCATAACTCTAAATTTCGAAAACTCACGCTTAGTTAATAGTATTAGGGAATTATTATTACGTAAAGAGCGAGAAGGTTAAGAGGAGGATAAAAGGACGGAGTCGGCAACGGTAGAATCGCGTTCGATAAATCTACGTTTCAGAGCAATTCAACGTACAGCCTTTCACGAAATAATAACACGCGACGACGTGAAAGCTTGCACTCCCGTGTTGCTAAAACGTAGATTTCTCGACAGTCGTTGTTCCGTCCCTTATGGATATTTAACCGAACGCTAATTATTATTTCACGATACTGTTCCTTCGCTCTATTTTATCATCTAAATAATTGCACGCACGTTTTCCCCATTTATGTAAGTTTATAAATTTTTTGTAAAAAGTAAATAAAAATTGTGTTGTAAAAATAGAATAAGAATAGGCTAATAAAATGTTAAAATTATAGAAAAAAATCATATAAAGATTTAAAAAATAAAATTGTTTATATTTTGTATCGTTTTTGCTTTGTATTTATATTCTGAAAAAATAATTCTCCAATGATTTTTTTCCAAGTTTATTTTCCCCTTTCTCTCTCTCCCCACATACATTCACATGAAACGACTGTTTTTGCCCAATTTTTTTCGGGGAAAGCAACTTTTCATCGTAAGAGAGTATCATCGTAAGAGAGTATGAGTATAAGCTCATGAACTCACTCCTCCGCGCGCGCAGGCGCTGGCGCGAGCAATTCCGCTTGTCCAGCCTCTACGCTTGTCCAGCTTTTCCGGTTCGAATCAGCTCGTAAAAGACCGCCGCGAAGTACGCTGGCGCGCGCGCACCTCCGCCGCGGAGTGCCCCCTGCCGCGAGGGTAAGCTTATTTCATCGTACCGGTGCACGACTTTTTTTATGTTAGTGAAGACACGAGCGGTGCAGTGATGCGCTGTCGTGGGATTTTTTCCCGTACGGAACCTCCGTGCGCATGCGTAAGCTGACGTCACAGCTAGACGTCGGCTGCTACCACAGATGTATCTAGGTGTACTATAGGGGATATGATAGTTTTCCCGCGTTTTTAATGACACACGACATATTATAGTGCATTATAATCAATTACAATTGAAATCAGCTGATATTGTGAAAGAAGAGGGTGAATTACTGAGGGTTCAAAGCGTTTGCTTAGTGCGCAGACGCAACTTTATTCCCACGACAGCGCATCACTGGAGCGGTGTTCATTTCACAAGATGGACGTACGCTGGAAACATCCCTGGACGGATATTGTCAGTGGTCTCACCGGCTGTGGTAAAACGGTCTTTGTAAAATCCTTTCTCAAATATTTACCCAAAATGGCCAATGTTTCTTTTGAAAGAGTCTTATTTTATTACGCCGAATGGCAAGACGCATATCGTCAACTACAATACATGTTTGCGAAAACAGAAGAGAAAGTGGGAGGACATGGAAAAGGGGAGGGTAAAATAATAAGAAATATAATCGAGTTTCGCGAAGAGCTACCGCAAACGGACGATTATTCTCGCGATCTTCTCGCACCAAAATTGGTGATAATCGACGATTTTATGAGAGAATCATCCTCGTGCGACGTAATCCTTTTACAAAGGGTAGTCATTATAAGAATCTCAGTGTTATACTCATCACGCAAAATCTATTTTACCAGGGGCGCGGGCAGCGCGACATATCTCTTAATTCTAACTACATAGTTGTCTTCAAGAACCCGCGCGATCGCGCTCAAATTCGCCATCTCGCGCGACAGATGTACCCCGATGACCCAAAGTTTCTAGAAGAAGCATACTTTGACGCAACCTCACGCCCTCACGGATATTTATTACTCGATTTGAAACAATCGACTCCGAATAATTATCGATTTCGGACAAGCATCTTTTCCGACGATGCGTTGCATTACGTCTACGTACCGCGCAGATCAATCTCCAGCGTATAAAAAATATGTACTAGCGCTCGCGTAACGTCAGTTGCGAGAGACTTTCACACGATGAAAGAAGCGGTAGCAGCGTCAGACGAAAACCGCTAGATGTTCGATCGGAAAGAGAAACGTTTGTCTTCTAGAGGCGCTGTGTCATCTGAACAAAAATCAACGCACCTCCTTCCTACGAACCGCGGACGAAAAATTCATTCGCTGTATTTGCGAATGCGTTTTTAACACACTCAATGGTAGCGTTGCGCTCGAACGACGCGAAAAAATCGTCTGAGCAAATACAAAACGGCGCTGCGTCGTATCGCGTCAAAGCGTAGAAATTGGAAGAATAAAAGAAAGCTATTGATACAACGAGGTGGATTCTTATCCTATATTATCGTTCTTTTATTAGAGGCCTTATTTTCGCGAATTATAGACAGGACAACGGATTAAAACACAAGAGAGAAAATAATATTGAGCATTATGGAAAGGGCGAAAAAAATGGTTTTAATTTCTACGGAAAATCTCGAGAGAATGCAGCGTCAATTACATCAACCGCAGCCGACTACCGACGGCGTACCGCTGGTGGAAAACACACCGTCGAACAACCGGAGAACTCACCGGAGAACTCACCGGAGAACAACGAAAGCGCTAATAATAATAATAACAATAATTCCGTGCGAACACCCGGGACCCCTCTATCCAAAGTCGATGTGGAGTTGAGTCAAATTCTTAATCCGCCCTATCCAAAGGACGAAGCCGAGAGATGGAAGAAGTACAAAAAGGTTCTTTGGCGATATATTTGTACGAGTAGTACGAGGACGACGAAATCAAGAGGACGACACGCGTAACGCGAAGGAAGAAGAAGAAGAAGAAAAAGACGAAAATGCGTTGGACACACGTGAAGGAGTACCGGTGCATGATCTCACGGGCTCATTCGCTCCGGACTCTAGTCGTACGAGAAGCCTCCCGAAAGAACACGACACAAGTTTTGAGGTGATGAAAAGCGTAGGAAGAATAGTGGAAAGCGTACCAAAATCTTATCGTGCCGAAACTCGCTTATTAACGAAACACCTGCTCGATAAAACATCGTCGAGTAGAATTAGCTGGAACAAGTATGGAGTCGTGACTATAGACGGTAACATCGTAAAAGATTCAAATATCTCAGACCTGATAAACGAGGCGATGCGCGAAAAACCGTGAAAGCCGTGGGAAGAGTTCGGTTCGCGCGGTTACTTCGCGACTTGAACATTCCCTTCGCACTAGTGAGAAATAAAAAAATATTAGCAGCCGGTTCTTCGCAAAATATCGCGAAACTTACCGGTCCTACGGTGAGTTCCACTCCGAAGAGAAACACAGATTCTCCGGCAGCGAGACGCCTGCTCGATTGGAATAAATTGGAATGACGCGTCTTGAAAAACTGTACTATGATCCCGCGCATTATGCGGGTTATTCGGCTGTCGATAATCTGTTTCGCGCGGCGAATTTATCCCGTAACAATGTCGTGCGATGGCTCGAAGCGCAAGACGTACACACTGCATCGTCCATTGCGATGGAAATTTCCACGAATGCATTACAACGTAACGAATATCGACGATCTGTGGGAGGCTGATTTGATCGAAATCTCAAAAGTTACAACGACGGATATGCGTACTTATTCGTAATTATCGATGTACTTAGTAAATACGTCTGGGTAGAACCATTGTGCGACAAAACGAGTAATTCCGTAATGGGAGCTTTCCAGAGCGTGCTCTCGAGAAGTAACGGTCGCGCGCCCGTATATCTACAAACGGACAAGGGTAAAGAATTTGTCGGGCGACCGCTACAAAAGCTTTTGGAAGAAAATGACATTCGTTTTCGCGTAGCCCGCAATCCGGATGTCAAAGCCGCCATCGTCGAGCGCTTCAACAGAACGTTGAAAAAACGAATGTGGCGTTATATTACGCATAAAAATACAGGACGCTACATCGATGTTTTGCAGAATATCGTAAACGCCTATAATCACACCCGTCATTCGAGCACCAGAATGCAACCGTATGTCGTTACGAGAAAAAATGCACGTATCGCGCGTGAAAATATAACGCGTCAATGGAGGAGCAACGACGACGAAGCGAACGAGAAACGTCGAAAGGCTAAATACCACGTCGGTGATCTCGTTCGTATCAGTAGAGCAAAAGTCGTCTTCGAGAAAGGATACGAGGCACGGTGGAGTGACGAGATATTTCGAATTCACCGTATACTCGATTGGCGAAAACCACGTGTGTACGAGCTGAGCGATTTAGCGGGAGACGTCATAGACGGCATTTTTTATGAACAAGAATTGGCTCGGGTTGAGAAAAATGTGCAGGAGGAGTTTATCATCGATCGTGTGATAAGAAGTCGGGGTCGCGGTAATAATAAACAGGTGCTGGTTAGCTGGCGTGGTTATCCCAGCAAGTTTGATTCTTGGATCCCTGCTTCGAGTTTAACCCCGCTTGTTCGAAATGAGGGCAGATCAATTTCTCTTGATTCTTCCCAGCAATAGTAGTATGCGTTATTTTCCGGACAATGCAACCACTTCCCTCATTACAGAATTACCCCATCCTATACACTTACACGGCGAATGGGAAGTCGCGCTTAACGAGATCCAATTTTCCACTACTTTTTTACACATAAACCACGGTGAAAATGTCATTAGATTCGTCGATATTGAAAATGGTCGCGAGACGAGGAAAGACGGGGCGACGTTAACGTCGACGCAAGGCGTAATACCGAATAGTATTTACAAAAATATCGAGGAACTTATCTCCGCTATTAATTCGGCATGCAAAAATGCGGATTCGCATATTAATTTGAAACTAGAAGACGCTAGTGGTGGTAAAATCTTGTTCAAGATTACATGCGATAAAAATAAATGCAATCTGATTCATCATATGAACATTTTCGATAATCTTCTACGAATACTTGGTTGCGGTGGGGTCATAACGACTAGTGAAATCGCATTCTATACCACGCTTACTGCAACTAATCCTAATTCCAAAGATATTTTTACAGCGCCTTTTATTAAACTCGAGTTTAAAAGGGAACAAGGAGGGCGCGCTGGAAATTTCTATACTGTCGAACCGCACGGATTGCTGCGCGGTATTCCCGATAAACTCTTTGTTTATTGTGATATTTGTGAACCTTATATAACCGGCGATGTGCAAACTCCACTTCTTCAAATAGTACCGGTCGAGCTGCAACATTACGGTCATTATTACGCGTGCGGAGCGAATCAAGTGAAACATTTCTCCGTCCCGCATTATATCATTACAACAAACGTATTTTCGCAAGATTGAAATAGATATAAAAGATCAATTCGGAAAAAAAATACCTTCCAATCGGGAACGCTGACGGTGACGTTGCACTTTAGACGTTTCCAGTGTGACGTGACGCTTTTTGAGCGCCGTCACAAGGGTGATAGTCCGGCCGAGGGAGCAAAGGGTCCTGGAGTTGCTCTTCGCGTTGAGAGAGCAACCCGCAAGACTCCACCATTTTCGCGCGTTATTCTGTATTTTGTTCCCGTTTTGTATGTTTATCGTTATTTAAGTTGTAAGGCGAGACCCCGTGCGGGCGGTGTTGGGCACTCTGTGCCTTCGGGCGAAGATGCAGCATCACCCCAGAGACCGGACGCCGGGGGATCATCAACGAGTGTCACGTGTTAGTGACCCCGCCGGAAAAAGGTCAAGTACCGCAACCCCGTCGCTTTCGCCATCCCAAAATGTAAAAGACTAATTCCGAATTGCTTTCAGCCGCCAACAGCAACGTAACGCAGCAGCGGACCTCGCTCGGCTGCAGACGGCGCCCAGGGCTCCGCGGATGCTGCATCCGGAAGGGCCGAAGTATGGCCCGGCCAGCCTAACCAGTCCTTCCCGAAATTATCAACGCGATACGAACCGACTGACTTGAAGAAGCCGCAGAAAGCAAGGGGGGGAGGGCGCCCTGGATGAACTGTGGGCGGTTCTCAGGGGTCCCCTTTTTTGGAAAATCGGCAGGATGCGCGGAAAGGCGACGTGGGATTCGAGAGACCAACGTGCAGAGCAGAGAAGATTTACTGTTCGGTGTGCCACACAAGAGTAAGGACCAGCTCCTGAACTCAGCCCGACGTCGCCGAGGACTTTGAACCACTGTAAGCCGCCTCTCGGGTAGCCGTAGAGTTCCGTCCGGTTATGGCTGGTAGCATAAGTCTAAAATTCTGTATTTAGTGTCTCTCACACGACTAACCGCGATTTTGTTACCGTGAGCGTGTTTTTGGCGCTAAGTTACCGCATATCCAGCCGGCTCCGGATATTGCGTCAAAGTCTCTTCATCTTGCGTGAATCAAGCACCAACAGTCTCTCTCTCGTTACCGTTTCGATTGCCGTTCCGTTTCGTTACTGTGTTACCGCACCGTCTTTCCGTTGCCGTTTCTTTTTGGAGATACCGTTTGTTTGCTACCGTTTTCTTATGATACCGTCTTTGTTACCGTTTTCCGCGTTACCTTAATATCGAAAACTATTGCGATTCGATGTCTGCGGGCGAATTTTGCGCGGAAACGTTCTCTGCGAGACGGCTGTTACCGTCACTTTAGCGTCTTGGCGAGAAACGAGAAAAATCCGCGAAAATAGCCGCTCCGCGACATATCAATTCTGGCCGTTAGGCTATCGTCGTTCGAATTTTATTTATTCGGCCTTCACCAGTCGCGTCGTGTTATCGTAATACAAGCCATCTGTTTCACTGAATATCGTTGGATCTATCGCCAATTTTCGTGATCGCGTCTCCGAAATCTCATATCGTTACCGAAATTCATTCTTGTTACCGATTTATTGGGCGAATTGCCTTCCTACCGTCGTATTAAACTATCTCCGCCGTATTGGTTCAGGCCGAACCGTTTACTCATCTTTAATCCATGTTAACCAAATTGTTGAAATACATTATTGTTAAATCTTGATCATTGAGTTGTCCTTGTGTTCGCCTCACACTCCAGACTCTCAACGTAAAGTAAAAGAACTGCGCCCCTCTGCCATATACTGAGCGGAGAGCGGCCGGACATATTATAAGGATTATCTAAGTTACCGTTATCGCGGTGCAATTACACGCACCTGGCGCCCATTTCCGGTTACCGATATCGCGAGTTACCTTGCTCCCGACGTGCGTAGAATACTGCGAGTTACCGAATCGAGCATTTATTGCCGATACCGCGAGTTACCGAGCAGAGCTGTCAGTTTTCCCCGGAGAGCTCCACACGCACACAATCGAAACCCGCTGACGTCACGTGTCCGTGTGCGCTCGGCTGTCGACTGATAGAAGTGAGCGGACCTACGTCTTGTATCTCCTTCCCACCAAGCCTAGCATCAAACCGGTTTTGACGCTCGCACCATTTCTTCTGCCAAGCGTTGGCAGCAAAAATGCTTTCCCGAATTTTGCTCCACGCGACTAAGTCGACTAGCGGCGTGTTGCTTTTGCTCGACGCGATATTTTTCTGAGATTTACAGTCTTTTATGAAACATATATCATATTCATATTAAAAAAATATTTTAACATTATGTATTTGCAGAATATGATTTTTCACGTTAATGTATAAAATAAGAATAAAGTAATAAAAATTATATATCGCAATATATAAATAAAACAAGTAACATTTCTGCAATTTTAGTAAAAAAACATTTTTCCTATTAAAACATATTAACATGAGTTAATTGCGACAAAAATAAGCTTTAAACATATTTAATATATTATTTATTTATTTATATGTTCCAATTTTACACATTAACGTGAAAAATCACATTATAAATGCATATCTTTTGTAAATAGCAAGATACATTGAGAAGTAAAGGAAAGAATTGATTGAAAATAAAAGAAACATGTTTTACTTAAAAAATATTTATGACTATCTTATTTAACACAAAAGTAATCTGGACAAAGCATACCAATGTGATTATACATCGGATAGTTTAGTATTTTAACTTTATTTTAACCATTTTAATATAGTGGTCTTCCGCACCACCCAAAAGGTTCCACTAATGGTGCGTTAGATTTTTTCAAGTGGATCTTCACCAGGAGCCCTATTGTACTACTTTTCATTTTTCTTTATACATTATCTTTATATAGATATGGTGTCGTTTGCAGACAAGATACTTATCATACACTTGTCGGTCATAAATGTGGTGTCATTTGTAGACAAAATACTTGTTACATATCGTTTACAAGTGTCATTTGCAGACAAAATACTTGTTACATTTCTGTCGTTTATAAATGTGGTGTCCTTTATAGACATATTAATAAAATTTTATTTATCTTAATTAAAAATGATAAGGGTCAACAAATGATAAAATTATAAAAGGAAAGGAGCAATAGGAATCAACACGCTAGATTTTAGTGCGAACGAACTTGTATTGAGTTATAATAACATTAATATAAACAGACATTTCATAGCCTGTCATCAGGCTATCCTTAGTGTGAAATAAATAAAATACATATGAAAACGCACGCTGCTTTACATTAAGATCTGAGTTAAAACAAATATAATTTAGACGCAAGATTTGTTGTAAAATTAATTAAAAAAGTTAGTTTTAACATTGATATAATCAATGTTAGCTCGTCGGTTTTACAAATAAAAGATAAAAGAAAAAAATTAAAAATTAAAAAAAGTGATGGCAAAAAGACCTGTTTTTTAGCCTATTTTTTGGACCTCAAATTTCAAACTTTTTTTTATGCCAAATAGTACTGTATGATGGAACATTAATCCCAGAGAAATTTTAAGATGAGCATAAGCGCGGTTCCGGAGATATAAAGAGTTGAAAGTGATGATTTCTCATAATCCATGAAAGTACATGAAACTCTTTAAGTATCCATACCAAGGAATAAAATATATATAACGAAGTGAAACATACCATTTCTTATGGATTTTTATGCCGGATTGAAATATGACCTTAGTTTTCGTCTAGCATAAAAATTCCCCGAAATAGATGGAGTTGAAGTGACACGTGACACCGCTTTTCACGGATCGAGATGCTTTTCTGCTGAGAGTCCCCTTGCTTCTTACAGATTGGGGTGCTTTTTTAAGGTGAGTCCCCTTGCCTCTCACAGATTAGGGTGCTTTTTTAAGGTGAGTCCCCTTGCCTCTCACAGATTGGGGTGCTTTTTTAAGGTGAGTCTCCTTGCCTCTCATGCAGGATTGTTTTGTGAATCGTGATAGATACATTGCATATTTCAGGATTGGGTATTTGTATCCCATGGTATTGAGCAAATCCAAGGAACCATACAATTGTCATTACATGACTGCAACAATCTGCAGTCCAAGCATCACTTTGACAAGTACAATAGTACTCACGAATAGAATCCCGTCCAGTTTTTGCTTTATCTATCAAAACAAAAATGTAGTGATACTGACCACCACGGTAACGAGATTTCATATGCGCCTTAATCAATGTAGGTTCTTCAACTGAGATACCATACTTCTCATAGTTCAAAGCTGCTGACGGGTGCTTCGGTCTTGGATTAAACTTCTGCACCAAGAATATTCCTTCTTTCTGATGCTCTGCATAGTATAAAATTGCATTGCGTATTTGATAAGGTCCGAGACTCAAGTAGTACAGATCATCCATCGAAAGTTCAGGAAATCCAATGAGTCGATTATTTTCTTCATTATCGAGTAATGTATACTCGACTCCAAAGAATGGTGCTCTCAGTTGAGGAAGATTGAATTCTTGGATGATTTGCAAACGATTAGGGACGTTAAGTCGAGATTTCAGAGTCTGTGCTATGCCTTCATGCATAATATCATTCAGAATTGGTTTGTGGAATAAATTCAAGAGGGCAAAAACGATATAGAGAGAGTCGAGATCGTGTTTAGAGTTCTATTATGTGCTGGCAAAGAGAAAATCTTGAATTTTTTCTTGAGGCGACCGAAGACTTGCTCTATCACCCAGTGACATTTGGTTACACATCTTGAAGCATTTGCTTCTGCGGTATTGAGTTGGCCAAGTCCTGGACAATAAGCTTTCAAATTCTTCTCTTCAGTTAGGAAATTCAGCACATCACGAAAACCTCTATCAACTAATATTGTATCACTCTCATGAATAGTATGCAAGTCGTTCGCGTATCTCTGGAAACAATCCCGTAATATTGTCACATTATTATGCGTTGCGTCAAATGGTCCAAAAACGTATAGAATGAAACCATCTAAAGAGCAACCTACTATAGGTTTGACCAGCGGCATTTTTTTCTGCTCACTCCACATATGTTTTTGTCCTGCATAATTCGCAGATTTTTGTGCTAGGCGATAGGTGGCATCGAATACTATGCAGGCTTTATTGTCGGGAATGTCGAATAGTACTTTTGACATTGGTGTCGTATGAGCAAGGAATACTGAGCGATCATTCCGATTGATGAATTGTGGAACGAAGTTTTTATGGAAATCTTCTCTTGCTGAATTCATATGATTTTCAATAGTCCTCCGACAAACACCGAATAAGAATGAAAGTTGTTCATCAGAAAGAGAAGTTCGCATTTTACAAAGTAAAACAGCAACATGCTTAGGTTGACATGTTACAGAAAAACTGCATACTGTTTGAAATTGTTCTTTATCGAGAGCAAACCAATTTTTGAAGGTCGTAATATCAATGGAGTCGATATTATCCACATCGAATATCTTCATTTTTCCCTTTCAGCTCTTGATAGTAAATAAACATAAGATCACTGACTGTTTTTTGTTCTTCAGCACTTACTTCTTTTGTAATTTACTTCACAAGTGGCCAAAATGTAGAATTATCGACATGATTGCTACACATACAAGCATTATATTTGGTCAAGAATTTATAATCCATGAGTAGTTTACAACGGATAATTCGGGAAATTGCGATCAACTTCGAGGAGTTTTCGCAGCCAAAAGTGCATCGCGAGTGAGAATTAATACCTTGACGATAAATCAAGAGATCAGGTATATCTGGATCATCATCCATCTGGGATCTTAAGATGATTTTTGACTGATTACTAAATTCGTAACAGTTTTTACATATTTTGCTCTGTAATGGAATGTGATTCAATTCTTCTAATTTCCGTTTCTTTGGATTATTTTTCCGCAAATTGTTAACCATTATCAACAAATTTGATGTGTCTTCGATAGGAAAAAACTTATCATTTTTCGATCTTTTTTGGTCATTACAGCCTAAACATTTAGTGAAAGGCATTGTCTTATTGAAGAATCAACGATCGTCAAGATATGAAAAAATATACCTGAAGAGACAAGAGAATGTAGAAAAAATTAAGATGAAACAAGAGAAAAGTAGCGAGAAACCATAGATATATATAAAAATAGACCGAGCGCTTATATGACACAAGTTAAAGTATCGTACAAACAAAAAAATGGAAAACAAACAAGCAAGAATAGAATAGAATACATTAGAATAGTATGTAAATAGATTCTTGGAATATACTTCATGTGATAGTACAGTATTTCAACTGCGAGAGAACTTGTTAATGCGTCATGTAGCGAGACTTTATCTTTCAGGATGCTTTATAAAGCACGTCTCCCCCCCCCCCTCTCCGCCATAAATGAAATAGCGGTGAATAGTAGATCGTTCATTCTCTAAACAATGAATTCATTCGATAGAATATATCCTCAATATTACATGAACTTCAGCCACGTATTTTTTTTTATGCGATATACCCTGACTGGAAATCATCACTTTCACCCCTTTGTATCTCCGGAATCGTGCCTATGTTCATCTTGAAATTTTACTGAGATTTAATGTTTCATCTAATAGTACTATTTTGCATAAAAAAAAGTTCGAAATTCGAGGTCCAAAAAATGGGCTAAATTTGCCATCACTCTTTGTCAAAAATTTTATAAAAAAAGTTAATTAAAATAAAATAAAATAATAAAATTAATTAAAATCATTTAATATTCGAGATCAACAAGTTAAAGAAAAGTTAGTCAATAAAAAAATAATAAAATAAAATAAAATAAAATTTATAAAATTTATGTTAAGATAAATAATAGTTTTTTATTATTGTATGATCTCTTCCCCGACTGCCTCTTTTGTTCCCCCGGCCACCTCCTCTTCTTATTACTCCAGAAGGACCTAGTCTTATATAGTTTTCGAATTGTGCATTTTGTCGAGCGTACCACCGTGCACGCGACCAACCACCTCCTCTTCTTTTTTTTTCTAAAAAATACACACATTTATTGATTAATAATTTAAAACAGTTATGCATATGAATAAATCATTTAGTTGCAAAAAAATAAATAAATATCAATATATATGAAAGAGGCTAGAAGAAAGAGGCGAGAAATTTTTTATGTTTCGTATAGAAACTTGATTCGTCTGCAATGAG
Organism: Linepithema humile; assembly: GCF_040581485.1. Classification (NCBI taxonomy): domain Eukaryota; kingdom Metazoa; phylum Arthropoda; class Insecta; order Hymenoptera; family Formicidae; genus Linepithema; species Linepithema humile. Next base: position 11,721,165 of record NC_090131.1, read on the forward strand.
ACATTAAAATGTACACTGATCTCAGATTCGAGACATTAAAGTGTACGAAAATTGCATACATCGATTTTATTATTCAAGAATCAGAATGTATGATTAAAGTAAGGAAGTTATTTGAAAGAAAGGAAGATGAGAGAAAAAATATAAGAGATAAAAAAATTCGCACTAACAACCAGCAGTGGCTCCATTAGCCTCTTTCATATATATTAATATGATATTATCACATTAGCCTATTCCTCATATGGAAAATTCTTTGATATTGTGTTTAAATTAATAAATAATGTACCATTATCGCCGGCTTGTTCCGACTGCTGCTGCTGTTGCTGTTGCTGTTGCTGCTCGTCTCTCGGTTCTGGTTCTCTCTCCACTTCTTTTTCTTTTAATTTTTCTGTTATTAAATTGAGCTGTTGTTGCATTTTTTTTATTTCTTGTTGTTGATGCAACATTAGTTGCATCATTTGCTGCACATTTGTCGTGTTTTCTAGGGACAAATTTCCCACGTCCATTATATTTTCCTCTGCAAAAATTAATACATATTTATTAAATTATATATATACAGGGTGTCCCATTATAAAACATCCACACAAATTACTCCAAAGATAAGGGTGATAGCAAAAAATAACCTTAACAAACGTTGTAGGATTAAAAGGGGGCCAACTGAGGGTGACCTTGACTTTGACCTCGCAGTTGATTTTCAAGGTCATTTAAAGGTTAGAGTTATTTTTTTAAATGGAAACCCCTATTTTTAATTCCAAAATCTAATCGCTGGTGTCAAGAGCTTTTCAAAACACTATAATAAAGTTATTTTTTATTAAGTACTTTTCGAGTTATGAGGCTTGTAAATTACAGTATTTTGACATAAAATACAAAATATCTTGTAAAACATTCATATTTTGGGAATTTTACCTTAATACTTTTATGCATAAAATAATGAGACGAATCAATTGGTATAAAAAAAACACATAGTTGCTTTCAAGAAAAAGTATGCAGTTGCATGTCGCAAACTACATATTTTTTCTTGAAAGCAACTATGTGTTTTCTTTATACCAATTGATTTGTCTCATTATTTTATGCATAAAAGTATTAAGGTAAGATTCCCAAAAATTGAATGTTTTACAAGATATTTTGTATTTTATGTCAAAATACTGTAATTCCGTTCCTCATTCGAAGCACCGCCCACGGCACCCAGACAATTGTCCATTGTGCCTCCCTTCATAAACCTACTCATGAGAGACCTGTTTTCCTCCAAAAGAGAATCAGATCCCTCACCGGCAGCTCCCTGATCTGCTCGGGCCCAAGTAGTGCTGAGCCCAGCATCCTATGTCTCAGCCCTGCATATGCAGGACAGTCGCTGAGTACATGAAGGCTTGTTTCCTCGTCGTCTCCACATGCCCTGCACCTGGATGTATCGCTACGCCCAAGCTTATGCATATGGTAGTTTAAGGTGCCATGCCCCGTCAGTATCTATACCACTGTCCTGGCATTTCTCCTACTCAGAGCCCTTATGCTCCAAGCCAGTTCTCTATTAGGAGTACCTCCCATCAAAGCTCTAGCCTGTCTGCATTTGGACAGATTTCACTCTCCAGTGTCTTAAATGTTCTCTGCGGAGCCATTCTTTGATTCTCGCCCTTCCTAGACAAAAGTAAATTCCCAGAGCCGGCCCCGGTCCTACCATCGTTATTTCTGAACCAGCTCTTGCCAGCTGGTCCGCCCATTCATTACCCTGGATGCCTGAGTGTCCCGGCACCCAGGTAACGATGACTTCTCTTTCTCTCGCCAATTCGTCCAGAATGCCTCTGCACTCCTGAACCAACCGCGATGTTATTGTCGGAGCCTCCAGCGCCATAATGGTCGCCTGGCTGTCCGTACAAATTCTGATGTGCTTTCCCGCTTCTTCCCTATTCCGCACGGTATGAGCACAGCTTAGGATAGCCACAATCTCTGCTTGAAATACCGTGGCATAACTATCGAGAGAAATGCTCTCCTTCCATCCCTCTCGACTGCCAAAGAAACCGGCCCCGGAGCCCGTGTCCGTCTTGGAGCCGTCCGTATACCAGACATCCCCTCCACGCACTCGAGCCCCTAAGTTTCCACCTTCCTTTTCCAACTCCTCCGACCTCGGTATATGCACTTTAAAGCGCCTATCAGAAACCCGACTAATAGGTATTCTGTCCTGTCGCATCTCAAATATCGGATCCAACAGAACGTCTTCTGGCAGCCTCGTATGCCAGGCTCCCTTCTTCTATTTTAGTTCTCATCTCAGACGGTATGCCCCCATTGCTGCAGCAGCCACCACCACCTAGTGAAACGGTTCAATACCGAACATTAAGCCCATCGCCGCCACTGGTGTTGTAACCATAGCACCCAGGGCCCCCCTTAAAATCAGAGCCCTGTCATGCTCTAGCGCGACTTTGACTGTTTTCTTCCGCACCCTAGTCCACCATACCACAGCTGCGTATGTGAGTCTGAGGCGAAGTATGGCTGCGTAGATCCAACGTATCATACTCGGTTTTAAACCCCAAGTCTGGCCAAAGGTCCTTCTGCACATCCAAAAATACTGGCACAAGCTTTTGTACCGGCTACGAAGGTGCTCCTCCCAAAGCAGTTTCCTATCCAGGATAACTCCTAGATATTTCACTGATTCGATCGGAACTAACCTTACTCCTTCAAGAGTGGGTCCCACAATGGTGCCCATCTTGTATTTGCGAGTGAAGACAGTAAGACCGGTTTTCAGTGGATTTACTGTTAAACCCGTCCTCTGACACCACTCTTCTACGACTTACAGTGCCCTCTGAATGAGCTCTAGAAGCGTCTCTAGAAAGGGGCATCGCACAAGTATTGCCACGTCATCCGCGTAGCCTTGTGCAGTAAAGCCCCTATCGTCCAGTGCCTTTAATAATCCATTTGCTACCAGGCACCATAAAAGTGGGAAGAGTACTCCACCCTGCAGGCAGCCTCTTTTCACCCAACCACAAACTTTCGCAGTTCCTAGCGAAGTCATCACACGCCTTCCTAGTATGCCCCGGATCCACTCGACGAGCTTCATCGAGACACCTCTTCTGGCGGCTTCCTCACACACCACCTCGTGCGGTGTGTTGTTAAAGGCGCCCTCTATGTCCAAGAAAGCACCCACTGCGTAGCCCTTCCTTTCCAGCTGCTCCTCAATAAACGTTACTGTCTGATGTAGAGCAGTCTCGGTGGAATAGCCCGGACGGTACGTGTGCTGATTTTTATAAAGAGGATGCCTCCACAGAGTTGTTTTCCTCAGATAGGCGTCCACCAGCTTCTCCAATGTCTTAAGGAGAAACAATGTTAGGCTAATTGGCCTGAAATCCTTTGCCTTAGTGTAGCTCGTTCTTCCTGCCTTTGGGATAAATACTACTCTGGCCAGTTTCCATGCGCTGGGTGTGTAGCCCAGCGCGATGCATGCTCTTAAGGTTCGAGTAGGTGGGCCCACGATCTGTCAGTCCCTCTTGTAGAAGAGCTGGAAAGACGCCATCCGGTCCCGTTGACTTGTAGGATTTAAAGGTGTTAATTGCCCATTTGACCTTCTCGGGCATGACAATCTTGGCCGCCATTTACCAATTCGCTTGTCGGGCTCTTCTGAGTGAGCCCGGCTCTTTATATGCAGATAGTTCTCCCGGCTCCCTATGGAAGCCCGGAAAGCTCACTTTCAGTAGATGCTCCAGACATCGCTCTCCAGTCACCACCGTCCCATCAGGGAGTGCGATAACTTCTAGGGTTGCATCCGGGTTCCTAGCGAGGATCCTGCAGATTCTTGCCATTTCGGGCATTCTCTCCACTTCCTCGCAAAACTTCCTCCAGCTTTCCTGTTTCGCCCTAACCACAGAGTCTCTATATTTCTTCTGTGCTCTCTTAAAGAGCTCCCAGTCGGATTGACGGCCCGTGTTCCTAGCTCTATTCCAGGTTCTGCGAGCCGCCACTCTGAGACACTGCAGTCCAGAGGTCCACCAGGTAGTTCCTCTACTATTTGTAGCCGCCCTTTCGGGGCAATTACCTTTGTAGCAGTTTACCAGAAACCTCTGCAAGTAGTCCACACAAGTCTTCAGTTCGTCTTCTGTTCCGTGCCTCTTAGGGAAGCCTCTGAGACTGCTGGCCAGATCTTCCCTATAAGAGTCCCACTTGGTTCTCCTTGGGTTCCTGAATTTGACCTTCTTCCCCCTAGCCTTAGATATCTTGAAAGTGATCTGCCTGTGGTCTGAGAGCGAGGGCTCCGTCGAGACCCTCCACTCCACTACCTCCTGTAACAACTGCCTGGAACAGACAGTGATGTCGAGCACTTCTCTTCTCGCTATAGTGCAGAAGGTGGGCTGGTCTCCTGTGTTTAAAATCTCCAGATCCGTAAATGCTAGGAATTCCAACACTTTTATTCCTCTTTCATTGATGTCCGAGCTTCCCCACACAATGTGATGCGTGTTAGCGTCACATCCCATGATCAGGAGAAGCCGTTTCTCTTGGCAGTATTCTGCCAGTTTTATCACCGGTGCAGGCGGCACTGCCTCCCCCTCGTTATGAGAGAAGTAGGCTGAGCAAACAACCAATTTTTTCCTATCACCGGAGTCAGTAGTAAAATCCACTTCTACAGCCGCAACGTCCCTGGAACACAGGTGAGGTATTAGCTGAGCTACCATACCCTTGACGGTCACGCAGGCCCTGGGCCGATCCACTGAAGGGGCCCTAAAGAGCTTACCGCAGGCCGCCAAGCCCCTGATGCAATCCCGGATTACCCAGGGTTCTTGCATCAGTGATATGCATGTTTGCTTTTCAGCTTGTTGCCTGGCCAAAACAGCCGAGGCCCCTTTGCTGTGATGCAGATTAATCTGGGTAAAGGCCACCCCTCCCGATCCCGCCATTTTACTACGAGACCGTTTAGGAGACTCCTCCTTATCCCCACTTACCCCCCCTTTGGCCCCACTTACCCGAAAGGCAATCCTATCGAGCCCAAAGAATGGTTTGAAGTCCAGCGTCCTCAATTTGAGGACACTAGACTTCGGGACACCGAGGACTAGGTTCCTACCTTCCTTGGTGGCCCCTACTCCCTCCGCGAACACCTTCCAGCTCCCGGTGACAAGACCCGGGTTCTGCTTCTCCAGCCGCTTCAAAACCGTGGCCGCGCCCTCGGAAAGTCCCAGGACCCAAACCACCGCCCTGTGCTGCCTTTGAAGCGCATCCATGCCCTTCACCTTGAGCTTGGCGCCCTCCCACGGAATGATGCCGCCGATCCGCCCCACGAGCCAACCCAGCGACGCCTCGTCCGCGCATCTTACCACCGCCGCACCGCTCCTTAGATAGGTGCTGTGGAATCTGGGCACCGGACCCTCTTGGATCCCGTCGATCGCTTTCGAGACCGCACCCCTCAACAGAGTCAACTGCTCTGCAGTGATTTCTGCCTCGGGGTAGCCCTCCACCACAATCACTCTCGCCAGAGGGTCGGCAGCGTCCGCATAAGCATGGTGCCCATCATGAGCCCTTTGCCTCTTCAATGGACAGCCGCCCGATAGAGGGGTTTCATTGGAGCCTTTCCGACGTTTACCGTCGGTGTGCCCCTTCACCACTTCCACCGGCGTACAAGGGGGAGCCACGGGAAGAGAGCGAGCCCCTTCCGGAGCTTCTGCTCTCATCCGCTTCGCCCTTCTTCTTTCGGCCCCGCACCGGTTTTTTTTAAAAGGAGGTGAAGCCTCCTGCCGCGCAGCCGAGCCGGCTTCACTTCCGGAGCCCTTAAGGGTCCCGTCCGTCACCGCCGTCCCAGTTCCTTCCCTCGGAAACCCGTCACGCGAGCCTTCCCGATCTCCCACTTTGCCCTCTGGGTTTAAATTATCAACTTCCATTGTGGTCCCACGAGTAACTAGGGAATTACACGGTCCGCCCACGCAGAGCCCCGCATGCGTGGGTAAGGCTGGATACTCTGGGGTTTCGCCCGGTTCTCCAGAGGCATCGTTCGCGACACTGCTCCCCCAGTGACATGCAGCCATCGCCACGATGGCTTACAACTTGGCTTGGGGAGCTGGTCCGCGGCAACAGTTTTCCTTTACCCTCTACGGGGTCTTACTTCCGTGGGGCCAGGTTGTAACCGCCACTACCCAGCAGCACTGAGTCCCCTCAGGGGGCTCACACCTACTGGGCGTCCTCCTATCCGCTACCTTGATGACGCGCCCGGTGGGTAGCTCAACCCCCGGGTAGAATATAGTATACAAAATGTATAAAAACGGTGAGAATAATTCACGAGATATTTTATACTTTAAATGGCTATTTCCAGTATTAAAAGTAGATAGGAATTTATAATAGGAAATAAAACAGGATTTTCTCTTGAAGAGTTTGTTATAGCTATTAAATTCGTATTGGAATCTACGTATTTTAAATTTCAAGACAAAGTATATAAACAATCTTTTGGTAGCCCTATGGGTTCTCCTTTGTCCCCCATTATCGCAAATATTACTCTTGCGGATATAGAAGAAAGGGCTCTCAAAATCTTGGTTTCGAAACCTCTTTTCTTTTACAGATATGTTGATGACATAATTTTGGCGGCTCATAACAACGTTATCAATGAAATAATAGAAATTTTTAATTTGTTTCATGAAAAAATTAAATTTACATGTGAACGAGCTAACAAAGGACATTTGAGTTTTTTGGACGTAGAATTGATTGTAGAAGGTGACAACATTATTACCAAATGGTACCATAAACAGACTTTCTCGAGGAGGTACCTAAATTTTCTTTCTCAACCACATATCACATAAGAGAGGAGTTATCTTTGGAATGGTTGATAGAAGTATAAGACTTTCTCATTCACGCTTTCTTTAAGATGATCTTAATAACATCATTAATATCCTGCGGAATAATAATTACCCTCTTCCATTTATTTTTTATAATATAGAAGAAAGACTAAAATATTATTCTTTTGGCAACAAAAGAATACAAGGTGTAGAAAGTGGAGTGTCAGAGGACCATAGAAATAAGTTTTTTACTATTCCATATGCTAGAGGCATATCTGAGAAATTTACGTCCATGAGTAAGAAACATGATTTTAGAATGTCTTATGCTAGGGAATGTGATATGAGGTACTTCATAAAGAGACACAAAGGTATTTTAGAAAAATTTTTACATTGTGGTGTAGTATACAAGATTTCTTGTGTGGATTGTGAGGCAACTTACATAGGTCAAACAAAGAGAAGGTTGGAAACTAAAATTAAAAAGCATAAAAATGATATTAAAAAAAGCACTTCTCCTTCAGTTATTTCTCAACATCGGTTAGAATTTATTCACCAAATGAATTGGGAAGGAGTTAGCATTGTAGATAATGAAAAATCATATGTGAGAAAACTAACTTCAGAAATGATAAACATAAAAAGACAGTCACACGGTCTATACAAACAAAATGACACTGATTTGCTTTCTGATTCTTATATTCCTATTCTCAACTTATTGCCTACTCTATAGTATAGAAAAATAATATTTTTTGCTTTACTGGCTGGGATTGTGGTTGCCCCTTCTCCTTTGATTCCTTCTCCCTCATTTCCTAGTATTACATGCCTTCGGGTCTTCAATTTTAAAATGTAACATCAACTCACAGTTGAGAACATGGTGACTTGAGATTAACACCGCAACTGCAATTTCTCACAATCACATAAGTGATCACCAGTATAGACCTCAATAATGGTGAATTGAATCAACATAGTTTTAAGTACAGGTATGCGACATAATATTAATTATTTATTAAAATATTTTTAAGCAAATTATTATCTTGACCTCAATTTTATATATAAAATCACTAAGATGTATAAATATTTAGATTAAAAGGAACACTGAAGATGGTTGAATGATCAGCCGAAACGTTTGTTCTAACATTGGTGTAATAAAGAATATATATCAAGATATACGATCTACTTGGGCTTGAGATCCTCTTACCACTATATCTATTTTATACTTTAATTTGACATAATTTTACATAAACTATGAAATATCTCGTTAAATATTTATTTTTCAATTATCTTACCTCAACATTTTTATGCACAAAACAATGAGAGGAATCAATTAGTGTAGAAAAAACACATAGTTGTCTCAAAGAAAAAACATGTAGCTAAAATTATATCATATTATATTTTTTCTTCATTATATGCTTCTTTTAAATACTTACAATTAGCCTTATTTTATGTGATTAACTTGGTATTTAAAATACGTATCAAAATGGAAAATGTATTTCTATTACAGTAGAAAAGAAACATTCTTGTCTTACAACAGAGAGCAATGGGAAAATATAATATTGTCTAAAGTACAGTCCAATAAAAACTGTTAAAATTGAACATTTTATAAAACCACTGTGATTCATGAAAAATCAGAACTATTATTTCAAAAATATAGACATATTTTGACTGTGTGTTTTAAACTGCACTACACATTCAAAATTCACAGAATAAATTTATTTCTGCAAAGTTGTGTATAATGTCAGTGGAAAAGTGATTTTTTTGTTATTTCATATACATAATATTTTACCATTCCTCTCTGGTGTAAGACTACAATGTTTTTTTTTCTACTGAACTAGAAATTAATTTTATATTTTGATTGGTATTTTAGATACTAAGGTAAACGCATAAAATAAAGCTAATTGTAAGTATTTAAAAGAAGTATATATTGAAACAGATTATTGCAAGTCACAAAATTAATGTTTTTTTTATCAAGATTTTTTTATAAATGATACATACAAGAAACTAAAAATACCTTTATATTTCATGCTTTATAAATAAGTTATATGACATATACATTTATTATAAAAATATATACAATATACAAAATAATATTAACTTTTTACATAAATACTTTGATGTGAATATACATAATATGGAGCACATAATATACATAATATAAACACATGAAGCACATGAAAAAAAGTATTTTACAGAAATTAAAATATAAATGTATGTAACTAAATAATATAAATGTTTGCAAAAATGTTGCAAAATTTATGTATAATACATACACTTTTTTATCCTTCAGAGTGTCTTCAACTAATTTTTTTCAGCTGGGTTTCGTAGCACATAACACAAACACACACAAACACACACACAACTAACACACACATAACTAACCTAAAAGAATCTGTGTATGACAGATAGCACTGAGAACTGTATAGCGCCTCTATCCCAAAATCCCAGAACTAGTCTATAGCTCTTTTTTACCTTATTCTTTCTATATTGCACACATGCTTTACATAAATCTGGAAAAGGGTAGCGTTTTGAAAATAAGTCTCTAAGCTCTATTTTTTTGGTTTAAATTTGACCAACAGCCGAAAGATTAGCATATGTACTTTATTTACACCAAAGGATTTGTAATTCTATTAAAGCAATAAAAAACGCTACCCTTTTTAGAAAATTGAAGTTTCGGTCGGTAACAATATGACTTCAGCATCTTCTTAATGCATTCTTTCAAGCAGTGGAAACAAGAATCTATTTATTACAATCAAAAGCAGTAGAATTTTTGACTACAGTCTGTAAACACTTTTTAAAATCCGAGTGCTTAAAAAACGTATGCAATATCCAATTTTCTGAAAAAAATAATCAAAAATCTTTAAGCGAAATAAATTTAAAATTAGAATGTAAAGAATACCTAGACGAATTGTCAAAAAACGGACATGCAGACCTAGTTGCAAATGTTCGAGAAAATTGTTTGCAATTTTACATAACAGCGGCCGAGGAAATTAGTAAAAGATTACCAATTAATGACAAATTTTTGTCAAAATTAAAAGTTTTTGATGCAGATGTTGTTTTATTTGATTTTGACAGAGAAACATCATTCAATGATGTTTCTTTTATCGCTCAAACTCTCGGAGGTTTTGACAAAAACGGTTTAAAGAAAAAATGGCTTATTGTACATCTAGATTTTACAATAACAGAAAAAACAAATTTAAAAAAATTAAAAAATTAAATTTTGATGACATGTGAAAACAGATTTTACAAAATGAAAACTCAAGAAATATTGATAGATATCCCAAACTCAAATCTCTTATGAATGCTGTTAGATCACTTCCAAATTCTAATGCCGACCCAGAAAGAATGTTTTCAATTTTATCAGACTTAAAAACAAAAAAACGAAATAGCCTTTCGTCCGTCTCTGTAAATGCCACTTGCGTTTTGAAATCAGCTTTAAAAGCAAGAAAAGAGACTGTTTTAGACATGGAGATTAATGAAAAGCACTTATCTATCATGTCGACAGACAACTTATATACACATTGTCCTAAGAAACAGAAAAGTCTTTTTAATCTATATGCTGCAGATGTTAATGATATAGTTAGTCCCTCGACATCTAATACGCAATAATAATTTAAAATAAATTTAATATTTTTTATATGATACAAGAAAAATAATTGTGTGCTACTTTTATTACAGAGGTATAACAAGTATCTTGTCTGCAAATGACACCACATTTATGATCGACAAGTGTATGATAAGTATCTTGTCTGCAAACGACACCATATCTATATAAAGGTAATGTATAAAGAAAAATGAAAAATGGTACAATAGGGCTCCTGGCGAAAATCCACTTGAAAAAATCTAACGCACTTAGTGGAACCTTTTGGGTGGTGCGGAAGACCACTATATTAAAATGGTTAAAATAAAGTTAAAATACTAAACTATCCGATGTATAATCACATTGGTATGCTTTGTCCAGATTACTTTTGTGTTAAATAAGATAGTCATAAATATTTTTTAAGTAAAACATGTTTCTTTTATTTTCAATCAATTATTTCCTTTACTTCTCAATGTATCTTGCTATTTACGAAAGATATTATGCATTTATAATGTGATTTTTCACGTTAATGTGTAAAATTGGAACATATAAATAAATAAATAATATATTAAATATGTGTTACGTCCTGATAGATGTAGAATTTTTTCGTTGGGCTCGGCGATCAACGTAAACGGGCCTGACCGCACGAGCCGAGCACGTTTAGGACTTGCGATGGGTCAGCGACTGAAAGAGTCGTTTCTACTTCGTCGACAGGTCAACCGCTCGTGGTTCCCTTTTTGGGTCAAGGAATTGAATCCCTTTTACCCGGGACGGAACCTTTGTGCGCAATTTGAGAGGGAAAGTGTGAAGGGGTGACGAACGAGGAGGGTATAGTTAAATGAAAAAGAACAAAAGTTTAATTTACTAAAGACTTAACATTTTAATTTGATTGAATCTATAATTAGGATACAAAACTTAACTCTTATTCGCATGTGTTTTATAATTTTATTTGTGTATTCTTACAAGTGCGTGCGTGCGTGCGTGCGTGCGTGCGTGCGTGCGTGCGTGCGTGCGTGCGTGCGTGCGTGCGTGCGTGCGTGCGTGCGTGCGTGCGTGCGTGCGTGCGTGCGTGCGTGCGTGCGTGCGTGCGTGCGTGCGTGGATTATTCCTCAGGAGAGAGGACTAGGTTTAGGAAGTCAAACCCTGTGAATTCAGAGTGAGGAAGATGGGGAGGAGGCTCGACGTATTTTATGGTGGTGGCTTCGGAGTTGACGGATATGTTGTCGAACTCCGGATCGTTACGTGGGAATTCCTCCAGTTGAGCCTTTACTGGAAGAAGATAGAAACGGACAGGCGAAGGGGGTCTGTACTCCAGGAGTTCTTCAAGGAACGGAGAGATAGACCTAGGAGAAGGAAGTAGAGGAAGGTCGAACACGGAAAAGGGTTGAGGAGGTGGTTGAGGAAATTCCTGAGGAATCGATGGTAATACAGGAGGTTGGTCGGTTTGCGTGTGAGTGCTTGTACGGGCGTTATTAAATGGGGTGTGTCGCCTAATTCTAACGGGTCTTACGGTGACCCTCGCAGCGTATCTAATGTATGGTGGGAGAAATATGGCTAGGCAGAGAGCAAATGCCGAGAGATCCGAACGGTTCCGACGATTGTTGGGTCGCGGCGAATGTTTAATTCTCACTGATAAATAACACAAAAAATTTAAACCGAAACAGGGACGGAGCACATAATAAGAATAAAGAGAATACTAATGAGAGGGGAAATAAAAACAAATGGACTAACTTACTTGTTGCAGGATAGTTGCGGATCGGGTTAAATATGTTCGGTGGTTCTGAACAGGCGCCCCGTTGAGGGAAAGTGTTGTATAGGCGTCGGACCCTTTTGTAAACGTGTGGGCACCCTGCTGCGGGATGGTGTCGTTAGGGTGATGGACCCTCTACTTGAGATGCACCACTTGGTCGCGACAAAGTATCGACTAGTTTTACTTTTTGATTCGCGCCCCCGAACTACTCAAAAAACTGTTTCAAGAAACTGAGCTAAACGGAATAAACGGGCGCAAAAACTGTTTGAAAAACTGTGTGTAATTGTGTCCAGAGACACCAGAACACGGGTTTTTATACCCTTTCTTTGGGGTAGATCCCTTTGGAAAATCTTAGGTTTTTGGAGCGGGGATCGAATAGGAATTAGTCTTGTGAGAAGATTTTTAATGTGGGGCAGGATGGCGTCATTTTTAGCTAATAGAATTGAGTTTAGATGATTAGGTTACTTGAAATGAGATAGGAAGAAAGGGGCCCTAACGAATAAGGAATAGCGTCGTTTCGGGTCCATATATGATGGGGGTAGGTTTTTGAGGTGGCGTAACCCGGTTGGTGTTAATTAGTATAGGTGGGGTGCATCTCAGTGTCTTAAGATCTGGGTGGGCGTAGTCTTTAGACCATACGATGGAATGATGGGTGGTCTATAGAGGTGCTTGCCCCCGATTCCCGACTTTCGGATTGGATGGTTAAGAATCGGTATATAAGTTCGCAAAGCCTTCGGTCACTGATCTAATAAATTTGACAGTTTACTACTGTCGCGTGCCCTTGGTGTCGCGTGGAGAGTGCGACTAATGCATTTCGGTTTCCCAGACCTACTGAACACGTGCGCCGTATCAGGTGTCGCGCCTTCTCGGCATGCGACTGCGGTCATTCCCCGATCGTTACTCGGTAAAACCTTATCTATTAGCTAGGGTTCCCGTAGGTGGAATCCAAGAATATGACTAGCTGGTGCCAGTTTTTCTTTTTATCTCTTACTCTAACCGTCTGGAGTCGGTTAAGGTCTCCAGCTACCGCAAAGTTTTGACTTTTACGGTTTTTCTGGCGACGATAGGCACGCTGAGCGGCCAGGGTATTTTGAAATATCCATGCCCCTTGCTATTTTTCTCTGTGAGAAGATTCGAGCTCCTGGTGTCTCATGAGAAAAACAGCTCTGGCGTTATAATATTTCTTAAGAGTTTTTGTTGGTCCCGTGTTTACTAGGTCTGGTATTTAATGAAAAGAAAAGAATCGTGAAGTCTGATCAGGACGTAACATATGTTTAAAGCTTATTTTTGTCGCAATTAACTCATGTTAATGTTTTAATAGGAAAAATGTTTTTCTACTAAAATTGCAGAAATGTTACTTGTTTTGTTTATATATTGCGATATATAATTTTTATTACTTTATTCTTATTTTATACATTAACGTGAAAAATTATATTCTGCAAATACATAATGTTAAAATATTTTTTTAATATGAATATGATATATGTTTCATAAAAGACTGTAAATCTCAGAAAAAATATTGCGTCGAGCGAAAGCAACACGCCGCTAGTCGACTTAGTCGCGTGGAGCAATATTTGGGAAAACATTTTTGCTGCCAACGTTTGGCAGAAGAAATAATGCGAGCGTCAAAACCGGTTTGATGCTAGGCTTGGTGGGAAGGAGATACAAAACATAGGTCCGCTCACTTCTACCAGTCGACAGTCGAGCGCACACGGACACGTGACGTCAGCGGGTCTCGGTTGTGTGGAGCTCTCCGGGGAAAACTGGCAGCTCTGTTCGCGGGCGCAACATTTTGGGGGCTCGTCCGGGATCATAACGAACGATCGGACTGTGCAGTGATTTATTGTTTTTGGGAATGGCAACTACGCATACGCCAAAGAGAACGCGCTCGCAAACCCCAGCGATGTCTGCCGAAACGGAAACGTTGAGAGCGATCCTGTAGGAGCTGGAGCAGCTTCGGGAGGAGCGCAGGCAGGAACGGGAGCGGTTGCAGGCGGAATTGGAGCGGCGAGATTTGGCGATGCAGGGATTTAAAGAACAACTAACCCAGCTAAGTCGTGCACATAATAACTCTCAGAATAACGCTAGTCGCGAAAATTTAATACCGCGAGATGAATTGTGTGCGAATGCTATGAATTTGGGTTATAAATTAAAGCCTGATGTTTATGACGGAACGGGATCTTTACGCAAATTTTTTGTACAATTTAATTTGATAGCTAGTGCAAATAATTGGTTGAATAGAGTAAAAACTTTTGCGTTAGCTTCTTGTTTGAGGGGAAAGGCACGTTTGGTGTTAGAATGTGTGTCCGAAATAGAAAATTTAAATTTTGACGAATTAAAATCAAAATTGGAATTACGTTTTGGAGAGGGGTGCCTCTCAGGTACATATTACACTCAATTTACGAATCGTCGGCAAAAATTTGGAGATGTTTCGGATTTAGGTGCTGAGATAGAAAGACTTGCCAGATTGGCATATGCGGAATGTACAATTGAAGTCCGCGAAAAAATAGCATGTGCACAATTTATCAATGCTTTGAACGACGGATTTATAAAGAGAACCCTTCAATTGGAAGAGATAACATCGCTAAAATTAGCGATTGAAAGAACAAAAGTCATAAAAGAAATTAATGAAAATAGTTTTTCTAATAGAGAAAATAAAGAATGTTGGCAGTGTGGTGAACAGGGGCACTACCGGTCAGAGTGTCCTAATGTGACCGATGAAGAGAAAAAAAAAATTAATTAATCTTGATAAAATTTTGTTAATTTTGAAAATTTTTAAATTAATTTTAAACAATTTGACAAATTTAGGAATTATAGAAAGTTTTATTACATCTGAAGCCCTAATTAATATTCTTCTTTTGTGATCAATTTACTTGTTTGAGTTTTATTTTTTTTTTAGTGTTCTGAAGATTTTATCTTTACGAATATGGAACTGTTTGGAAATGGAAAGCAGTTAAAGGAATGGAAATGAAAAGAAGTGAAGAATAATTGATTGAAGACTGTCTCGCCCACGGTTTTTGCCCGTGGTTTTCCCGTGGGACGAAAGGTAAATGCCGAGACAGGGACTTGAGGAGTCTTTTTAAAGGCAAAGGGTCCACGGAAGCTACCCCTCCTCTTGTCCGAAAAACTCGATTGCAAGACGCTTGGGTGTAAGGTTGATTGGGACCTAGGAACTAAGCTCGGTAACTTGCAGCAGAAGCTCAAGGTAGAGCAAGAAAATCGTTTGAGTGCCCTGGAATCAACGAAATAAGGACCGACGATTTACGCTTGGTAACTTACTGCAGCAGCATAGGGTAGAGCGAAGAAGAATCTTGGTACCTTATAATCATCACAAGAGGACAACATTGGAACTCTGGAATAATTGTCGGGACGACAATTTTGAAGAAAGGGGGAAGTGTTGCATCCTCGCCGTTTTGATTTTCGTCGCCCGATATCGCGTTTACAGCTGATAGAACCGCGATCGATATATTGATTTGCGGAGTTAATAAAAGAGGATAGTTGCTAAGAAATAGTAAATGTTTAACAGTTACTAGGATATTGTAAATAAACAAGTTGTTGCTAAGAGAATGTAAACAAGGAGACAGATGTCAGATTTTCGGGAGCTGCAGAAAAGTGCGGACGTGTTTCTGCTAGCTCAGCGGTGTACCATTAAAACGAGCTTGTTCTGTGTTTTACCGTTCAGTGTTTGAGTGAAATAAAGTTCTGTTGTGTTCACAAAAGTGTTCATTCTTTCGTGCGTGCCGTTTGCGACGGAAAGACTGTTCGCGGGCGCAACAATATATATATATATAATATATATATATATATATATATATATATATATATATATATATATATATAATTAAAATCAATAAACTATATAAGAATATGTAACTATATATATATGAAAAGATAATTAATATTTATAATTAAAATTTTTTTAAACTAATTTTATAAAAAGTTAATTTTTTTCAAATAATGTTATCATTAAACTTTATGTTCACGAGTTCTTCTATGTCAATTTCTATTTTACTCATCGCAATTCGCATTAAAATTAATAACCGATTATCAGTTAATAAAGATCTGTTTTTGTTTTTATCAGTTTTATTACAGAAAAAGCACTTTTACATGAGTAAGTAGTGCCAAACATCGAAGCCATTTTAAGACCGAAAATTTGAAGCTCGGGGTACAAATCTTTCGGAAAAAGTTTAAAAAAATCAGTGCCTATTTCTTTCTTCATTGAAACATAAGCATCAGCTTGCACAATTCAACTCGATATTTAATATTTTGATTTTTAATTGGTACGGCCAAAGGATCATTAAATAATAACACATCATCTTTTAATATGAGTAATTCTTTAAATCGAGAATTAAATTCAATTGTAATTTTATTAATTAAGTCTCCGAAGACAGTAAAATCAGTATCGGAGTGTTCTTTTTTTATTTCTGCACAACAAGGGAAATGATGAAATTCTTCGTTTTCAATTTCTATTTTAAACATATTTAATTGAATTTGGAAACCATTTATAAAATGAATTATGTCACTAATTGATTGATTTTTTCCTTGCAATTTTAAATTCAAATTGTTCATATGTTGAGTAAAATCCGTTAAGAAAGCTAATTCACTCAACATATCTTTGTCCATTAAAGCTTTCTCAAAATGAATAGTATTACTGGATACTTCTTCTTGCAAAAACTGTAAAATTTCTTTTCTTATGGCAAAAAAGTACTGCAAGCATTTTCCAGCACTTAGCCATCGTACCTCACAATGAAGGGGCAAATTTTTATAAGTTGCATTAATTTCTTGTAAAAAATTTTTAAATTGTCTGTGCGACAACGATTTATGCCCACCTCTAATAAAATTAGTAATTGAGGTAACTAATTTCATGGCATGGCACATTTTAATGGCTTTTCCACATAATGCTTCTTGATGAATTAAGCAATGAATAGTTAAACAAGTGATGTCATTTTTCTGTAATAAGCCAAAAAAGCCCTCTTTCAGGCCAATCATTGCTGGGGCACCATCTGTGACGACAGCTGAACATTTATTAAAATCGATGTTGAATTTTTTAGTTATTTTAATAAAAGCATCATAAATATCGACTCCTTTTGTCGTATTGTGCAGTGATGCCAAACCTAGCATTTCTTCATTAACTACAAAATCTTCTTGTATTGTTCTAATAAAAATACATAATTGACTGATGTTACAAATATCTGTACTCTCGTCTAAACAGAAAAAATAATAAACCGCATTTTCTATCATAGCTTTTAGTTTATTACATAAATGCTCATTAATATCAGTAATTCTTCTCACAATTGTTTGACGACCAAGAGGAACAGACTTAAATTTCTCAGCTAATAAATCTTCCTTGAAGGCTTTGGCCATTTTAATTGCACATTTTTTTATCATTAATCCATCAGAAAAACTTTTTTTACTGTGAGCTATTTCGAGCGATACATCATATGAAGCATGCATAATTTGTTTTTTTCTCAATATTAAAGTCTTGTATTTTGGGAGAATTTTGAAATAATTTTATTTTATTTTTCAGTTTGCATATTTTTTTTATGAAGTTCTCCGTCATATTTTTGAAATTCAAGCTCATGGAACTTAGCGTAATGTCTTTGTACATTATACTTTTTAAAAGTATGTAATCTACTTTTACATATGAGGCATAGTAATGAATCATCATCTTTAATGAAAAAATAATCATTTTCCCATGTTAAAAACGAAAGTATCTTTTGTCTTTTCGCCATTGTAAAAAAACAAAAAAGTAAAATTTAAATAAAAATTATTGCAAAATATTTTGCAAATATTGCAAATTGCAATATAGCAAAATTGCAAAAACACAAAACAGCAACAGACAATAACAAAAAAAAAATAACAAAAAGAATAGAACAGAAAAAATAACAAAAAATAATCTGAAGAACAATGAAGATATCGCTTTAAGATTTGAGAACAAATATCGCTGATCGGGCTGACGAATATCTGGCAGAGCGCACGAGAATTGACGATAGTCAGGCATCACTGCGAGAATGACGGCCGTATGGAGGGGATAGGTGGATCGAGGGGCCAGAAAGGAAAGACGGGAAGAAGCAGCCGCGCGAAGAGAGGGCATGTTCTCCTCCTCACGTGCTCCGTGGGTGCCCACGGAGCCAAGCCTGGTTTACATGTTTCATACCTGCCAGTGAGTCCGGGGTACCTCATATAGACGCGACCCTAGCATAAATACGTCCCTTCCCTGCCAGGCCCCATAACCATAAATACGACACTACAACTTACTTCATTAAATCTATAGGTAGCCCAGCAGACTAGGACCAGGACTAGAAATCCAGCGATCCAGGTTCGAACCCAACTTGGATTTTTTCAATTCGGAAAAATAAAAATTTCCGCCATCTTGTTAACATCCGTCATCTTGTAGACGTCCACCATCTTGAGCCCACTGACCTATCTTTTCCCTCTCCCCTCCCCTCCCCCTTTGTTTTGACGCCAGACCATAAGTAGGTCAGTGGGTCAAATATGGGGTAGGTGGTGGGGATTTGTTGTGACGCCCCATACCTGCCATGTACTACTTAGATTGCTGCACATATTTTTGAAAGTTGCGATTTGTGCAATTCATGGACGTATGAATCTGTCAAATACAACAAACTAACGAAATTCAAATATAATATTCATTGCTATAGGTATATAAAGTGTAACTCATCAATCGGGCCAATAAGTTCGTTGTATGAAGTTACAGTTCATGTATCGCTGGGATAAAGTGCCTTCGATATTGCTGTAGTGGCGAAGATACCTTTCGGCGGCCACCAAATCGTCGAATCGCTTTCGAAGATCCACGAGTCGAGAACTGCGGAGCACCAGTCGTCG
This sequence comes from Linepithema humile, assembly GCF_040581485.1. Classification (NCBI taxonomy): domain Eukaryota; kingdom Metazoa; phylum Arthropoda; class Insecta; order Hymenoptera; family Formicidae; genus Linepithema; species Linepithema humile. The sequence goes on from NC_090131.1 coordinate 11,740,057, forward strand.
CCAATAACAACGTACCACACCTTAAAAAGTAATGTCACAGAGCAGAATCAATATATTCATTTTTATTTATACAATAATTTATGTTTAAATAGCAGGTACAATTTTACAAAAATTGAGCTTTTATTTAATTTTCTTCAAGTCAAAACAAATATAATTTTAATATCATTTGTACAACGTATATTTTACTTTTTATTTTAATTGAAATTAAAGGTCATTATGTAATAAGGCAGGTACGAGGTATGTTGAGTCATTTCTAAAATTCATTTGAAATACTTTATTTTTAATTAAAGAAACTGGCCAGTTTTGCAGGGCAGATAAGTCTGCAACAACGTATATTCCTAAATTTTCTGAATTGCAGGGATAATTAGGTAACATTGAAATATTCGTAAACTTTTTTCGTAAACTGATAATCATTGGAATTTCACGATAATATCCAATATTGGAAATGCAAACAATGTGCGTGGCATTATTTTCCTCGATGTAACAATTGTTATATCTTTTTGTTGTCAAGACAAACAAAGAAAATTTTATCTTACTGTGTGCATTACAGCAACCCAATGGTAAATTCTGATTAACCTTTTTTCTGCAGCTGAGGATACTGCTGATCATAAAATAGCTGATTTTCAGTAGGAAACAAAAATTGTTCATCTAATCTGTTAGAGATCTGTTGTAACGGTTTATCAAACTTTCTGAGAAGTTTTTTCAAAATAAAAAGGTAATTTTTAAATGGAAAAGCACTAAAAGAATCTAAGGGGTCCAATCTTTTTGCATCAGCAGCTAAATGTATTGAATTATGCATGTTATAGGTAACACTCGATGGTTCATACAGAATGCTTATGTTTTGAACAAAATATACAAAAGAAGATCATGTGCATATTCGTTGTTTCTGTCATAATCGTCAACGCTACATAAAATTCTCATTGCACAATTCATTAAAATGTACATATTTTTTATCCGGCAAGACATTTTTAAGAACTAACGGTCCTAAATAAAGAAAAAAAGTGCGATGTTGAGTCGCTTTCCATCTGTGATATTCATCCAAGTCAAAAGATTTTCGAGCAAATTCCATTGGAATACATTTTGACACAGTTTTCAGTGTATCCGATAAAATGTTAAGATAAACTTTGACTACTCTGGAAGTTTTCGACCTGTCTATCCACGACTTCAGAAGCAGCTTATTCACACCAAGACAGGAATTATGCATATAGTCAAGAGGAAAATGATTTACCATTGGAACTGAAACCAGTTTAAATGGAGATGAAATACTTTCAAGGTGATGTTCGAGTTGCGACCTGTTAGAAAAATCGATATCGGTCCGAAGTGGAGCACTTATATCCAAAAAAGTTATTCGCCTATTTATACTTTCGCCGATTACAGTACATTTTCCACAGCCAAAGTGTCTAATATGCGATTTTGTGCAAGTAACGTATGCTCGAGCCGAAGCATCGCAGATTGCAGCACGGATATTGACTTCTCGGGGCTGTTCGTTGATGAAGAATTTATTATTTTTTAAATCTAGATATTCATCGATGAATGGTTGAAGAAATTCGGATAAACAAGCTTTTTGGTAGCCATGATAGACACCGATGACAAATGGTGCAAATGGCAAATCAGAAATTCTGCTTAAAATCGGCCAAAGCTGACCTTTTGAACTTTTCGCAATTGGTAAACCATCAATGTTTAAATCCAAATAAATTACATCCCGATGGTCATAAGCATGAGGAAAACGATTAATGTAAGCGTTTTTAATAAACCGTAGTAAATGACCTTTAGAAAGAGTTTTAATTTCGTGAGTACCTGGTCTTGGGGTTTTCAAAAGCGTTCGCGCATCCCGGGGTAAATTATTATGCCCGTGTCTCGAAAGAGTATGCAATAATGAGGTTACTGCATTTTGATTAATTTCGAATTTATTTACCCATTTGCACAGTTCACCTGCCAAAGGCAAATTTACATTTTCCTGCGCATGCGGATTAATTTAAAATTTGTCACTGACGGTGCTTGTCTCTGGTAATGATGACACATCATCGCCATCGTCTACGTAACTAATGCTACTACCAGTTTCTGATGAAGCAAATTGCGAATTATTGATCTCCATTATGCCATCCTCAATCTCTCGTTTTTCAAATTCGAAAGATGAACATAATGGACCATCGATTGGGTTTCCGTTAATATTTGGAAGTGAAACCGGCTAGGAATCTACTTCACGATCAGAATTGTAAGAAAGTAAAGTTTGTCGGTTTCTTTGACGTTTTGATAATTCAGAAAATAGTTTGGGCATTTTCAATATGGATTTATCGTAAACGTACTTTTCACAGCTATGTAACCTATAAAACCCGGCTTGACTATATATGCTTCAATACCATATCTTAATACAAGATATTTTATTAATTTATAGCAAAAATACATATCATAGTTGTACTCTGATAAATTTACCACCGATTTAATTGATTTACTGTGGAAAATCTCTGGATATTGCTTTGGAATCTCTGAATCTCAGTAGTTAGAACTGGTCGGAACCTCAGAACTACTTATTACTTTGGCAATCACGCGCCATTTGCTTTGCACTGCATCGTGCGCATGCGCGACAGCGACATTTCACGAATGGCTTTTTGACCATGTCTTCCAGTCGACTTAAGTCAACCTACTCACAGTCAACTTCAAAATGTCTACTTCAAGACGTCTTGAAGTCGACATTTAAAGGACGTTTGCAGACGTCTAAATAAAGTTGACTGGCAGTTAACTACTGAAGGTCTGACTTGGCAAAGTCGACTCACAGTCGGCATATGAACGTTCGTGTTGTTAGGGATAAATTTACTGAGGAAATCACACAAAAAAAAAACGTACCATCAATAGTACCTCAATGGTAATGTGAAAATCTATTGACGTTAAATTTAAATATATACCATCTATTTGCTTCATATTATAATAATATATAAAAAAAAAGAATATTTAATGTAAGGCAGTGCTCGGAATTAGATGCACATTTCGAGCTGACATTCCCGAGACGACACCTTTTATTCTCCCACTACTGCTCGAGGCTTGACGGCCGAGCCGCTAATGTTCTGGCTCAGGAGCGTCCCTATATAAAAAATAGGATTGTACCTTTTATAAAATCATTATTAACATTTATATAGGGACGCTCCTGAGGCTGAACATTAGACGCGCTATTGGCGGCTTGGCCGTCAAGTCTCGAGTGGTAGTGAGGGGATAAGAGGCGTCGTCTCGGGAATCGGTATGAAATGTGCATCTAATTCCGAGCACTGATGTAAGGCATGGGCACTATAATTTAAAATAATCCGCTTTATCGAGATCTCAACCTGAGACCGAAAAACCAGGAGGCCGGGGACAATCTGTTAAACGATCTTCTGGTGAGTATATGTCAGGAATCAAAAATTTTTTTTTTTTTTTTTTTTATTCGAAGATGAGAAAAATCTTCCAAAGACACTCTAGAGCCCGTGCTCCAGGGTAGTGCTGGATTCGACCGGGAGTCGTACCGAGGCAACCCAGCAGAATCGGAAGGAATTACGTCCCCGTCCTAACCGGGGTCAGGACATCCCACACGGGGCAAGAGCTTGCCAAACACCCGGAGGCGAGGAATTGCAAAGACCATCGTTCCCACCGGACCCCGATAACCATCCCGACTGCCAACCAGCTAAAAAACTCACCTCTCGCCCTACTGAGCCGTTTACAATGAAGAGAGACGGGATTACTTACGAGAGCATGACGCCGCCTCCCCTCAGACATAGCCATCAGCCCCAAACAACAGTTTTAACGGGACATCAAGAGAGAATGAAATGTAAATAAACCACGCACACACTAAGTCATGCATGAAGCCAGACATATTCATTCTAAACATACATAATGTTCATACCTAAGTATACTACAAATTTTTTAAAATTCTTAATCTAGCAATAACTCTTAGTCCTAATTCTAATAATAGTAATAGTACTTATTGTTTAACTTTATCACTACGCGATCACTCTATATATAGTTTATATCAATCAGTTTATAATGGGAGCTTTCCATCTAGGAGATACAGATCGACACTGTGTGACACGGTCAAACACCGTGCTTGGATACTTGATGGAATGCGTTTAGTTCTGAACTAGACTGCTAGAGTCTGCTTATGTCTTCCCATGATATCTAGTAAATTCATTTAATTAAAAAATTGGCGTACCAAGAGCATATTGGCATATTTAAAGTACGTACAAATCAAACATAACCATCATTAATTATTGTTTACGATCGCGATGAGTATAAATATATTTTGCAGATGGATAAAATAAAAATTCTCTAGAATACCATCCCAAAAATTGGCAGCCATGAACTAGACTCTGTGTTTGACTATGCTCTTCTGCTGTGTCGAACCGTGCCGTGGCGTGTCATTGTTGGAAAGCATTGTGTCTGACACCGTGTCGATGTGTGTCGCCTAAATGCCTTGATGGAAAGCTCCCAATGTAACTCGACCAGGAAACCGATAAGACGTTTAGATCACCTTTCGAGCTATACGTGTATTTGTTTCAGCACCCACAGGAATTGGGAATAGTTTAAAGAGGGACAAATCAATTCACATGATTAGACTTTCGTGAACTCAACACTTTTATTATAGGTACAGCGCCATGTTACGCTTCTTGTACTTCGCTTCTTCTACGACTGACTGTCCGCCAGTCTAGATCCTTGCATCAGACTATCGACCATGGAGGACCTGGAGAGAGCATTACATATGGAAATATAATACTAGCAGTGTAACGGATGTGACGAAATATAGGCCACTTTTCGCACAGGTTTAACGCATGGTGCGCTACCGTCGGGCGAAATAACTAATATGGCTGCCTCCATGGATTGACACTCATGTTCACACAAAGACACATGACTGACACCAACCCAGCGAACCTAAATTGACATACTGTGATTATTGTGAACCTGATTTCTTATATACTGTGTTTAAAAAAAATGGGTAGTTGTAAAATTTGTGGTCAATCAAAATCGAAATCCAAAAATACATCTATAACTTTTCACATGTAGGTAAATAAAATTAACAATGCTTCGGAAATGCTGCTTTCTCAGATGCCTTTTTAATATTTATGTAGAACGTTATGTTCTAAATAAACGTTTAATAATGATAAAACTTTGTAACAAAATATTCCTTCAGGTTTCCTAAAGATCCAGAAAGACGGAAGAAATGGATACAATTTGTTGATCACCCAGATTGGGAACCAACAAATTACAGTTTGTTATGTTCTGTTCACTTTACAAGTGATGATTTTGAAACGAATACAGGTACGAGAAGACGATTAAAATCTGATGCAATTCCTTCTGTGCACATTCAGCGAATCAAATATGTAAGTTATAAGGAAGCAAATATTTTTTATAATATATTCTTTCTCTTTCGTTTGGTTCAGAATAATTGTTAATATAAATTAACAACAATAATGTTTGTCAAAGCAGTTCTTTATTAATGCGAGAGTTAATAAATATTTTTCACATTTTGCAGACACGGAATTTTGATACAGAGATCTGTGATTCTTTTAAAGACAATAAACTACTGGAAATAATTGTTGTTCCTGGAACTAGCAACAAAAGTATTGCCTGCGGAGAAGACTCCTTTTATCCTTCAGCAAGCGACACACCTCGAAAAATCAGCCTTAAAAGGAAAATATTAGAATTGGAGAACATGAACCAATTGCGGCTGAAAAAAATTCGCAAATTGCAGCATTTAAATTGGCGCCAGAAGAAAAGACTAAAAAATTTGCAAGATCTTATTAAGACATTACAGAACCGGAATCTACTGAACGATGAGGATGGAGCCATAATCACGCAAAATTTCGGTAACAACACAGAATTATTTAAGAGATTATTGTTAAAAAATAAAGGTAAATCGGTACCAAGAAAATATTCTCAAAGCTTACGTAGTTTTGCACTAACGTTAAATTTCTTTTCTCCAAAAGCTTATAATTATGTTCGGGATCGGTTTCTATGTTCATTACCACATCCAAAAACTCTAAGTAAATGATATTCGACAATTGATGGTTCTCCGGATTTTTGTTCAGAAGCATTGCATATGTTAAGACTAAAAGTGAAAAAATTAATCAAATCTATTGTATGTTCTTTGGTTTTTGACGAGATGGCCATTCGCGAACATTTAGAGTGGGATGGTAAAAAGTATTGTGGTTTGGTAGATTTTGGTGGTGTTGTTCACGACACGCAAATGGGAAATGCAACTCAAGCACTTGTTTTTATGGTAGTATGTGTCAATGAGGCGTGGAAAGTGCCTGTCGGATATTTTCTCATTAACTCATTGACAAGTACACAAAAAACTGAACTACTGAAACAATGTGTGCATACTGTATCCGATTGTGGCATCATAATAAGTAATATAACGTTTGATGGCGCAGCAGTTAATTTCAGCGTACTAAAGCAGTTGAATTGCAATATAGATATCAAAACATTAAATACCGAAGTCAATATTTGTACCAGCGAATTTGTATTTCCGGATCCGTCACACATGATAAAGTTAGTACGGAATTTGTTTGGTGAAATACTGAGTTTGTTGGACATAGACGGTAATGAAATTAATTTCAAATATCTTGTGGAATTAAATAAACTGCAAGAGAATGAGGGGCTTCATTTAGCAAATTGACTAAGAAAAAAACATATTTTATTTTGCAAACAAAAAATGAAAACAAAACTGGCAACTCAACTGTTAAGTCGATCTGTTGCAGATTCTTTGTTATTTTGCAAAAATGTACTAAAGCTTGAAGCTTTCGCATATTGCGCTGCGACAGTAAAATTCATCATTATGATGAATGATGCGTTCGATATATTAAATTCGCGTAAAATCACTGCTACGGGCTACAAGAAGGCAATGTGCAAAGACAACATTTGTACAATTAAACAGTTTTATTCGGACTTTTGTATATATATATTCGGGCTGAAGGATAAGGATGGCGGATTAATTATTGCAAGTCGACGAAAGACAGGTCCACTCGGACTTGTTATAGCCTTGAAAAGTGCCATTTGTTTGTACGATACTTATATTGGTTGTGACACACCTATTTTAGAATATATTCCACTCCATAAATTAGGACAAGACCATTTGGAACTTTTTTTTGGTAATTTGAGAGATCATGGTGGACACAATGACAATCCGACTGCACGACAGTTCACTGCAGCATATAAAAAATTATTAATTCACTCTGAAATAAAAAACAATGGCATCGGAAATTGTATTCCCTTGGAGGAAATTAATATTTTGAATTGTAGTTCCGGCAAAAAAGTTAGCGCTGTTGATTTAATCAACGAAAGAAATATTATTCATAACGAAATATCAGATTGCTCTACAGTTAGTGAGGCCCTTGAAGATCACGACTATCTGTTCTCTTGCACATTGTCTGAGTACGCCCAAAGTATTGTCGTGTATATTGCTGGTTTTGTCGCCAAAAAATTATTAATAAAAATTAAATGTGAGATATGTCTAACGCAATTGCTAGGGGAAAAAGACAATTTATTAAATTCTTTTATAAATTTTAAAAACAAAGGTCGGTTAACATACCCTAGCGATAATGTAATAGCAGTCTGCAAAGAAACAGAGAAAATACTTCAGCATTATCGTATTTTAGATAATTTAACAGATAATGCAATTAAGTATAAAATTTGCAACGAAGCGCTTCAAAAATTTCTTTTTTCTAAAATATTAGATGATATGAACAGACTTCATTCCAGCGACGAAAATATTTTTTATAATCATCGGATTTTATTTATAAAAGCAATTATAGAAGAATATGCAAGTTTGAGACTGTACTACGTTGCGAAGCAATTATCTGCCAAAGATTCTATAAGAAACCATTTAAAAAAAATCGTTTTATTTAAAGGGCAATAATATTGCACTGTTATGTGATATGTTTTTATTTAAAGAGCAATGTATTGCACTGTTGTGATATGTTTTTGTGATGCATGTAGCGTGTTTAGCATGGTTTCATATTTATATATATTTAAGATTATTATTGTTCATATCTTTATGTCATCATATTTTTTCATATAATTTGCATGTATTTTTTTAGCTTTGCATTTAACAATAAATAACGATCTCTATATTCTGTTCCTTGCTTTAATAATGGCTTTTATTATGTTTGACCTCCCGCTAGATTTTGTACATATTTTTTAACATTTTCAGGAATGAGGTACATGTCTTTTTATTTTATTTTACGTTATTCTTAATGTAACTTTACAATACACGTAATGTAAAGGTTTTAAGTAATTGGTATATTATTATGTATAAAGTATATTTTGTTTCAGACACATCCAATTTTCGCAATAATGAAGTTCAAGTTTAACCGGTGATGGCTGTACAACAGGCATAAAAATTTATTGAACAATTGTATTTATTTCACTTTTTGCGTTAATTGTGCTGCTATAATAAGCTTACAATTTGTACAGAATGTATATCCAAAAATCATTTTTATCTGTAATACTGTATTCTATACATATATTTAATAGTTACATTTGAATCAATGTTTTTCTGTTTTATTTAATAAACTTTTTCCTGCTCTGATTAAATTAGATAAATTTACATTGTTTGTTAGTTTTATTATTTATTAATAGTTTGTTAGTTTTATTATTTAACCCTTTGTAATTGTAAGGCGGACTGTGCCCGACAGAACGCTTATCTCCACGAACGACCATTTCAAAATTTCCCGCCCAGAATTTTGCTTCCGGTATATAGGCCATCGCGGTTAACGCTCGATCGTCTAATGCTCTCTCCAGGTCCTCCATGAACAGCGCTATCAGTACACTCATGGTTGGTCCAATTCATGCTCGCAGTGCCATCATGAACATAATGACATCATTTCGTAGCGCGCACGATGCTCACAGTGCCCTTAGGCTGCGTTTCGTTATTCACTGTAAGTACTAAGAGAGTGTGACGTAATTCAGTAAAGCTCCATGATCGTTCCGTAATTACTACTATTGCTTTTGCGACTTATAATGCTACAAATAGTAGAACGATTCGCAGTACACTGTGATATATAACCTCTTATTCTTGTTTTGTAGTTGAAGTGCATGTAAACCTCTAAAATATGGAAGACATTGTGATATCGGTGGAATTTACAAAATGTATAATAGAATCCTCATCTGAAAGCGATTCATCAGATGAGGAGGATGTTTTGCCAATATTAATGTTAATTGATAGGCCACGTACAATGCAACATGTTCGTTGCCAAAATTATGTAGAAAATGTCGTGCCTTTATATACAGATACGGAATTTCAAATGCATTTTCGGTAAGATATACATGTACATATAATTAATCCTTATAAATATTATTAATTTAATATAATATAAAAATGTCCCTCTCTTATAATCTATTTTACAATTATAGACAACTATCTCTGTCAAATTTACAATTTTTTCTCTCTTTTTTTCAAATATATATTTCTTATTACACCTATCTTATGAATATATAATCAATCTACAAATAAGTTAATTAATACACATTATTTATTCTTACTCATATATATATATATATATACATCAAAATAATTATTATTGTAGAATAAAACGGAATACTTTTAATATTTTATTGGAATTATTAAGACCAAAACTCTGTAAACAGAGTGAAAGATTTGGCAGAGAACCAATTTCTCCGGAGAAGCAATTACTGATTGCGATATGGACATTGGCTACACCAAATTCTTACAAGTAAATAGCATACATATTATTGAATTTAAATGAGAATTTTATATTACAAACATTTATGGCCAATTTCTTCATCTCCAGATAACTTTATCCGGCGAGTAACTTGCTGATTAGCCAATAGAAATTGACTAGGGTAAAAGACCCAATTACTGACAGTGTCCCTAATACTGTCAATCAATATTTAAACGATTTTTTAAATATGAAAACTATATGGTATATTATTTTAAAAAATTTTTTTAAAATCTTTAACAAATATAATTATTATTATAATAAATAAATAAAAAGTAAAACTAAATACTAGTTTTAAAAAAAATTTTAAAGTTTGAGAAACACATTTTTTTTCCGGATTGCGTCCATTCTTATTAAGAAAGTAAGTAAAAAGTACCTGCAAAAATGATTGATTACTGGCGATCTTTACACCTTAAGTCTTCCTTAACGCATTTTTTAAATAATATAATGTTAAAATTAAACAAAAAAAAACAAATATTGAATAAATTATTAATTTTTATAATGTAATTATTAATGCCAGTAACACGTTCACTTTTTTGATATTGTTCCTAATACTGTTAACAGTATTACGGACATAAATCGCAAAATGAATGTAATATTGGCATGTGACATAACCCACATCGTGTGCACAGAGTAAAACGTGTCTGTATCAGTTCAATACGTTCAAACTCAATGTAAGTAAAATAAAATTGTTTGCTAGGTTATCTTATTATTACTTTATGTTTACTAGATATACAGGGTGTCAATTAAGTCTCGGGACGGCTGAATATTTTCTCATGTAAGGTATTTTTGAAAAAGGTCAAGGTCATTTCTGAAGTAATTTTCAACGAGGAATTCAACGGTGACCTTCAATTTGATCTTGAGCTTGACCTTCAAGGTTATTTCAAGGTTAGGTTAGGTTTTTTAAATAGAAACCCCTATTTTTGATTCCAAAATCTAATAGCTGGTGTCAAGAGCTTTTTAAAACACTATAATAAAGTTATTTTTTATTAAGTACTTTTCGAGTTATGAGGCTTGTAAATTACAGTATTTTGACATAAAATACAAAATATCTTGTAAAACATTCAATTTTTGGGAATCTTACCTTAATACTTTTATGCATAAAATAATAAGACGAATCAATTGGTATAAAGAAAACACATAGTTGCTTTTAAGAAAAAGTATGCAGTTGCATGTTGCAAACTACTCAGAAGTATCTCTAGTATCAAGTTTTATAAAAATCTGTCAATTTTCTAAATTTTCAATATTTTTGGTCTTCATATTAGATCTGACATTTTCAGTTTTCGAAATCCGACTTAAGATTTGTATTTAGCTGGCCGTAAAACTCTCTGTTCAAATTTTATAAAACTCCCTTACTTTTAAAAATTTTTCAAATTCTTAGTTGCCATATTAGATCCGCCATTTTGAATTTTCGAAATGCGACTTCAGATTCGTTATTAGCAACCCGAAAAACTCCTTGATACCAAGTTTTATAAAAATTAGTTAATTTCTTAAATTTTTTAAATTTTTGGCGGCCATATTGGATCCGCCATTTTAGTTTAGACTTATGTGACAGTGCACAGATAAACAGAGTACTCGAAAGTATTAATTGGAAGAGAAAAACGTCGAATGAATAATTGCTATACTTGAATAATTACCGTTTTTATTTTTTTTCGGTTTTCTGAAATTTTAAGTATGATCCAATTGAATTTGATAATTTTGCCACGCGCCATTGGAAAGCTTACATTTTTCTGTAAATTTTAAGATTTTTTTAAAAATTTTTAGATCAAATAGAAAATGGGCAGCATGGGTGTAAAGTTGAGAAAGAATGCCCCATATTCATAAATATTTATAATTTTTGTATATTTACCATGTTTTTAGAGTTAAAATGAGTGGAAAAAAACGGTGCTTGTACAGCGTAAATGATTTGGAGAAAGCATTATCTGCAATTAATGTAGGAATGAGCATAAATGCTGCCAGTAAGAAATTTAATATTCCTCGCTCAACTTTGGATGCAAGAAAGAAAAAAATTTACGCAGAAAAAAAGCCTGGTCCACCAACTGTTCTTTCAAATGAAGAAGAAAAAACATTAGTAGATTGGATATTTCCCTTAAGTCGAAGAGGCTTTCGGTGACTAAAAATCAATTATTAGATAGTGTTCAAATGCTTATTAGATCTTTACAAAGAGAAAATGTATTTGTGAATGATCGGCCTGGACGGCATTGGTACCAAGGTTTCCTGCAGCGACATAAAAATCTTGCAAAAAGAATGGTTGAAAATTTGACCTTTCGTCGAGCTGAAGTTACCGAAAATGCTCTAAGAAATTGGTTCCATGAAGTGATTAGTTATTTAAATTCTAAAGAACTATTAAATATTGCACCAGAAAGGATTTTTAACTGTGACGAAGCAGGTTTTCTACTTAACCCTAAAGATTCATCTGTTTTGGCAGAAAAAGGACAGAAAAATGTATACAAGATAGTAGGTAATAATGAGAAAAAAAGCATCACAGTTCTTTTCACTGGTAATGCAGCTGGTATGTTAGCTCCACCTCTAGTGTTATTTTCTTACAAGCGGATACCAAATTATATAGCATCAAAGTTGCCAAATGGTTGGAGCTGTAGCAAATCAGATAGCGGATGGATGGTCGCAGCTAATTTTTATGAATATTTCCTTAGTCAAAAATAGTACCAAAGCTTCTCTAATCATATACTAAATTTTATAATTTGTATTACACTGAAGATGGCCACGTACCTTGGCCGAAACGTCTGTAGAAATTTATAAATAAAAGGAATTTTTGAGCAAATCGATCCAGCTCTTGCTCTATTGGCTATATATATTAAAACGATTTTTAATTTAATTAAGGAAGAGCAATAACCAATTATTATTGTATTTTATGAATATATTACGAATGTATTCCATCCATGGCTTATTCAAAGCGGAATATCTCTTCCAGTAATACTCCATTTGGATGGTCATTCTTCACATATGACTAAACATTTGAGTGATTTTTGTAGCACACATGAAATAGAGCTAATTGCTTTCTATCCCAATGCAACACATATTCTTCAACCGATGGATGTATCAGTATTCAGACCTCTAAAAATGATTTGGAAAATTACTGTTAATAATTATCGCATAGAAAATAAGCAATCAGCTGTGACGAAAGAAGATTTTGGATCATTATTAAATAAAGCTTTAGATGGTGTTGAGATCTCTAAATGTCTACGCAATGGATTTCGGATTTGTGGTTTATATCCACTCAATGCAGATGCTGTTGATTATAGCAAAGTTATACGAAATCAAAATTAAAATACTCAGGAGGTATCAGTTAATGATGAAGCCCAGGATGATAAAATTAACATTGTTTTACATTTTATGAGAGAAAATTTGGATAAAAATATAATTGATGAATTTGAAAGAAATAAAGATGTTGACGAATGGAAAGGAAGTATTGAATATAAAAAGCTATTTGAATTTTGGAAAATATGTATAAAAAAACGATCTGCAATAAAATCACAAATTGAAGTGCGTATATATATGTAAACATTTTTTAAAATAATTAATTCTTAATGAATAATTTGTTCTCAAAACTTTTTTACTATTAATTTCTATTTTTGTTTTTTCCAGAATTTGGATAATACAGTTTCGGAAAAATTACTTGATATATCTCTTAATGTACAGAATATCAATCACGCTACTATGGAAGAACCCATTAATATCGCACATGATTTCTCAAATTATATTTTGCAAGCTTCTCAAAATCATACTGAAGATATTTCACAAGTTGAAGTTCAAAAGTCAACTCCATTAATTGACGCTAATTATAATTTTCTAAATTTTTATATAACAACAATGTAATAATAACTGAATAACAGATTTTTTTATCTTTTTTTTTATAAATACATTTACGTTTTAGATTTAGATTTAGATTTAGATAATTTAGATTAATGAAATATTTTTGTATCTTTGGTAGAAATTTTCAATATTTACGTTTTATTTATAATATGAGTTTTACAAATTTAAGTACTTTGCAGGTTTTATTATGTGAAAACGAAAATTTATTGCGTGAAAATGAAAATCTATTGAAAAATATTACTAAAACTCCTTACAATGTAACGTTAACACTTGATTCGCAACATAATTTTATTACTGAAAATGATTCCTCTTTATATTCTTTGCAAAACAATTCTCAAGAAAAAAATGAAGTAAATGTAGTACAAGAAAATCGCGAATGTTGTCTAAATGAAAATCAACAAAATAAAATAATTCTTCAAGAATTAACAAACCAAGACAAAAATGATTTGAAATTTAATGTGCCTTTTGCATTTAAACAAGCGTTATTTTGGCCAGAAGAAAAACAAGCAAAAGAAAATAAAAGAAAATTTAAGGAAAAAATACCATCAGTTGTAACATCTGAACAGTGGAAGAAATATCAAGCTGATAAAGAAACAAAGAAAAGATTACAAGATAAACAGAAAAAAACACGAAAAAAAATTAGACTTGAACAATTAAAAATAAAAAAAGAAAAACTAGATAAAAAATCCTGTAATAAAAAGATAAAAAGTAGAAAATAAGTAAAAAATAAAAGTATTATTATAACAAAATGAAAGTATTATTATAATAATTATTATAAGTATTAAATAAAAGTATTATAATAACAAGTATTATTATTACTTATTATTCTCATTTATTTTTAATTATTAATAATAATTTTTAATTATTAGTTTAAGTATTATATTATCTACTTATTATAAATAATAATATATAAAATAAAATAATAAAAAATTTTTAATTTTACTTTTTAAAAAAAATTTTTTTTTAAAATAAAAATTACATTTAAAAACATAATTTAGATTATATTTGATTAATATATATGTATAGTTGATTATATTGTAATGTCTTAATTTTTTTTAGTTTCTTCTCAGTATAAAGATTAAGAAAAAAATAGAAAAAAAGATTATTTAATATAATATAAATATAACATAAGTATTTAACATATAATATGAAAAATTGACAGTAATGTGGTTGCCACTATTAGGAACGATATGATTTGAAGGTTACCAGTATTAGGTGCATTGGATATGTTCAGTATTATATTAATTGAAAAATAAAAAATCAATTTTATTAAATTTTTTTCTATTTTTTTCTTAATCTTTATACTGAGAAGAAACTAAAAAAAAATTAAGACATTACAATATAATCAACTATACATATATATTAATCAAATATAATTGAATGTCTGCTTAATATGCCAGTAATTGGGTCTTTTACCCTATTCTAGCAAATATATATATCTTGCAGATAAGTTATATGCCAGATATCTAGAGGTGAAGAAAAAGGGTATTAATCAATAAACCATTCAGATGTGTTTCAGACAGATTCAATGTTGGTAAAGATACTGCATGGCGAGTTGTGCGAAGAGTGATTAATGCGTTATATGAAAAAGTAGGAACATTTATTTCTTAACCAAATAGACAAGACGCAGAGCAAACTATGGAAACAATAGAAAATAATTACCCAGGAGTTATCGGTTTCCCAGGGGTTTCCCAGGAGTTATCGGTGCGATAGATGGAACGCACATAAAAATTACTGCGCCAAAATATCACGGTGAATCATATGTAAATAAAAAGGGATATCACTCTATTCAATTACAAGTAAGAGATATATAATAAATAATATATAAATTATATATAATTATAATATAATTAATAAATAAAATAATAATATAATAAAATAAATAATGAATAAAATATAATAAAATAATAAAAAATAATATAATAATATAATAATAAATCAAATAAAATATAAAAAGAATTTTTTAATTAGGCTCAGTTTTTCAATTAAAACTTTAAAATGGTGATACACGCTTATTTATTGAGCCTTAGCTTGTAACATGTAAAATATATTAATAAATAGCACCTAGAACAAGCTAAGGCTCAATAAATAAGCGTGTATCACCATTTTAAAGTTCAAATAAAATAACAAATATAATAAATAAATAATAAATAATTAATTTGTTTCTAGGTTATTTGTGATGCACGTTTACGGTTTATTCACTGTTACACAGGACAAGTTGGATCTGTGCACGACATGCGTATGTTTCGTTTATCAAATGTCGAAAACATGTTCACTAATGAAAATTTTCCTCATGATAGTCATATATTAGGCGATGCAGCATATCGGCTTACCAAACACGTTATGGTACCATTTAAGGACAATGGTCACTTAACTCAGGCCTCGGAATTATTTCATCTTTTCAGCCGATTCTCGTGGTATACGCCTCCTTTCCTCTCTTCACCGCGCGCGCGACAGTCGCTAGGACCAGCGCCGCTGAGCGTTAGGAGCGGCGCTATCCGATTAATGTTAAAAAAATTTATTAAAAATATTTTTTTTCTCAATAGCAATAGTAACTCATGGGTGACGTGGAAATCTATTGAAATATTTTTACATAATAAATTTAAAAATAAAAAAAATATTTTTAATAAATTTTTTTAACTTTTAATGATCAAGGGAGAAGAACCCAACATTTATCGGATAGCGCCGCTCCTAACGCTCGGCGGCGCTGGCCCTAGCGGCTGCCGCGTGCGCGGTGAAGAGAGGAAAGGAGGCGTATACCACGAGAATCGGCTAAAAAGATGAAATAATTCCGAGGCCTGACTTAACTGAACGTCAAATAAATTTTAACAAACGACTTTCTAGTGCAAGAATGATTGTAGAACGATCGTTAGGTTTGTTAAAAGGTCGTTTTAGAAACATTCTGGATACACTTCCAATGCGAAGAACAGATTTGATCCCGAAATATATTATTGCATGTTGTATTCTGCATAATATATGCATATTACAAATGATATGATAAACATTCCTATTATTGTTAATGAGTCAAATATCGCGCCACCACAATTAGAAGAAAATTGCGAACAGAGAGAGGGCATTGAAAAAAGAAACGCCATTATGTATTTGCTACCAAACATGTAAAATTAAAAATAAGTTACATTTGTTTTTGTATATTTTGGTTTTGTATATTTAGAATAAATAAATAATTGAACATTTCTGTAATAAATATATTATATATTTTGACTGTTTTGTTATACATATATATCTATATTCAGTACAATATTATATTATAATACTAAAAAAATACTGTTTTGTTTTTATCAATCATAGTTATACATACACTGCTATGAATTGAAAGAAAAGTCTGAATCTTTTAAATGTATTTAACTCTACTTTTAAAAATATGTAACTTTATTAAATTGTATTATGTTACTATTGAAACAATAAAATAAAAAGATAAATAATTAAACAAATCAAAATAAAATAATTAGTATCACTTTAACTCTTAAACAAATCAAAATAAAATTATAATTAGTATCACTTTAACTTTTAAACAAATTAAAATAAAATTATAATTAGTATCACTTTAACTCTTAAACAAATTAAAATAAAATTATAATTAGTATTACTTTAACTCTTAAACAAATCAAAATAAAATTATTAGTATCACATTTTAACTTTTAAATTTTGTAAACGTAACTTTATAACAAAATAAAAACGTCGGTTTTTTTCTTTTTGATTCTAACATCACAATTAATCTTTTCTTTTTTCTAACAGTCTTTCTATTATATTCTCAATCCGCTTAAGTATAACCATTTTTTCATTATGATGCTTTTCCTTATTCTCTCTTCTTTTCTTTTGTTCTTCCTTATTATCTGCTATGTATTGCTCCATAAGTGTATTTAATTTCTTTTTTTTAATACCTGAAATTATAATTATAAAAATGCTAACCTAATGAATTTAATTTACATATACATATAAAATATTTAATCTTACGTTTTTCTGGTGGATTCTCTTCTTCTTCACTTTCAGTAACATGAGATCCAGCCACTGCCAATGGTTGCACCCATGGTTTGTCCGCAAATAATTCCTGCATATTCTGAAGTAAAAAAGAGAGAAAAAAGGTACAAATAGTACATTATATTTAATTTACATTTTAGTAAGTAATATTCACTAACAAGTAATATTATTTGTATAATAAAATTGTTAAGTATAGATATACAGTGTCCCTAAATTTGCACCCGTGCAATACAAGACGTAATACTTTGTGCTAAAAGAAGTAACTTTTCTTTAGCAAAATTACGATAAATAATAATAGTCCGATAAATAATAATAAGATACTCTGTAATGTTAATATATTAATATAGGTTCTCGGACGCAATTTTGCTAAAGAAGAACATTGTTTCTGTATTAGGTTCTGTGCAGTATGTCTTATACTCCGCGGGCGCGAATATAGAGACATCCTGTATAAATATAAGTATATAAGACATGTATATAAGAACAAGCATATGTCTTTACATAAAATAAAAATTTAAAAATAAGCAATACCTGAAAGTATTCCCATTTCTTAGGGTTATTACCACTTTTGCTATTATGGTCTAAAATTGTTTTATATTGTTACGCCTGTGCTTTTCGCTGTTGATGCTGTGTGTTACAGCTGACGGATCGATCGATAATATCGATCGGTCACTATAAAGTTAAAGCCATATGGCATTTGTAAATAACAAGAGTTTTTCTTATATTTGTTGTCAAGACGATATCGATTAACGGTTTAAAGGGTCTCTATGACAGTTTGTAAACAAGCTGTCATATGTCAGATCTTCAGTAGCTGTCTGCTCGGGCGGAAGTTTATGACAGCTCTGATATTTAAATTGTATTCTCGGTTACTATTTGTTGAGTGTTTATAATTAAAGTGTTCTTTCTTAAAGTGTTGTGTTGTTTTACTTATTTTCCGCGAGTTTCGTTGACGCGTGTGATATTCCGTTCTGCGGGCGCAACAATATGTACGTTTCAAGGCCTAAAATTTTGTCGAGCATTTTACACCCGATACATTATATCCTTTGTCTTGCATAATTTTTGCTATTTTTCCCCAAGATTGTTTTACAGTACATTTACTACTATAAAACTCGTCTTTGTAGTCACTATATATATTTATAAGCAGCAAAGTCTCAGCTTTGCTCCAAAGATGAGTGCCTGTAACAATTAAAAGTAATAAATATTTTATATACATAAATATTATACATACATAATTGATTTTATAACATTTATTTCATAAATTATATTCACTTAAGAGGATGCTGGAGTGGAAGCCGAACTCCGACGCGAAAGCGCCATCATTTCGATGGTACTAAAAAAGAAATGACATTATCGGCGTAGCCTACGGACCTATGCCGCGTAGGTCCGTGTGTACGCATTTGTTTGTAGTGGTAACTCACTACATTGACGTGTGGTCTGTGTACGTGTGATCGGATAGTTTGTAAACAAACGATGCTTGCGCTTGTTTCCTCGATTGAAATTTCGTCGCAAGGTTGCAATATAATGTCCGAGAAGACGTAGGCGTATACAAGGTGTCAAATAAATATGAATTAAATATGACAAAATAATAAAATACATATAATACTATATATATCACTGAAGAAAAATGTCATATATTTTTCTTATTTTTATCCTTATGTAATAAATACAAAATAGCTAATTAATCAATTAATTAATATATACATATACACATATATTGAATAAATAGTTATCCCTATTTTGTATTTTATATGATAATGGCTGAAATAATGAGAGTATATATCAATTCGGTCATTATATAAAATATAAAATAAAGATAATTATATTTAATATGTATATGTATGTATTGAATAATTAATTAACTTATTTATTTATTTTGTATTAATTACATAAAAATAAAAATAGAGAAAGCATATAATATTTTTTTCCAATTAGATATATAGTATTATATATATATATTTTTCAAATAAAATATTTTATCATATCTAATTTATATCTATTAGATACTTTGTATAAGTCTATTTCGTCTCGTATGTACATCACACAGCCATACGATAGAATTTCAATTGCGAAAAAAAAGGTGAAATAACTTTATAAATTATGCGATAAAACATTAAAAGACCACACTTGTAGTAAATAACAAACTTAGAAATACGTATTTATTAAAAATTGTCAGCTCACGATAGATCGCCTCTGACAATATTTCTTACAATTTGCCAGCTCATGAATTAATCGTCTTTGGTTCTGTTTTTTCTAAATTGTCAGCTGACGTTAGATCGCCTCAGACTGTATTTATTAAAAATTATCAGCTGACGTTAGATCGCCTCTGACTGTATTTATTAAAAATTGTCAGCTCACGATAGATCGTCTTTGACAATATTTTTTACAATTTGCCAGCTCACGAATAAATCGTTTTTGGCTCTGTTTTTTCTAAACTGTCAGTTGACGTTAGATCGCCTCTGACTGTATTTATTAAAAATTATCAGCTGACGTTAGATCGCCTCTGACTGTATTTATTAAAAATTGTCAGCTCACGATAGATCGTCTCTGACAATATTTTTTACAATTTGTCAGCTCACGAATAAATTGTCTTTGGCTCTTTTTTTTCTAAAAAAAATGTCACCACTACAAACATATTTGTACGTCATCTGCGCGTCAGATGTTTTGTAAACAATGCTCGCGTTTTTTTCTTCGACTGAAATTCCGTAATAAGGCTACAATTTTATGTACAAAATGAAATAGGCATACACCAGATGTCTGATAAATTAAAAAAACTAGTACAGTAAAAATTAATATATTTGACATACATGTAATACTTTAGACTATATATATTATATATAATAAATAATACGCTTTTCTTATTTTTACCCTTATGTAATTTATATAAAATTAACAAATTATTGTATATTGAATGTTCATATATTGTTATATTTATTTTGTACTTTATATAATTGATTAATGGATAATACATTTCTTGTCGTATTTTATATATATACACACAAAGTGTATTAAAAGTTCCGGAACAGTAAAATATGTCGAAACAAACTTATTTTAGAGAAAAATGTTTGATACAAAAGTTGTAGGATTTAAAATGTACTATATACTGATATTATCAGTTTGATCTTGAATGGAGGCACTTCGGAGATTGAAAGGTCATCTTCACTTTTTGAAATAGAACTATCCTAATTTTGTTGTACAAATCGATTCCTTGCAATATTCGGCGAAAAATGTTATAGAAATAGTATAGCCGAAATTTGAATAGTTTACGAGATATTTTATACTTTAATTTGACATCATTTTATAAAAACTATAAAATATCTATAATAATTTTTCAATTATCTTACCTTGACACTTTCATGCACAAAATAATGAGAGGAATCGACAGATGTAAAAAAAACACATCGTTGTCTTAAAAAAAAAATATGTTGTCAAAATAATCAATCATATATTTTTCTTAAAAATAACTATGTCTTTTACATCTATCAATTCCTTTTATTATTTTGTGCATAAAAGTGTTGAAGTAAGATAATTAAAAAATAAATATTACGAGATATTTTACAGTTTATGTAAAATTATGTGAAATAAAAGTATAAAATATCTCGTAAAGTATTAAATTTTCGGCTATACTACTTCTATAACTTTTTACGCCGAATATTGCAAGAAATCGATTTGTATTTCAAAATTAGGGTACTTTCATTGAAGAAAATGAACATCACCTTGAAATCTCCGAAGCGTCTCCAATCAAAATTAAACTGATAAGATCAGTATATAGTACATTTTAAATCGTACAACTTTTGTATCAAACATTTTTCTTCATAATGATTTTTTTTCGACATATTTTACCGTTCCGGAACTTTTGACACACTCTGTATATATATATATACTGAATACATATGATTGAATATTATAATATGTATTATTGTTTCAGTCATTATTTTATAAAATCTTTAATAAAGATAAATGTATATGAAATAGGTGTGTGTGCATGCTTTAATAAATTAACTATTTTATTTATTTATTTTTTATTTTTTATTCATTACATAAGGAGAAAAAGGAAAGAATAGCTTTCTTTTTTACTTTAACGTACAGTATTATATATATATGTCAATCGTATATTTTGACGACAATTTTGAGGATGGTTTGGCTACTTTGACGACCGTCGTCACAATTTTTACCAGTCAATCGTATACTTCGACGACTGTCGCCGAATTAACCGTAATGGTGTAAGGGCTATTTTAAGGACACTGTATTTATTTTGACGACTGTCGTCAAATTATACAATGTCGTTAAAGTATTCGATTCATCATTAGAGGTTAATTTGACGACATAAGCATATATTGACTACTTTGACGACATGTAGTATAGTGGCGATCGGGTGATCCAAAAATGTGGAAACCCTTAATATTTCAAAAAATACGCATTTTCATAAAAAATGTTTTATACAAAAGTTATAGGATTTAATATTGCTTTTAAGAAAAAACATGCAATCGCATGTTGCATATTACATTTTTTTTAAAGAAACTATTATGTTTTCTTAACACCAATTGATTTATCTCATTATTTTGTGCATAAAAGTATTACGGTAAGATTATCGAAAATTGAATGTTTTGCAGGATATTTTGTATTTTATGTTAAAATGTAAGGCTGATGGCAAAGAACGAGATGTAAGCGCTTATGTCTGTCGAAGTAGCAAAGAATCGTGGACATATGGTAAAGGCCATCACACACAAAATTCCGTAACAACGTAAGACGTAACCATAAGCATATCGACCAATCACAATTGAGTGTGTATCCCCACTTGAATGCATACAAATTGCACACTCAATTGTGATTGGTCGATTTATGGTTACGTCTTACGTCGCTATAGAATTTTGTGTATGGTGGCCTAAACGACGTATAAAGGCCATCACACACAAAATTCCGTAACGACGTAAGACGTAACCATAAGGAAATCGACCAATCACAATTGAGTGTGCAACTTAAATGCATCAAGTGGAAATGCACACTCAATTGTGATTGGTCGATTTCCTTATGCTTACGTCTTACGTCGCTACGGAATTTTGTGTATGGTGGTCTTTAACCCTGATCTACAATAGGTGTAGTAAGCTTTAAGCAGTAAGAAATTGACCAATCACAGACAAAGCATAATCAACAAGCAAAAGAATAATCGACTATGACTGGTCAATTTCTTACGACTTACGACTGTATTGTAGAACAGGTATTAATGGCCTTAACTCTCTTTGTCTAACTATAGTTTACGTAACTTATATTATAGACAAAGAGGGTTACTCAGAGTAAGATTTCTGAACGCGGCCCTGGATGCATTCAATACATTAAGAACTGAAACAAAGAAAACTGTGTCCGCGATTTGGAAAAGAATACGTATATAATTTGAGGATCTCTCTCTTTTTGCCATCAATCAATCAGCGAATGACTGACAAGAAAGACTAGCCTCACATAATCTATCTATTCTTTTCAACCAAGGAGACACTCTCACTCCTGAAAGGCTCGATCCAGTATGTTATAGAACTCAATGATCCAATATGTCGTAGAATCTCCTTTTTGGCTCCTGCGCCATAGGACACGTGTAATGTTTGCTGAGCGACCAATCAACTTAGGATGAATTCTCACTGAGCAAGTCATGCGTCGCGTCATCCATCAGCGTCACGAATTAACCAATCAAAACATCCATTTTATTACATTCTATTATCATGCAATAAAATGAGATGCTTTGATTGGTTAATTCGACGCTAACGAATGACACAACGCGTGACGCACTCAGTGGAAATTCACCATTACAATATTTCCGAAAAATTGATTGGCTGCTGCAATGTTACTTGCTGCGCGACAAATGTTTTACAGTATGCAATATTTAGAATACTTACCATTTAAAAGATAAAGAAAGGCATTAAAAGTATAATATTAAAAGTATAATATTTTTGTTCTATATTTACATTTATTATTTGTATATTATTATTTGTACATTTTCTCGATAACGCATTCTTCGAAGAATGAAATAATAATTTCAAGTTTACTATTCAAACACAATTGTCTAAAGATGAAAACGGAACGGTAGGTATGCAAAGTGGAAATTATGAATTTGGAAGCAATAATGAAATACAATCAGGTTTTAATTTCAATAACTATTACATAACTATTACATAACTATTGCATAACAATAACTATTACATAACTATTTTATTTTAAATTTGATAACAATGTCGAAAAGTAAAAAAGCATATTATTAACGAAAATAATATAATAATATAATAAAAATGATAATGGAGAAGCTAGTACGCAAAGCAGAAGTTATGAATTTGGAAGCGATGATGATGAAATATAATCAAGTGAGTTTTTAATTTTAATAAATTTCATGACTGTTATTTTATTTTAAATTTGATAATAATGTCGAAAAGTAAAAAAACATTATTATTGAATATAATATACTAATATAATAAAAATGATAATGGAGCAATTAGTGCACAAAGTAGAAGTTATGAACTTGGAAGTGATGATGGTGAAATACAATCAGGTGAGTTTTTAATTTTAATAAATTTTATGAGTTATTTTATTTTAAATTTGATAATAATGTAGTCTTGCACTTTTTACTTTTGGATATTAAGAATACTGTAATAAGATTTGTCGATGAAAATGGAAAAGCTAATATACATTTTGAATATGGAAGCAATGCTGAAATATAATCAAGTGAGTTTTTAATTTTAATAAACTTCATAACTGCCATTTTCTTATAAATTATTATATTATTATATTATATTCGTTAATAATATGCTTTTTACTTTTAAACGTTGGCACTGTGGTAAGATCTGTCGATGAAAATGGAGAGACTAGTGTTCAAAGCAGAAGTTGTGAATCTGAAAGCAATGCTGAAAAATAATCAGGTGAGTTTTTAATTTTAATCAATTTCATAACTGGTATTTTATTTTATAAATTAATATTATTATATTATATTTGATAATAAAATGCTTTCCATTTTTAGACATTAGCATTGTGGTAAGATCTGTCGATGAAAATTTTGAAACTAGTACGCAAAGCAGAAATGATGAATTTGGAAGCAATGCTAAAATACAATCAGGTGAGTTTTTAATTTTAATAAACTTCATGACTGCCATTTTCTTATAAATTATTATATTATATTCGTCAATAATATGCTTTTTACTTTTAGACGTTGGCACTGTGGTAAGATATGTCGATGAAAATGGAGAGACTAGTGTTTAAAGCAAAAGTGAATCTGGAAGCAATACTGAAATACAATCAGGTGAATTTTTAATTTTAATCAATTTTATAACTACCATTTTATTTTAAATTATTATATTATTATATTATATTTGATAATAATATGCTATTTTTACTGTTTAAAAGTAGAAATTTGTCGATGAAAATGGAGAAATTAGTACGCAAAGTAGAAGTTATGAATTTAGAAG
The DNA here is from genome assembly GCF_040581485.1 of Linepithema humile. Classification (NCBI taxonomy): domain Eukaryota; kingdom Metazoa; phylum Arthropoda; class Insecta; order Hymenoptera; family Formicidae; genus Linepithema; species Linepithema humile. Next base: position 11,765,027 of record NC_090131.1, read on the forward strand.
TAATATTAAAATACAATCAGGTAAGTTTTTAGTAAATTAATAGGAAAGAAACCATTATTGTGTACTACAAGCAGTTATAAAAGAGATGTGCGTTTTGTCATATTTTATAAGAACACGTGTTTCATTATAAGTAACACTAAAGTAATTATAAAAGTGTACGCTTATTACAAAATTGCAAACAAAACTTCCTCGCCACTTGGAAACTGTGCATTGCAATGAACCTGAAGTTAAAACATTCGCTACGTTACCTAAAGGCAATCCGGAAAGGAAGAAAATAATAGACACTCTTCGAAAAAATGGTAATTTCAAACACAATTTAAACTCAGAAATAAACAATGGAAAACTCATTGTATGTAGGCGTCCTAACGAAAAATATAATAAAAATGCTTTAGGAATAGGGAATAATGTAGGAAAGAAAGAGAGAGAAATAGCTTTTCTCTCTTTCTCTTCTATGTTATTTCCTGTTCCTATTGCCTGTGCTTTTCATTGTGTTTCAGGCTTTACAATATCATATTTAAAAAATCTTGAGAGAACAAGACTTAGGGCCTCAGACTGAAGGCCCTTACCAGATTTGCTGACTTTTAATTTCAAGACAATGTTTTATATTTTATCTGTTAGTAGTCATACAGTAAAATTGTTACCTTTATGTGTTTATTTCTTGCATACATACACATGTATTCTTTGCAATCATTGGTTTGTACACATTTAAAACTTAAGATATAGCAATATTGTGCGTTAGCTAAGATAAAGAGTATAAAACATCATCTTGAAAGTTTGAATAACGGGTTACCAGTCAGCCATTCTACTAAAGTCCTTTATCAATTTTTTTTTTAGATAATGTTAATAATAGTTCAAAAAGTTACGAATCAGAATATTTGCCATCTGATGAAGAATCTGATAAAGAATCCGATGAAAAAGATGAAGAATCCGATTAAAAAATTGAAAATGATAGTCCATGTTCATTGAAACGTAACAAATTACAGAAAGAGAAATCAATTTTATGTACATCAGCGTCTCCAATATCAAATCCAAATATTTCGGCAGAAAATAATACATTTGGATGTAATGATGAAAATATGTCTGTGGACCAATGTAACCAAAAGTCAAAACAAAATTACTGTTACTTCTGTTCAAAATTGCAAACACAACTTCCTCGCCACTTGGAAACTGTGCATTGCAATGAACCTGAAGTTAAAAAATTTGCTACGTTATCTAAAGGCAATCCGGAAAGGAAGAAAATAATACGCACTCTTCAAAAAAATGGTAATTTCAAACACAATTTAAACTCAGAAGTAAACAATGGAAAACTCATTGTTAATACCTTGTGAGCGGTATTATATATTTCCTAGTTAATAGGCTTAATAATCACTGTTTTTTCCTTGTAAGTTTTATTGCGATGTGTTCATAGTACAGGATAAAAAATAATAACGTAACTGTATTATATCTTAACGCCACGTGTGTCAACCAGGCGTTTTTTCTTCGACCTTGCGTGTGGTGTATCCCCTCCACACACACCAATCTCTTTTGTGGCGACACCATTCGGGCCAAAAATGCATAAACAAACAGCGCGCGCAGTACAAATAAAAATAATACACATGCCTTGAATATAATTGAATACGCGCATAACTATGTGAAATAAAGTAAGGTAAATTATCAATATTGCATCAAACAAATACACTTATTAAAATTAGAATGCATAATAACACTAAACAATACCGCCGGCCTTGAAAGATCGTGCTTTCAAAGTTAATCTATTCGTGGATGGGCAAAACACAAATCTTATTTAATGGACGCTGATACGTGCCGGAGCTAGTTCGTACGTCTACTACTCTGATTAAACCATCCTTGCCAGGATGCACCTTTACCACTCGGCCTAAACGCCAACTCATAGGCGGAATGTTTTGCTCACGCAGGACTACCATAGTACCGTTGCTTATCGGCTCATGACGTCTTTTCCATTTATGTCTCTGCTGCATTTGCGTTAGATATTCAATCGACCAACGCTTCCAGAAGCTTTGTCTCATTTGCTCCATGAGTTGATATCGATTGAGACGGTTCACCTTGATATCCGCAACGTCGGGTTCGCAGATCGCGACTAGTGGACGACCAATCAGGAAATGGCCTGGGGTCAAGGCTTCAAGATCATCAGGATCCGCCGACATGGGTGTAAGCGGCCTTGAGTTTAATATAGCCTCTATTTGAGTAACCACGGTCGCCAATTCTTCGAAAGTTAGTGGGGTGGGTCCTACAATTTTTGTCAGTCGAATTTTTACCGGCTTGACCGCGGATTCCCATAGACCCCCCATGTGAGGCAACTGAGGCGGAAGGAAGTGCCATTTAATGGCTTGTTCTGTTAAAAAATCATGAATCTTAACGTCGCTTGCTTTAACTAACAAATACATTTCTTTTAGCGCCTTATTTGCTCCTACGAAATTAGTTCCATTGTCGGAATAAATGGACGTGCATTTACCGCGCCTAGCTATGAATCTTTTTAATGCATTCAAAAACGCAGATGCGGTTAAGTCGGATACAATTTCCAAGTGGACAGCCTTCGTGAGAAAACATACGAAAACGCACAGGTAAGCCTTACCCGTCTTGTTGCGACTAATCTTGATAGCAAAAAGCCCTGCATAGTCTACTCCGCTTTTGGAAAAGGGCGGCAAAGGCAAAACTCGTGATGCAGGTAAAGCGCCCATTAATTGCTCGGCAGGAGAAGCCCGAAACTTGCAACAGACTATGCATTTATGTAGTACCTTTCTAATAATATTTTTTCCTGATATGGGCCAATAGCGTGTACGTATTAAAACCAAAAGAAGTTGCACTCCTGCGTGCAAGTTTTTTAAATGTGTCTCCATTATGATCAAGTGTGTTAAGTGTTGTCCTTTAGGTAAAATTATCGGATGCCTTTGATCATAATCCAACTGAGCTTCTTGCAGTCGCCCTCCAACGCGAAGTAGTCCTCTGGTGTCTAAAAAAGGACGAAGTGATAGTAATTTGCTTTTCGAATGTAGCTCCTGTCCTTGGGACAGCTGACGTATTTCTTCAGGGTATTCTTCCCTTTGTGCTATGCCTAGTAAGGCGAGCATACTGTACTCGAGTTCTTCTACTAGTAGGGGCCCGATGTTATAGTCGTCTCTATTCTTTACCTTCTTCCTTGAGTTGCATATGAAACGCAAACAGTATGCAATTACGCGTCTGAGCTTGGCTAAAGATGAGAACTTGTTTATGATGCTTGCACCTTCTGTAGATGTTGCCATCAGCGCAATGGTTCGCTTTCTTATTTCAGGTAATTCTTCGCTCAATGGAAATGGTGCAGAGCTGTTTAGAATTTCATAATAGTCTCCTTGTAAAAAAGAAGGACCATTCCACCAAAGTTTGTTTGTTTGAATTTCGTCTGGATTAGTTCCACGTGAAAGGATGTCTGCAGGGTTTAGTTCAGAACGCACGTGATGCCATTGCTTCTTGGCCGTTAATTTCTGGATCTCAGCTACTCGATTGGCGACAAAGATGGACCATCTGCTGGGATCTCCTGCTATCCATGAAATTGCTATAGTGGAATCACACCAGAAATGTGCGCTATTAAAATCTACTGTTAAAGATTCTGTTACCCGTTGATATAGCCGAGATAACAACAGCGCACCGCAAAGCTCGAGCCTGGGGAGTGATATAACCTTTAGAGGAGCTATGCGAGATTTAGCACATAATAGCCTGACATGATTGTCCTGAGTAGAATTTGTGCTTCTTATGTATATACAGGCACCATAGGCGCGTTCGGAGGCATCACAAAAGCCGTGCAATTCTACGTGTTTTGAATCGTCGTACAATACACGCCTAGGTATTTTTAGATAATTTAGATGTGAAAGCTTGCCATACCATTTTGCCCATTGAGTATGGAGCTGAGCGGGCAATGATTCGTCCCAATCTAATTTCACTTGCCATAGTTGTTGCATGATCACTTTCGGTGTAAGAATCACTGGCCCTAGAAGTCCCAGCGGGTCGAATATTTGAGCAATACAGGATAGCATTTGTCTCTTTGTTGACCCTTTTAATGGCTTAGTTGCTCTGGTCGTATAGCTTAGCATGTCTTGCTGAGTGTCTCATAATTGCCCAAGAATCTTCGTGTCTTCTCCTAATCGTACTGTTGAATCGACCTGATAAAGGCTTAATAAGGGATGATTTGATTTCCACTTGTGAAGTTCGAATTTGGCTGATTGAAGAATAGTTGTAATGTCTTTTTTCCGTTGCAAAAGATCATTGATGTTGTTACCGCCGGTCAAGAGGTCGTCGACATAAAAATCGCGCATGATTATTTGAGCGGCTTCTGGATATTGCTGCTGTAAGTCCCTTGCTGCCTGATGGAGCGAACGAATAGCTAAGAAGGCTGACCAAGCTTCTCCGTAAGTGACGGTTTGCAACTCGTAGGTCTGTATTTCTTCTTCTGGAGTGAATCTCCATAGTATGCGCTGCAACTTACATTGCTCTTGACTTATTCTTACTTGGCGGTACATTTTTGATATATCAGCGGAGACGGCGTAAGTATGCTGGCGAAAACGCATTATGATGTTGAATAGATCTTGTTGAATGGTAGGCCCTACCATTTGAACGTCATTTAAGGACAGCCCAGAACTTGTTTTTGCTGACGCATCGAAAACGACTCGCAGGCGTGTTGTATCACTGTCGGGCTTGAGAACAGCATGGTGAGGTAAGTAATATGAAATGCTATAATCTTTCGTTTGCAGGTGATCATTCACTGGGTTCGAAACGTGCTTCATGTGTCCGAGGTCCACATATTCCTGCATGAAAGTCGTGTATTGCTCCTTGAGTTTAGGTTGCTTGGACATCCTTCTCTCTACGCTGAAGAATCTGCGTCTAGCCGTTTCGTAAGACTCACCTAGCTGAGCGTAATTATCCTTTAGAGGGATCATCACGACAAACCTTCCATCATTCTGACGTGAGTGTGTTTTTTGGAAATGTTCTTTACACTTCTGTTCATTCGCGGACAGGTGTGATGTCGTTTGTAGCTCTTCAAGCTGCCAGAATTTCTCCAGCTGATTGTGCAACATTGATTGCTGGGCAAGATGGCATTGTACGACCTGTTCAGGCTTAAGATTTGCATTTGCGGTTCCAGATACTACCCATCCTAGCCTGGTCTTCTGGAAAATGGGTTTTTCCTTGCCTATTGAAATTTGCCCAATGCACAATAGCTTCCAGAAAATTTCTGAGCCCAAAATCATGTCTATCTTGCCTGGCAGGTGGAACGTAGGATCTGCTAGCTTGATGTAGGATGGAATTTGGAAAGAGCTTACGTCCACGGTTATGGCTGGAATTTTGTTGGTGACCTTGCTTACGATGATGAATGACAATGTTTCTTGATAGTTGTTAAATCTGGAATGAATCGTAGCGGTTGTTTCCCTTTCAGACGTGGATGCGACGTTATTGACTCCATCTATGATAATATCTGTATTTCGTTGGGGCAATTTCAAGCGTTCGCATAGTTCCAGCGAGATGAAATTGGGCTGTGAGCCCGAATCTAATAAGACTCTGCAGTTGTGCAACTTGTTGGAATAATCTCGAATGTGAATTATTGCTGTCGACAACAAGACGTGCGAGAATGAACCCTGTGTGTGACAAGAAGATAGAGAATTTACGGATTGTGTATCGCTGGCATTAGACGCGCTTGTGCTGTTAGATTCTATTGCGGAGCTTGAGGCGTATTGTTTTGTTACATTTCTGTTTGCCTCAGCCCCTTGGGAAGAGTCATTCGAATCGGCAGCCTTGTTTACATGCAGTAAAGTATTATGATGCTTATGGCATTTTCTACAAGATCCTAGAGTGCATTTTTTACCGTGAAATGGTTTTAAGCAATTATAGCATAATTTGTTGCTCTTGACCTTCTCAAGGCGAGCTTGAATTGTCATGTTTCGGAATATAAGACATTCAAATATTCTGTGAGTGTTTTGACAAACTGGACATGTTGAACCTTCTACGCTAACGTGAGCTTGTAATTGATTGGGTTGTTTAACCGTGTGCTGTTTCAAATGACTCTGTACAGTTTTGGATAGATTAAGTGTGCTAGCGCGCGCTAAGGCCTCTAAGAAGGAGCATCTTGTTTCCAAAAAATTGATAAAGTTCTCCATGCTTGGAAGTTCTTCTTTATCTGCTCTTTCGGACTCCCATTCCCTTCTAGTGTGGCTATCTAATTTTGGAATGAATAATTGAATGAGTAGCGTATCCCAACTGTCTGTGGGTTGTTCTAGCCGTTTTAATGTGCGCAAGTGTTGCAATATTGTATCGACTATTTGTCTGAGAGAAGAATGTGATTCCTTTGAAATGCATGGAAAGTTTATTAATGCCTGAACGTGATTTTGAATGATTGTTTTATTGCCCTTGTATCGTTTGTTTACGATTTCCCAGGCGATTTGATAATTTTCATTTATCACCTCCAACGATTCAATGAGTTTGTATGCATCGCCTACTAATGACCATCTCAGATAATGCAATTTATCTATGGCGGGTAGTGCTTCATTGTCGTGAATCATGGAGGTGAAAGTATCACGAAATGGCAGCCATTCTTCCCATCTACCGTCAAATTTGGGAATTTCGATAGTAGGAAGACGCATTTTGTTTTGCTGAATTATATTTATAGGTTGATTTAATGTGTGAACTCGTTGTTCCTGTGGCATAGCGTTTGTTTGTAATGTTGAAATCATGTTTCTGGCTGTAGTGACTGAACGGTGAAATTTGTTTTCAAAGGTATCACGTTCTCCACTCTCAAGTTCAATTTCATTGAGATCTTCCAGCTCGGTTTGTACCGCGTCAAAATCCTTCCATATTGACTCAATTTTTTCCAAGCGCGATGCCGTTTCTTGTCTTTTTTGCTCATCATCAATACAATCGTTTAGAAAATTAATGAATCAAGTCAACTTAGCTTTAATATGACTTCTTTTCTTAATTAGTATTTGTTCCGCCATTTTGAGGTTAAGAAAACGTAACCGAAAATTATTCTACGAAGGCCGTGAAATCTCGTGTCTACGATTCAATATGGAAAAATATGACGGATGCTTTCTCTGTGTAAAGAAAAGAATTAAAACGACCTAACTTATTGTTAGTGTGTATATCTTTGCTTGTACTTAGCTCGTTGTGTGTTTAGTTTGTGTGTTCCGGATCCATAGGTTATTGTTGCCGATCCGGCTCGAAGGACCATTTGTTAATACCTTGTGAGCGGTATTATATATTTCCTAGTTAATAGGCTTAATAATCACTGTTTTTTCCTTGTAAGTTTTATTGCGATGTGTTCATAGTACAGGATAAAAAATAATAACGTAACTGTATTATATCTTAACGCCACGTGTGTCAACCAGGCGTTTTTTCTTCGACCTTGCGTGTGGTGTATCCCCTCCACACACACCAATCTCTTTTGTGGCGACACCATTCGGGCCAAAAATGCATAAACAAACAGCGCGCGCAGTACAAATAAAAATAATACACATGCCTTGAATATAATTGAATACGCGCATAACTATGTGAAATAAAGTAAGGTAAATTATCGATATTGCATCAAACAAATACACTTATTAAAATTAGAATGCATAATAACACTAAACACTCATTGTATGTAGGCGTCCTAACGAAAAATATAATAAAAATGCTACAGACTATGAGGTATGTGCAAAACGTAACTTTAAAAAAAAAAAAAACTATACTACATCATTCTCGAAAGTGCCTTAAAAAAGATTTTAGTAAAAATAAGTGCATATATATATATATATAATGATTATGAAAAGAAGTGACTTGCAGAGTACATTCTTTGACAAATCAAATATTAGCGAAAATAATATTTCCCGTAACAAAAGACGATAACATGACAAAATAGCACGATTGATGAACTGATTGTATTATATGGAAATAAACTAACTATTAAATACTCAGCACAACACCAAATAATAAATGCAAAATTGCGTCTTCTTGGACGATTCTTTATAGCACGTTAAAAAAAATGTTTTTATGTACAATGTAATAAGTAGTCGCACACATGCTTCAATAATGTTGATAAAAATGTAGAAAATTTCAAATCTTTCTATCATCCAAGTGTGTATGACGATTGTGTTTCTACAATAAATGTAGTTACACAATATGACAAAGAGAAATGGATGTATAAAACTCCAGCAGTAGCGTCTACATTAATTTATTTACATTATTGAAGCATGTGGAAAACTTATTGCAGTGTCAATAAAAACCTTTTTATTGCCGTGAATCAAAGAAAAAAAATCAGTGAAAGATTTTTTACAATTGTTAATCATGGACATCCAAACAAGTGTTAACAAAACTGTTACTGAAACACAATCAGCTCAGGAGAGACAAAATAGGATAATCCTGCCATCAATGCAAGATATTAAAAAATTATACGATCATTTGGCAAACTTGAGAAAAAAGTTTTACATGGCATTAGAAAAGTCGTTTTCTTACAAAAACTGGATTTCTTTAGCAGAGGCAACGTTAACTTCAATCCATGTGTTCAATAGACGACGGGCTGGTGAAATAGAGCGCATACTTATCGAAGATTTCAAAAATCATGAAAAAATAAATAATAATATGTATGGCGATATATATGCATCTTTATCAAAGGAAAATAGAAAAATAGCAAACAATTATTGTCGATTCTGCATAAGAGGAAAATTAGAACGTACGGTGCTTGTGTTATTGATTAATAAACTGCTCAGGATATGAGCATAAATGGGAAATAACAGTTTAAGACTTAAGTCTTAAATGTAAACTAATGCACAAGCTTTAGCGAATGCTTTATAATTCATTATTACGTTTAATTTTTCGCATTTGTATTCATAAATGTGCTCTAAATTGTATGCAGTAAGTTGCCACGTGTTTCCGTAATATTGTACCATATAAAACTGATAATTCACTTGCATTGCATTTTGTTGTGAACCTTATACATTAAGATACAGACTCTAAGATCTTTTTTATTGCCGTGTAATCCAAAAATATACAGGTTTTCTCATGGTACTTTAGCTTTTTCACGAAACTGCAAAATCAGATTGATGCATTTAAGGATATGAGCACAAATATGAAGTAACAGTTTAAGACAGACTTAAGTTTTAGACGTAACGCACAAACTTTGGCCTTAAAATTCATTAATTCAATACATTTAATTCTAAAGAAAAAGAAAAGGAAACAGTCCTTGAAGAATTTACTGTACACGTGAAGAACTTAACGCTACCATATTTGGAAGAAATTCAAGAAATGAAAAGGAAGTACAAATGTCTATCTCATCGGACATCGCCGCAAATAAAGAAACATGGATATATAATCAACAAAAAAAACATGATATTATGGTAACGGCTACTTTTATTACAAGATAATAAATATTAATTTTTACTTATTAAATTTTAATAAGTATCATTTTTTTATAAATGTTTAGATCTCTTGTTTCTTGTCATTTAAACATGTCTACAACTGGATAATTTTCATATATTTTTTTAAGATGTCCTGAATGTCGCAACGAAAAGAGATGAAAATGTTAGAATTCATTGTTATATACGCCAAAGCTTGAGCATTATTTTACATCTAAGACTTGAAGCCTGTCTTAAACTGTTACGAAGACAGAAAAAAATTATCTTTTACGTGTAATATATGTGCATATACTTTTTAACAGTATTAGGTATACAAAGAGGATACGTACTGTAAGATTTATTTATGAAGCACAAGAGAGTTATACAGTTAATTGAAATTAATTTTCTCTCTCTCAATAAGCTATAAATTTAGAAAAATTTTTAAAACATTAATTCTAGATAATCTAATTCTTAATATAAATATACTTAATATTGAAAATGCGAAAAAATAGAAGCTTTTTTTAAAATATTCTGAATTTTTCTAAAAGCCAAACAAAAAAATCGATAATTCTAAGATATATCCGGTCTATAAAATGCTTCCATCATAGCTTTCATTAAATCTTATAAATTTAATAATTATATTTTTAAAAATGTAACATTTGTGCTCATACCTTTAATTTCAATGATGTCAATGTTTCGGATTTGGGCTACATTCATGGGACATGCAGAAAAAATACATTGATATTATAGACAACTCCTAGCAAGCAAGGATATTCTTAAAATCTCACAATAATTAAAAGCAGTCCAAGGAAACACAAAAGATTTAAATGAATTTTTATCCCGTACGTTTTTGAACTACCTGCTATTAACAAATATAAGTACAGATATCTTGCAGCCTGTATTGTAATGCAGATTCGCAAAAAAATCAAGTAAATCTTCAGTTTAATAAGATATATAATTTTACGAAAACATGTGCTAACATAAATATATATGTATTGCTATACATGTTTCTATTTATAAAAAAAATATCTATACCGATGATAGAAACGATACGATGATGATATTTGTTATTGTCATATTCCTGTGCAAGTTACTTTCTTCCCATAAGGTATATCCGCTGTTACTTTAAAGTGTTGATACTGTTGATTATCTTCGATGCTACTTCAATGCTGCTTCAGTTTAATTTCTGCAGGAGAAGTAAACGGCACATAAATCTGAAATAAATAAAATAATGAATAATTAATCAGTAATCTAGTTAATATGAGATATGACATTAGGCACAACTATTCAATTGAATCATAAGTAATGAAAATAAATTTAAATAAAAAAAGATACTTGTGACTTAATATACAAAAATGAGATATCAGATTTGCAAAAATGATATATTATAATCAAAGATCCAGAGTAGATTTTATATCATTTAAAGAATTTTGATTGAGATTACAATACTTGACAAACAATATTCAAGGGTGTATAAAGAAATTGTACAAAGCTATCATAATTAAATTTAAAAAAAATTAAAATCTGATAAAAATTAGTTTAAAATTGTAGCATTGAAGACAACCAACAATATTAATACTTTAATCATGGATCTTTTTCTATTATAATGCATATAAAATCTTGAATTGTATTTTTTAAATATATGCTTTATACAAGGCAGTGACGAAAAAAATATAATTAAGGGCTTGTTCGTTTTAGCTGCACTGGGGCAGCTCTGGGTCTGCTCTAAACAAGATAATACAGGACAAACTATTTATCTGTCCTGTATTATCCTGTGTAGAGCAGAACCAGAGCAGCCCCAGTGTAGCTAAAACGAACAAGCCCTATGAGTAACTGTATATATATATATAAATCTATGTTTTAATATAATTGAAAATGTTTTATTTGTACTTATCATGTACTTTAACTGTATAAGAAATGAGAATGTCAGAAATAAAGATAATTACTTCTGAAATTCTCACAAAGATATTCTTATGTTTTATTCTTATCTATTGCTATTGTAAGCAGTTATACATTACATTAAAAAAAGAGAAATGCTTTTAATCACAACGTAATATTCTGTAAAAATATATAAATAAAAATAAAAAATATATAAAAAAATGTATCTGATTTTTCACTAAAGATCAAAGGAATGATATTACGAGTAAAAAACTGAATGCATAAAAATTGAGCACTCAAAAGAAAGATAATGCTTCAAATTGCTGTTTTCAGTTTAAATACGATACTCGCATTAAGACAAATTATTTGTAAAATTATTTAAAAAACAATGAAATTTATAGAAAAGATTATATGTAAAATATAATACACACATTTTATCAGTAAACTACAACATGTAAAATTGCAGATACTTGCGTCATTACAGTTTTACTAAACAATATGATCTACGATACTTTAAGTAGATAGACATAAATGCATAATTTTCTTTACCCTGCATACTATGAAAGTCCATTTTTTTGAGACATGAATTTTATAAAACGTGCATAGAAGTAATGCATGGAATTTGTTTTTGCTGATGCATAGTACCATCATCAAGCGTGTTTGACTCAATGTCTAAAGCGACACGTTGGCACATGAATATCAACAGAGTTAGTAAGTCATGCCGAGTACTGTTCTTACATAATTCCATGCACAACACTGGCATGAACCATGATCCATGACTGATGTTCCTCCAGGAATAATAACCTGTTAATTCCAAAAATTATTTATAAATTATAAACAAAAGCGAACAATTGTGTTGATTTATAATAATTAACAATTTAATTTTTTATAGAACTCTAACATTTATCCACAAATAGCAATACAATACCTAGTATCGTGAAATATGCAATGAAAAAATCTGCTTGTAAGAGATAACAGAAAGTCGTAGCTGGTTGCCCATTTGTTTCAATACGTTCCTTAAGAGCATTATCTGGATCTAGTTTATTGACCTGGCAAACTTGTGTAAAGGACAATTTGCTGTCCAAAGTAGGGTATCTATCGGCAGTAAAGTGATACCAAGGGGAATCTGCTTTGTAAGAAGCTTCGTCGGCATAGATAAAAACAAATTCACCATGACCTCACATGGCTGCTACTAAACAATCATGATCAGAATGATCCATGTCTGCTACTGTAAAGAAAATAATTTATTTGTAACAAAATAAGTAAATATATCTTTCATGGAAAATTTTGTATAAATAAAAAGATAAAGATTATAAAAATATATTGCTTACCATATGTTTATGATCTTCAAGTTTTATAGTTTGATAAAATGGACATTGTCCTCAAGTCGACCACAGTCAGTTGTGGGAGTGGTGTGCCACGATAACGTTTGTCTTGTATTGGCACATAAGGACCTAAGCAGAATGGCTCTTATGTCTAAAGTCTTACAAAACAGCCATTCTGCTTAGGCCCTATATCTGAAATGAGTAAAATTATGAATGATCAATTAATAATCTAGGGTACGATTAAAAGTAACGCTACAAATGCTTTCAAGTATTTCTTTTCCCTTTTTATTTCAATAAAATTTGTTTGTAGCGTTAGGGGCTGAGCACAATGAAAAGCACAGGCAATAGGAACAGGAAATAACATAGAAGAGAAAGAGAAAAAAGCTATTTCTCTCTCTTTCTTTCCTATATTATTCCCTGTGATTTTCATTGTGCTCAGCCCCTTACATTGGCCGTATCCCAGGTTATTGTGAGACATAGATATTAAATAAAACTATTCAATTGAATTATTATTATTAACTTTCTTAAGATCGATTTTTCCACCAACAGTTAACTTTGATCTTAAGTTAAGTTGTGTCTATCTTTTTTAGATGAAATATAAAAAGGAAGAGGATACAATTTGAGATTAAAGTTAAATGATGGTGAAAAAACCGGCCCTTAATGATAATGAATTTAATTAAAAGAAACGGAAGTACCTACACGTGGTTTAATAAAAAATATTGTACCAGGTTTTTAAGAATTAATAAATTCTAAAAAAGAAAAATTATATATTATAAAAAAGGTTACGTTTTGTCTATCACTTTCGATTTGTAGTTTAACGACTTAAAGAAAAATGCGTCGTTTTATCACGTTATGACTGCGGTCGATTTGAAGACAAATGCGTAGCTCGCAAAATGCGTTGCACGATCTTGGCGGCAACCACAGATGTCTATACTAGTACTAGATCGCTAACTTCGTCAAAAGAGCTGAGGCCGGCAGGATTTCCGGTTTCGGCCATGACACCCTACAACAAAATGGCCGCTCAACAACTGCTCAACAACTGCTCAACAACTGCTCAACAACTGCTCAACAACTGCTCGGCATCTTTCAAGAATTTTTACAATATTATCAATTTGTATCACCACGCCGGGTATCACATGTGCATACGCACGTACAGATATACACATACACACGCATTGTCGCCATTTTGTTGTAGGGTGTCATGGCCGAAACCGGAAATCCTGCCGGCCTCAGCTCTTTTGACGAAGTTAGCGATCTAGTACTAGTATAGACATCTGTGGTTGCCGCCAAGATCGTGCAACGCATTTTGCGAGCTACGCATTTGTCTTCAAGTCGACCGCAGTCATAACGTGATAAAACGACGCATTTTTCTTCAAGTCGTTAAACTACAAATCGAAGGTGATAGACAAAACATAACCTTTTTTATAATATATAATTTTTCTTTTTCAGAATATATTAATTCTTAAAAACCTGGTACATAATTTTTTATTAAACCACGTGTAGGTATTTCCGTTTCTTTTAATTAAATTCATTATCATTAAGGGCCGGTTTTTTCACCATCATTTAACTTTAATCTCAAATTGTATCCTCTTCCTTTTTATATTTCATCTAAAAAAGATAGACACAACTTAACTTAAGATCAAAGTTAACTGTTGGTGGAAAAATCGATCTTAAGAAAGTTAATAATAATAATTCAATTGAATAGTTTTATTTAATATCTATGTCTCACAATAACCTGGGATACGGCCAATGTAAGGGGCTGAGCACAATGAAAATCACAGGGAATAATATAGGAAAGAAAGAGAGAGAAATAGCTTTTTTCTCTTTCTCTTCTATGTTATTTCCTGTTCCTATTGCCTGTGCTTTTCATTGTGCTCAGCCCCTAACGCTACAAACAAATTTTATTGAAATAAAAAGGGAAAAGAAATACTTGAAAGCATTTGTAGCGTTACTTTTAATCGTACCCTAGATTATTAATTGATCATTCATAATTTTACTCATTTCAGATATAGGGCCTAAGCAGAATGGCTGTTTTGTAAGACTTTAGACATAAGAGCCATTCTGCTTAGGTCCTTATGTGCCAATACAAGACAAACGTTATCGTGGCACACCACTCCCACAACTGACTGTGGTCGACTTGAGGACAATGTCCATTTTATCAAACTATAAAACTTGAAGATCATAAACATATGGTAAGCAATATATTTTTATAATCTTTATCTTTTTATTTATACAAAATTTTCCATGAAAGATATATTTACTTATTTTGTTACAAATAAATTATTTTCTTTACAGTAGCAGACATGGATCATTCTGATCATGATTGTTTAGTAGCAGCCATGTGAGGTCATGGTGAATTTGTTTTTATCTATGCCGACGAAGCTTCTTACAAAGCAGATTCCCCTTGGTATCACTTTACTGCCGATAGATACCCTACTTTGGACAGCAAATTGTCCTTTACACAAGTTTGCCAGGTCAATAAACTAGATCCAGATAATGCTCTTAAGGAACGTATTGAAACAAATGGGCAACCAGCTACGACTTTCTGTTATCTCTTACAAGCAGATTTTTTCATTGCATATTTCACGATACTAGGTATTGTATTGCTATTTGTGGATAAATGTTAGAGTTCTATAAAAAATTAAATTGTTAATTATTATAAATCAACATTGTTCGCTTTTGTTTATAATTTATAAATAATTTTTGGAATTAACAGGTTATTATTCCTGGAAACATCAGTCATGGATCATGGTTCATGCCAGTGTTGTGCAATTATGTAAGAACAGTACTCGGCATGACTTACTAACTCTGTTGATATTCATGTGCCAACGTGTCGCTTTAGACATTGAGTCAAACACGCTTGATGATGGTACTATGCATCAGCAAAAACAAATTCCATGCATTACTTCTATGCACGTTTTATAAAATTCATGTCTCAAAAAAATGGACTTTCATAGTATGCAGGGTAAAGAAAATTATGCATTTATGTCTATCTACTTAAAGTATCGTAGATCATATTGTTTAGTAAAACTGTAATGACGCAAGTATCTGCAATTTTACATGTTGTAGTTTACTGATAAAATGTGTGTATTATATTTTACATATAATCTTTTCTATAAATTTCATTGTTTTTTAAATAATTTTACAAATAATTTGTCTTAATGCGAGTATCGTATTTAAACTGAAAACAGCAATTTGAAGTAATATCTTTCTTTTGAGTGCTCAATTTTTATACATTTAGTTTTTTTACTCTTAATATCATTCCTTTGATCTTTAGTGAAAAAACAGATAATTACTGTTACTTTAATGACTATAAACTTTTTTACATATTTTTTATTCTTATTTATATATCTTTACAGAATACGTTGTGATTAAAAGCATTTCTCTTTTTTTAATGTAATGCATAACTGCTTATGATAAATACTTAAGAATAAAACATAAGGATATATATGTTTGTGAGAATTTCGGAAGTAATTATCTTTACTTCTGACATTCTCATTTCTTATGCAATCAAAATACATGATAAGTACAAATAAAAGATTTATCAATTATATTAAAACATAGATTTATATATACAATTACTCTTAATTATATTTTTTCCGTCACTGCTTTGTATAAAACATATATTTAAAACATACAATTAAAGATTTCATGCCCATAGTATAATAGAAAAAGATCCATGATTAAAGTATTAATATTGTTGGTTGTCTTCAATGCTACAATTTTAAACTGATTTTTATCAGATTTCAATTTTTCCTTAGTTTTATTATGATAGCTTTGTACAATTTCTTCATATATCTTTGAATATCGTTTGCCAAGTATTGTAATCTCAATCAAAATTCTTTAAATGACATAAAATCTACTCTGAATCTTTGATTACAATATATCATTTTTCAAATCTGATATCTTATTTTTGTATAAAGTCAAAAGTATCTTCTGTTTCTTTTATTTAAATTTATTTTCATTACTTATGATTGAATAGATGAATTGAATAGTTGTGCCTAATGTCATATTATCTCATATTAACTAGATCACTGATTAATTATTCATTATTTTATTTATTTCAGATTTATGTGTCGTTTCCTTCTGCAGAAATTAAACTGAAGCAGCATTGAAGTAGCGTCGAAGATATTCAACAGTATCAACCCTTTAAAGAGGCAGCGAATATACCTTATAGGAAGAAAGTGCAATTTGCAAGTACAAGAATATGACAATAACAAATATCATCGTCGTATCGTTTCTATCATCGGTATAGATATTTTTTTTATAAATAGAAACATGTATAGCGATATATATATATTTAAGTTGGCATATGTTTTCGTAAAATCATATACCTTATAAAATTGAAGATTTACTTGCATTCTTTTGCGAATCTTTGCATTACAATACAGGCTCCAAGATATCTGTACCTATCTTTGTTAATAGTAGGTAGTTCAAAAACATACGGATTAAAAATTCATTTAAATCTTCTGTGTTTCCTTGGACTGCTTTTAAATATTATGAGATTTTAAGAATATCCTTGCTTGCTAGGAGTTGTCTATAATGTCGATGCATTTTTTTTGCGTGTCCCATGAACGTAGCCAACATTCATGAGACATGCAGCATTCTGAAACATTGACATAATTGAGATTAAATTTTATACATTAAGTTTCCATGTGTTTCTATAAAATTACCATGCAAAATTGATGACTTACTTGCATTGCATTCCGTAGCAAATTTTCGCATTAAATCGCAATACATTAGGTCATTGAATATTTTAGGAGAGAATATGTCCAAAACAAAAATTTTATCGGTATTAAAAATAAGCAAATTTCGAATTAACATGTATAAGGTGAAGAATTGAACTTGTCACAAATCTAATATTTCTGAAACCTCTCAGTAAACAATTCAGGAAGCAAAAAGTTATAGCACTGAGTCATTGCACGTTTGTCGAGATCAAACCGTGCGTTTCATTATTACTAAATTATTTGCTGCGAGATTTTAGATATATTAGATTTGTAACAAGTTCGATTTGTGACCTTAAGTTAAAAATAAAAATATTGTTATATTTCAAAAATATTACATAACACCTTTATTCTTTTACCTAGCATATTTTCTGTTAAAAATGGAAAATTAAGTCTAATATAAATTTTTTTTATCTAACAAATTCGTTGTATTGTTTCTATCGTCATTATAGACATTTTCTTTATTTTCTTCGTCGTCTGATAAAAATTCACTTAAATATTCAATTTTTCATCATACGTATGTTTATTTGAAATTTACTTATTTAATACTGATAAAATATTTGTTTTAGGATATTCTCTCATTTTACATCTAATGACCTAATGTATGTATTTTAATGCAAAAATTCGCTATGGAATGCAATGCAAGTAAATCATCAATTTTTTATGGTATACATTTATGGAAACACGTGGCTATTTAATGCATAAAATTTAATCTCAATATTATTGATGTTTAAGATTTGGGTACATTCATGGGACATGTAGAAAAAAATTAAAAAAACAAGTTAATTTAAAATCCTAAAAGATGTTTATTTTTTACTAAAATAATTTTCCTCCTCAATCTAATATTCTTTAGTATTCTACTTATTGTACACGCAACCAGAATAGGAACTTTGATAAATCGGTGCAAAATACTTGCTGGATCTTTTCTTCCGTTTATTAAGTTTTTGTACATTATTCTCTAGATTGTATGATTGTATATTTAGGTCATTGGATGTATTAGAAGAGATGTGTCTGAAACAAATATTTTATCAGTATTAACAATTAATAAATTTCGAAAAAACATAAATAAGATAAAAAATTGAACTTGTCACAAATCTAATATATCTGAAATCTCTCAGCAAATAATTAAGGAAGCAAGAAGTTTTAGCACAGAGCTGTTGCTCGTTTGTCGAGTTCAAACCAGGCAATTTCATAATTACTAAGATATTTGACAGATTTCACATATATTTGTAGTAAGTTCAATTTAAATTACTTAAATTAAAAATGTCCTTAAATTAGAAATGGAAATATTGTCATATTTCAAAAATATTATGTAATACCTTCATTTTTTTGCCTAGTATATTTTCTGTAAGAAAATTAAGTCTAATATAAGTTACCCGAAGATAAATTTTCTTTATCTAACAAATTTGTTGTATCATTTCTATTGTCATAAAAATTGTCTGATAAAAATTTATTTGAATTTTTTGATAAAATATTTGTTTCCTTGGACCGCCTGTAAATATTGTGAGATTTTAAGAATATCCCTGCTTGCTAGGGATTGTCTATAATGTTGTCGATGAATTTTTTCTGCATGTCCCATGAATGTTGCCAAATCCGAAACATCGATATCATTGAAATTAAATTTTATACAGTAAGTTGCTACATGTTTCCGTAAAATTGTATCACGTAAAATTGATGATTTACTTGCATTGCATTCCGAAGCGAATTTTCGCATTAAAATACAAGCTCGAAGATATCTGTATCTATCTTTGTTATTACCGGGTAGTCCAAAAACATATGGGTTTTCTCGTGGCACTTTAGCTTTTTCACGAAACTGCAAAATTATATTGATGCATTTAAGCAATTCATTCGTCAATAATACAGGCACCGTACGTCCTAATTTTCCTCTTATACAAAATCGACAATAATTGTTTGTTATTTTTCGATTTTTCTTTGATAAAGATGCATATATATCGCCATACATATTTTTATTTATTTTTTCATGAGTTTTAAAATCTTTGATAAGTATGCGCTCTATTTCACCAGCCCGTCATCTATTGAACACAGGATTGAAATTAATGCCTCTGCTAAAGAAATCCAATTTTTGTAAGAAAACGACTTTTCTAGTGCCATGTAAAACTCTTTTCTCAAGTTTACCAAATGAGTGTATAATTTTTTAACATCTTGCGTTAATGGCAGAATTATTCTTTTTTGTCTTTTTTGAGCTTATTGTATTTCAGTAACAGTTTTGTTAACGCTTGTTCCGACAATTATAAAAAATATGTTAATGACAATTGTAAAAAATATATGTATCCAAGGAATAAACACAAAAAATGCTACAGACTGTGAGGTATGCGCAAAATTTTTTTTGTTTTCCCAAAAAATGCGGCAAAATCTTTGACTGATTTTTTTTCTCTGATTTACCTGTTTTTATGTACACTGTAATAAGTAGGTTTCCTACATGCTTCAATAATGTAGATAAACTAGATGCTACTGCTGGAGTTTTATACATCCGTTTCTCTTTGTCGTATTGTGCAACTACATTTACAGTAGAACCTCGTTTATCCGACCTTCGATTAACCGACGTTCCGCGTAATCCGAGGCACTGAATTCATCCGAGCACTCCGTATTAACCGAGGCGGTTGCGCGGATAATATGGAAAAACTCGGATAATACGGAACAAAGCCATGTAGGCGCGCGTAGTATATATGTAGTTCGTTGTTGCTATTTTGTTTCAACATGCGTAAACTTGTACAAGCTTGTTACGGTGTTGCAAACTAAATACAGCAGTTCCAATCCTAGAATTGTGATGGCTCAGAAACGGAAAAAGATTGTAGTGAGTGTGATGCAGAAATTAGAAGCAATAAAAAGATTGGATAGTGGCGAAATTATCCGAAAAGTTTTCCGTATTATCCGAGATTTCGGTTATCTGAGGTATGCTCCTCCCACATTACCTCGGATAATCGAGGTTCTACTGTATTGCAGAAACACAATCATCGTACACACTTGGATGATAGAGACTTGAAATTTTCGACATTTTTCTGTATTTTTCTTAATGCTATAAGAAATCGTCCAAGACGCAATTTTGAACGTATCATGTCGTGTTGGTGCTGTGCTGTGTATTTAATACTTAGTTTATTTCCATGTAATACAATCAATTCATCAAATTGTGCTGCTCTCACCAATATTTGCTAAAATCTTTTTTAAGGCGCTTTCGAGTTCGTGAATGATGCCGTATAGTTTTTTTTTTAATCTTTACGTTTTGCACATATCTCGTAGTCTGTAACATTTTTTTGTATTTATTCCTTTTATACATACATTTATTCCTCGCAAATGTTTGTGTATACACATTTAAAACTTAAGATATAGCAATATTGTGCGTTAGCTAAGATAAAAAGTATAAAACATTTTCTTGAAAGCTTGAATATCAGGATAGTTACTAATCAGCCGTTCTAGTTAGGTAGAATCTATTTTTATCTTAGATAACATTAATAATGGCTTAAAAATAGTAGTGAATTAGAATATTTTACGTTTCAATGAACATGGACTATCAATTTTAGATTCTTCATCGGATTCTTCATCAGATGATAAATATGTTTTTTTCTGCCTATAAATATAGTCAAATCCGAAACATTAACACCATTGAGATTAAGAGTAGAAGTACAAAGTAATGCACAAAATAACGCACGAGCTTTGGCATATGCCTTAGAATTTATTGTTACATTTAATTCTAAAGCATACGCCAAAACTTTGTACGTTATTTTACATCTAACACTTTAAATCTGTCTTAAACTGTTATTTCGCATTTGTGATGAAAACATTGAAGAGAGAAATAGGTTATCTTTTTCGTACAATCTATGTGCATATATTCTTTTACATATTCTTTTATATTAGGCATGCAAAAAGTACTGTAAGATTCACTTATGAAGCAACAAGAAAATTATGCAGCTAATTTGAATTAATTTTCCCGCAATAAGCTATATAGATAAGCTAAATAGATGTAGAAATAGAATTTTTAAAACATTAATTCTAGATTTTATATAAATATAATAATTTAAAATATATTAATGTTGAAAATGTGAAAAAATAGAAGCTTTTTTTGTTAAAATATTCTTAATTTTTCTAAAAATCATAGATTGAAAAGTTGATAACTCTAATCCGATGTCTATAAAATACTCTTCTATTATAGGTTTCGTTAAATCACATAAACATAATAATTATATTTTTTCGACAAAAGGTAACATATAATTTAAAAATGTTACAATATGTTGTACTCGAGATTAAGCAAAAGATAAAGTTACAATGGTAAAACTCGATTTGTAAACTTATTAAAAAATTTTAAAAAGTTCTAGTTATAATAAGATTCCATATGCTGCATCAATTATCTTTTATTAATTTCATCACGTAACATGACTTTGTTTTATCAGCTCTTTGTTTTGTTTCATATTATCATTATTGTTCAATTATTGACATATGTGTGCACATGTCACTTACATGATAATTGATAATTGATAATTGCTTACATGAGAAAAATTGCTTAATCTTATGAATTGCGAATGGATAAAAAAATGATCAGGGATATTATATGTAGTGTATATTTTATGATCATTATCGACTGTTTTTCCATTTATTTTCAATTCCATTAATTTAATATCCATTAATGTGATAATTGCTCAAATAATAGTTGACATTAGAAATTGAAAACAAAATATAAACATTCTATCTTTAATGTTTATTATAATTTTAATAAATATTGTTAATGTGTTCCTTTCCAACATCTAACGATGACACCAAACGAGACGTACCAAAGTTATAATTTAGTCATGTAAACTAGTTTTCCTTCTCAATGTATCTAATATTCTTTACTTATTGTACATACAACAAAAATACGAATTTTAATAAATTGATGCAAAATACTTATTGAATCTTTTTTCTCGTTTATTAATTTCTTGTGATTTTATCTCATTCATAAAAAATTACCGTCAAAGTTCAAATAATATGTTACTTTTTATTCCAACAGAAAAACTGCATCATTAAACAAAAAGTTATATGCATATATATATGAACATGATAATATCATTTTATCTTTGTAATGATATCATTTTATCTTTTGTAATAAACAACAGGATATTATTTTAACTCTGACGATAATTTGTTGTAGATGTACGGCGAAGAATTTCGACGTTTCGGAAGATATCACGACTAGTCACGTGATGTTTTTGACCTTGAAATAGGTGAGCGTCAAATGTCAATAATTGAGGCTGCATTTTACTTCACATATGCGTGCGCATTTTATATAGTATAACTACATAATTATATTAGTGAAATGAAATATAGCCTTAATTATTGACATTCATCTGTTTCCAGATCACATAATATTGCAAAACTAGTCAGGTGACATGTTCCGAAATGCTGAAATACTTCGCCACCATGAAAATTACCGTACGTCAATGCGAAAAATTACCGTCAGAATTGGAATAATATGATACCTTTTATTCCAACAGAAATAATTATATTATAAAATCAAAATTTATATCATATACATGAACACTGGCAAAAATATTACAATCCAAATGTGCCATTGTTTCATTAATTCTTATTAATGATGTAAAAGGTTTTGAAAGTATTTAATATTAAAGTGGAACAGATCCCTAAACTTAAAAAAAAGTGGAAAATATTAGCCATTCACTCATATTTATGTTCATTAATATGACTATTATTTTAATTACAAATGTTATGCATTAAATATATGTAAAAGTGCTTTCCATTTAAGGAATGGCATAATCATACTGTTTTATTTTAGGAAAACAAGGAGTGATCCAATATACTGATCATTAGATAATAGCACTTTTGCATTGTAATGTTTTTATCAATGTTTATATATGTGATATATTTTTGTTTAATGATGCAGTTTTTCTGTTGGAATAAAAAGCATAATTTGTTTCAATCGTAACAGTAATTTTTCATGCTGTCACACGATGCATAATTTCAGCATTTCGGAAGATATTATGTAACTAATTGCATGATGCCTCCTGATCTTGAAACAGATGAGCATCGAATATCAATAATTGAGGCCCCCATTCCACTTCACTAATACACTCACAGTATATGCAATATAACTATATAAAATGCGTACACATATGTGAAGTGGAATGCAGCTTCAATTATTGACATTTGACGCTCACCTATTTCAAGGTCAAAAGACATCACGCGACTAGTCACGTGATATCTTTCGGACCGCCGAAATTCTCCGCCGTACGTCCATGAAAAATTACCATCAGGGTGCAGTTCCATGAGCTGCGGAACTGCGAAAATGCGGATCGGTGGCCTTTAGAAGAAAAGAGATATAGTAGATATATCTCTTTTCCTCTACTGTTCCATCGATCCGCATTTACGCAGTTCCGCAGCTCATGTGACATCACCCTGTTTCCTGTTTGTCGGGATAGGCCTTAAAGGCACACAAAATGACATAATTGCATATGCATAGCATAAGACCGTCTCGACCAATGAGCATTTAAGTGAGTGATCTATGGCGCCTTTATGCTAGATAATCATTGGTCGAGACGGTCTTATGTTACGCATATGCAGTTATGTTATATTTTGTGTGCCTTTAAGCCCGTATCAGACGACGCATTGAAGATTGAGATTAAAGATTGAAGATTAGGAATTTGACGAATCAGGAAGAAGCAAACAGATATTACTTCCTTCTGATTGGTCAAATTCTCAATCTTCAATCTCCAATTTCAATCTTCAATGCGTCGTCTGTAACGGGCTTAAGCCTGTATCAGACTACGCATTAAAGATTGAGATTAAAGATTGAAGATTGGGAATTTGACCAATTAGAAAGAAGCAATATTTGTTTGCTTCTCTTCGATTGGTTAAATTCTCAATCTTCAATCTTTAATCTCAATTTTCAATGCGTAGTCTGATATGGGCTTTACAGACGACGCATTGAAAATGGAGATTAAAGATTGAAGATTGAGAATTTAACCAATCGAAGAGAAGCAAACAAATATTGCTTCTTTCTGATTGGTCAAATTCCCAATCAGAAAGAAGTAATATCTGTTTGCTTCTTCCTGATTCGTCAAATTCCTACGGGCTTAAGGCATCTGCTTACCAAACTTTTGATTTAAGTTCGAATTCCGACGCTGGTCATATCTTTTTTTTATTTATTTATAATAATAAAATAGAAAATAATATGTTAATACTATATTATTAATAATATTCTATTAATGTTACTTAACATTTTTAATTTTTTTATAATTTTTTTTCTTTTTATATTTTTTATTTTTTTTTAAATTTTTTCTGGAGAATTACATATATTTCAAGTTTTTCTAAATTTAAATCAAGTATGCGTTTCTTTAGATATCTTATCCAAATAAAAATGTCGATGCGATCAAATGTCTTTTATACAATATTTAATTTGCCAAAAATGTCTTTGTTTTTCTTGTTTTCATCCTAGTATTTGTATTATTAAATAAAATATAATTCTCCAGAAACATAATTTAAATAAAATAAAAAAATTTTTAAATGTTAAGTAACATTAATAAAATATTAATAATAATATAATATTAATATATTATTTTTTATTTTATTATTATAAATAAATTAAAAAAAGATACGACCAGCGTCGGGATTCGAACTCGGGTCAGCAGTTCGGTAAGCAGATGCCTTACCACGCCGCTATGCACCACTTCGAAGTTCTTGTCTTATCGCACTGGTTTATAACGGACATTACAATCTTATTTTCTTTATTATTATTGAATGGCTGGCCATCTACACCTAATATTTTACGTATGTACTCAGGAGGTCCTCCCCTATACACTATTAAAGTTTTGTTATCTGCGTTTCCCAACTGGTGCACTCTCCTGTTAGTTTACATCGATCGTTTAGTACGCGTATCAAGTACTAAATCTGCTTCTCCGATTGGTTTAAATTATTTAGAGTAAAATCTACACCAATCAAAGAAACAGATTTAATATTTGGTACGCGTACTAAACAGTCGGTGTAAACTAAGCCATAACTTCTAGTTGTGAAAAGAAGGAACCGCTTATTAATGCCGCGTAAGTTTAAGTAATTTTAAAAAAATGAAGGTGACCTTTATATAATTTTGATAACGCTATTCAAAGTCATAATAATATTGCTATGTAATGCGTCACATAAAATCCTACAACTTTTGTATGTAACATTTTTCTCGAAATGCGTATTTTTCAAAATATTAAAGAGTTTTCACACTTTTGATAAACTTTGTATATAAATAATAACTTCTTATTGCGTTTTTTTATTTATTGCAAACTGTATACGTGACAGATATGCTAATTTTACAATATTTTATTGCATACTTTAGAAAAATAAATATACAAAATTATTATAAGATGTTAAATTATTAATCTAATACTATATTATTATTCTAAAACTATTAATTATTCAAAAGAATAATTTCAATTAGCTATTTGATATTATTTAGGAGGAAACAGTGAGCATCGATGAAATCAACTCGAAATATGCAATTAAATGATAGCACTGTCGTACAAAATAACAATGTCGCCGTACTATACAAACGACATATTATTGTAAATAATTTTACCGCTAAAATACCTACTGTCGTCAAAACAACCAATCCATAGTTTATTGCGTATACATTCTTACTGAAATGTCGTATCTCAAAAATTTTGCTGATGTATACGCCAGATAAT
The DNA here is from genome assembly GCF_040581485.1 of Linepithema humile. Lineage (NCBI taxonomy): Eukaryota > Metazoa > Arthropoda > Insecta > Hymenoptera > Formicidae > Linepithema > Linepithema humile. Next base: position 11,790,973 of record NC_090131.1, read on the forward strand.
CCATGTACTTTAATGTATACAATAATATATAGTAGTTTTTTAATTTTTAATACTGTCGTCAAAACAGCCAATCCGTAGTTTATTGCGTATATATTTTTATTGGAATGTCGTATCTCAAAAATTTTGGTGATGTATACGTCAGACAATCAATGTACTCTAATGTATGCAATAGTACATAAGAAATTTTAATGTCGCCAAAATAGCCAATTGACATATATATATATATATATATATATATATATATATATATATATATATATATATATATATATATATACACCGTATACATATGTATATACCATATGTTTAATTGAAATTAATAAACTTAAAAAAGAAAGCCATTCTTTTCTGTTTTTTCTTATGTAACGAATACAAAATAAAAAAATAAGTAATTTAATAGTTAATTTATTAATTATAACATACACACACCTATTTCATATACATTTATCTTTATTTAGGATTTTATAAAATAATGACTGAAACAATTAATACATATTGTAATATTCAATGTGTATTCAATATATATATAAAACATTAAAACAAATGTATTAAATAATCTTAATCGTTATTGTATAATGTACAAAATAAAGATAATGAAATGTTTCATATATGTACATTAAATATACAATAATTAACTAATTGAGTATTAATTACATACGGATACAAATAAGGAAAGCATATGACATTTATTACATGTAATATAGTCTATAATATTATATGTATGTCAAGTATATTTTCATTTTTATTTTGCTACTTTTTATCACAATTTATTAGACATCTGGTATCATGCCGATTTCGTTTGGTCTATTAAATTGCAGTTTTGTGACGGAATTTCGATCGAAAAAAGTACAAATATCTGTTAACAATTTACACCATAACACAGATCAATGTAGTAAACGAAAGAAAACGTTATAACAAATTGCCAGCTCACGTTACATCGTCTCTGGCTTTATTTGTATTTTTTTATTATTATTATTAATTAAAATAATATAGAATGGGCCCCATCCGCCGCCCATTCTTGTGAGACGCAACCATTATTCTTATTCTTCGTCTCTCCGATTTTGCACACCAACTGTGTGAATAATAAAGCATTTTTTAAGTGTGGAAAAGCACAGATCGAATATTATCGATATTACATTAAAAAATGCTACTTTTTAAACTATATTGCTTTTTTTGAATGCCATGTTGCGGAAATCACTTATTGTGAAGGAAAAAGCGACAGCTTGTTCTTTTCTATTATATTCATTAAATGACGTCTCATGCGCTGAACGTCATTAGAATATTTTTCTTCACAAGGATTTTTTCCTAAAACTACAGCTGTTGTGAAAGCAGCTGCATAAATTCCGCAACTTGTGCTGTCCGGTTGTGATTGAACTTTTGGAAATGTTATATCGCTCACGTTTATCGTTGGATAACGTTTGCGAATATAATCTTTCTCTTTTTCTGCCAATTTGTCGTATGTACAGTTAGGTAAACTGTCATACACGTGCAGTTTGGAGCCATAAAAAAAAATGCATCGCCAGTGATCAGTACAGTTGCCTCCAATTATTTGTAAACTGTTATCGCTATCACTGGCTGTTATTAGTTCAGGAAATTGCAAATACTGAACGCTTTGCGTTTCGAAACAAGAAGTTTTTCTAACGATGCGTAAGAATGTGTCTAACGATTCATCGTTTAGTTGGTTCTGTACAGGCAAAACATTGTTTCTCACCAAAGAAAGAGGAACAATTGTATCATCTAGAACTTTCTTACGTTTTGCTATTTCATCTTTAGTCAGATTTTTTCTCTTTGTATAACTGACAAAGATACAATCGCTATCTTGCTCTGCATTCAGATCAGCAGTAACATTTGTCGCGTCTGTTAGCAAAATGTTCCGTTGTAATTCTTTCTTAGCTTGTACAATATTTGTCTCTTGTACTTTGTTATTTTCTTGCACACTTAATTTGTGACTAACTTTCTTTTTAGATGCTTTTTCTTGAGCATCCACAATATATTGTGGATTTCTAATAGGCATATGTCTGTTATGCCGACTGTCTAAGATTTCTGGCAATATACACTCGTAATAAAAGCGTGTTAAGATAGGTACCATTTCTTTTTCCCAAAAGACATTGTCTCTATTAACACGCACGGTTTTTAAACTTTTTGGGGTCCATATAACGAAAATGCAATAATTGCGTTGCGTTATGTTCAACTGCCTTTGAACTTGATAAAAGAATCGATGATTTCGATTCATTTTATCAATATTTTTTTTGTCAAATATGCCTTTTAATTGAGGCAATGTTTGTACAGCTTCATCAGCTGTTAAATTTTCAGCTGATGGAGGACATTTAATCTCCACCAGTCCATCTTCATCGATAAGTCCATCGGGAGAAGCACCCAAGCATGGATTTTCATAATCAATGAACAATCCGCATAGTGCAATTTTTTTATTCAATTTTGCAGCTAATTCTATTCTGGCGATTTCCTCTTTCTCGCGACCATATTTCATGGCTACAGTGTCAATGTGTGGAGGATACAAAATGCTTTTTACAGTTGCTGCACAAGACGTTGTTGGTTTCATGCAACATACGGTTCCAAAATTGGATGCTGTTAGCATTTCACGTCTCAATGAATGCCATAGTTCACAATCACTTTGGCCTCTTGTCTCTAATTCTATTTCTTGCCTCTTTTCCGCATTTTCCGCAAACTTTTCCATATGATTTTCTTCTAATTGTTGATAAACGTTAGGCGGAAGATCTGGCTTTTGTGATTGCGGGCCATAATAACAATCTGTTCCTGGCTCTCGTTTGAATTTTTTTGATCTGCCATGCATTTCTCGAGATTCTTTGGTTCTCGAAATTTTTATTTGTCGTCGCTTTTCTAAATTCTCAACGACTGGAGGGACATTCTTACACATGTTTTCATACATTTGCGTAAGAACTTGTTCAGTATTATACTGCACAACAGCTCCCGCAATTCTAGCATTGTAAGAACCACGTAGGCCGAAATTTATGCGCTTTCCACCTATTGTTTTGCAGATTATTGAATTAAACGATTCTGCAGGATTGTTTGTAAAATTTAACAACAAACTATCGGAATAAGCGCTCAAGTACGTAACAGCACTAGTAGTTATACTATGATGATTCTAACCCAGGGGTAATGAGGGGGGTGTGGGTGAAGAGGGGAAGAGGGGTATCGGATAACAGTGGAGGGGGTAATAACGTCATCGTTTTTGGAGGAGAGGGGGTAAATGTGGAGTGGTAGGGGTATCAGATTACAATAATTTCCGGAAGATAAGGATTGTTAATACAAATCGCGAGATAAGGATTCCCGGAAAAGATAAGGATTGTTTATTGGAAAGAGAACTGTTTACATCCTATGGTTTTTTTTCTACACATCAAAGTAGAGCGCCATGTTGTTGGAATCGCAATGTTTATAGTATGTAGGTTCGTGCAAGTTTACGGATTGCGTCATCGCTGTATTTTAGAACAAAGAGGCAGCATTTGAGCGCCGTTTCTTAGAGGGTGTGATAATGATTGTTAATACAAATTGTAGGCATCGCCATGTTGCTAGATGCGTCATCGTGTTTGGAGGAGAGGAGGTAATTTTGGAATGGTGGGGGGTATCAGATCACAATAATTCCCGGAAGAGATAAGATAAGGATTGTTAATGCAAATATGAGCCATCGATAGTTTTAATCAATGTCGTGTGCAACAAGCGGGTATATAAGGTCCATCATGACCAAGTCGAGGTAACAGTCGAAATGTTCATCGCGCTATTGGACGAACGTGACATTCTGAGCTTGTCCGCGGAGCAATTAGAAATCGTGCCGAAAGTGATTCTTATAAAAAACTTTGCTCGGTTTGTGGATCACGTGTGGGATAGGCTACCGGATCATTTAAGAGCGGATCCGGAAGTGCAAGGTTATCGTCGGTGCTCGTTGCACTACAACCAGTCGTGGCAGCGTGACCACATCGACGGGCCCCCACCGTACAGGAAAGATTGCACTTTGTGCAAACTGAAATAGGTAAAGTACACATTTTTAAAATATCTTTAATACACATTTTTCGAATGTGTAATAACTAATTGGATATTTTTATTTTAATAATTTTTATTTATTACAGAGATGGAAGACAGTCTCGCCTTACGAGAGGAAAATCTGAGTACTCTCACAGATTGGTTAACAACATGTCGGGAATGTAGAAGGAAGTATAAAAGCAGTGAGGAAATAATTGAAAAGTATACAACATTTCCTGCATTCATTAAACCATATATTCCGGATACTATATTTCGACAACAATTTATCGAATGGACGAGTGAAATTGACGACAGTGTACTAGAAGACTCCGAGGAGGAATTTTCGGTGTTTTTGAGAGAATCTATCCTACCGATATTGATGGAAAAGTTGTGCTCGTTATGCGCTCAGGATAGTCTAATATCAAGGATCTCTTCACACTATTATGACTACATATATTATATGATACCGAAGCAGTATAGATCAGCGATACTGGAAAAAATTAGAAAAATGCATCCAGAGAAGGTGCCGACATCGATACATTTGCACAAAGTACACACAACTCCTCAACATCAAACATCGATCGTACACATTTTGCAGAACCGGGAGAACGGAGTATGCAACACCTCGGTGCAAGAAAAGAATGAACAATGTTTTTGCAGAACCGGGATAACGGAGTATACAACACTGAACCATGTATGCGGAACTAATTATTTTTAATAAATATTATTTATTAATAAAATAATTTGAATTATTATTCCTGTGCCTCATCTTATTCACTGACCTATCCTACTGCGAGATAAGCGCGCGCGTCATGTTACACTACACGATAGAAGGAAACGAGCGAACCAGTGACTATCATTTTTTTTTCTTTTAATTGTGGCGAATAATATAGAGTGAATTATTTAAGTTATGCATTTATTCTAAACACCAATAATATACTTATGTTTTCTTCTTAATACAAATTATCCGCGGTAAAAATATAAATTTAATAGGAACTCTAATCTAAACTTAATATGTAATTTAAGGATGGTAGGTGAAAGGAGAAAAAATCGCAATAAGATTAGTATTAACAAATTTTATTCATATTTTTTTTTCATCTATACATTTTTTACAAAAAAAAAAAAAATTGTTTCAACCGAGCCTTTAACGCCTTTCACGATTACGAGGAGGGACGGGAGGCGCTTGAGTCGTTCTCGGACGAGGCTCGACCACAGCTATCGGCTTGTGGTACACTCCGCAATCCTTACACTTCTCGTATTCGGAATTTTTTCTATTCTGATCACGCTCCATTTTTCTATACTTTTTTCTCCACCGCATGCACACTTTGGACTGATAAATTTCTCTCTTCCGCACACCTTATATACAGCTCGACGCAAAAACGTCAATTTTGCTGTAGTAATAAACGTTAAAAGACGTTTGATAGATGTTAAAAGTGGTTTAAGTAATGTTGAAAAGATGTACAAAAGATGTTAAAAATTGTACGTAAGACGTTCAACAATACGTTAAAAGATGTACGATAGACGTTCGATAGAGGTTCAAAGACGTACGATAGACGTTGAATAAATGGAAATATGATACGCTGGCCTATCGCCTATCGTCCTAGCGAAACCTTAGATCCACGATTACTGTTCCTCGAAAAGGAAATGCTACTGTCGAGCGAGTTATCTCGTCTTCGACATATTATTGTAAACTATAGTGGATATCGATACGAATGTTAGCTATCTGTGAACATAATTAGATTATAATAAGATTTAGCGGCATCTTTGATGTAAGGGTATATAAGCCGGGATTAACTATTGCATCGACGTATTAACTTCTCAAGGCTCGAGTGGAACGTAAGAAATCATCCGGGAGCTGGTTATTCGTTTTAAAAATGTCTAGTTTGCGGAAAATTATTGATTCGTGTTTGCGATTGGCGTGTAACTTAAACGGGCTATACATCGATAATTATTTATCATCGTTATCCGACAACGACGATAATAATTATGCGGTATTCGCAAAGTTTGCGGGTGCGTGCCCTAGTGCGGTGCTCGCGGTTTTATTCCGTTTGGGACATTTTTCGATTTATCTGCAGCTCTTGATTATTGCTGGCGAAATAATCGAGACAAGGCGAGCGTTCAACGACAACGAGGAAGAGGATGTGGGAGGCTATATCATCAGGCTGTCGAATTGCTATCATGGTGCGGTAAAAAATGGTAAGTTTCTATTTTTTTTGTATTATGAATATTAAAACAAAGTTTTAAAAAAATTAAAATCATTTTTTTTTTTTTTTTTTTTTAGGAACGCTACAACATTCAACACCTAAAAAAACCATGGTGGTGGAGGGTGTGGTACGCGTCAAAACCGTGACGAGCGAGCTACTCGACGTCTCGGGGTAAGACGTCGAGCAGATACCTCGCCTGAGGCCGGACCCTCGTGTAAGTCGCTGTATACATTATTTATATGAAATAACAGCATCGATTTTATATTAGGAAATTTTACAAAAAAAAATTTAATGTTTCAGCTCGCGCTCGAATTGTTCTAACGCCTGAGCTCGTCGATCTCGCGAGCGACGAAGCCGGACCCTCGTGTAAGTCGCTGCATACATTATTTATATGAAATAAAATAACAGCATCGATTTTATATTAGGAAATTTTACAAAAAAAAATTTAATGTTTCAGCTCGCGCTCGAATTGTTCTAACGCCTGAGCTCGTCGATCTCGCGAGCGACGAAGCCGGACCCTCGTGTAAGTCGCTGCATACATTATTTATATGAAATAAAATAACAGCATCGATTTTATATTAGGAAATTTTACAAAAAAAAATTTAATGTTTCAGCTCGCGCTCGAATTGTTCTAACGCCTGAGCTCGTCGATCTCGCGAGCGACGAATCGACGAGCTCACTTCGCGAGGAGGAGGAAGAGCAGGAAGAAGAATTACAGACTGAGGAAGAGGAGAGGTATTATGAAGGAGGGGATGAGGAAGGCTACGCGCAAGACGGATGGGGAATGGGTGACAGAGGTAAGAAAGATTGAAAATTTTTACAGTTACTTTTATGCTCGAATTTTATTTTTTTTAAACAATAAAATTTTCACAGGATACAGCCCCCCTGTGATTTCTTACTCTCCCGATTACAATTATCAAACGGGGGAGTAAAGTAAAAAGAAGAAAATCGAGAGGTGAGTTGATTTAACACTACAAATTTTTTCGATTTTATATTTTCATACTCAAATTTTTTTTAATTAATTCATTAATTTTTAATTTTGACTTTTTGCAGTTCAAACAGGTGGTGGTGGAGAAGAAGAGTCGGAGGAAAACTTGGTCGGGCGAGGTTCCTGCGGCGCGCTTTCGAAGTCGTCGGTTTCGCCAGTCGATTCCTCGCGAGGAAAGAACGGAGGAAACGAGGCAAGCGGAGGGATATCGATGCGGCGGCGGTGGAAAGGCGTCGGAAAAACATTTTTTATACAATTAAAAAAATTCTGTTCGCTCAAATGTACATATATTTTTTTTAGTTTTTTAATAAATATTATTTATATTAAATAAATTAATTTTTTATTTTTTTTTTTACCAGACTCTTTCCCCATCCTATTCAACGTCCTATTTTACTGCGAGATAAGCGATAGACCATATTATATGGTGGATTATGTGATGGGTAAAAGGTGGAATAAAAGTCATACGAGTGTGATACACATCATTTTATTAGCATAAATCATAGTTGTTTTACACGTTTGTTACGCTCAAACCACCACTTGTACAATTTGCAAACATTCCGCATAGCGCAATGTCTCGTGTGATACGCGCAGCGCAAGGTTCCGATTACATCCAAGTTCGTCAGGCGTGCGATATCTTCGTAATCCGCATCTATTGTTTCAATCTCTACATCATCTTCCAAAATCTCGCACAACCACTTTTTCTTCTCGAGTCCTTTCACGTATATCAGAGACGGTTCCGTACCAATGGCATTGTTGATAAGACTTTTCATCTGACTGTACGAGACGTGTCCATCTTCCCATCGGAAGCCGTGGTGGTGTATCCGTAACCAACACGCCAGCGATTTTTCCGATTTCGTCAACAGATACCACGGTACGTGTTCACGAAATACGTAATGAGATAGCGTTTCGCCATCTCGAAGTACCGCTACCTCTTTCACGATAAAAATGTTGTTGAACGCGTAACCTTGCAAGTCGACGAAAATTGGTACGTTCGACATCGTCGTCGACCGTCGGAAAACTGACGTTCCCATTCGCACACGTCTAATTTATAACTTTTCACACGAGTCTGCGCACAATGTTGTTCAGTGGATTATATTCGACCATTCGATCGTGTATAATGAGACAATAGGCGGTGGTGTTGGCCGGTATATTTTCCTTACAATCAAATTCTATTCGCACGTCAACGGTGGCGCTCTTGACAGAGTCGTTTTGTCGCGAACAATCTATGACTACGAACGGACCGGCTTTCGAGAATTCATCGATGTCCAAATACGTATCGTCCTGTCCATAATAGGCTTTGCGGAAACGTGCATACATATTGTACAGTATAGCGTATCGACTCTTGTCGAAATCCAAATTCATGTCGTCGTACGGATAAAAATCTGAATTCAGATGCAGTCTCACATTGGTGAGTTTACAAGCGTCAAATTGCGTAGCGTTTTCAGACAGTACGTTTTTTCGACCGGTTTGGAGAGCAAAGATTACGTATCGCGGTTTTTCCAATTGCGTCGCAGCTTTGACCGCCCAGGAATGCTTCGTTGTATTCTGCAGCAGAGGAAACTCGTACAGATCCCACGAACGGAAGCACACGCTCAGATATCTTCCGCTTTCCAAAGTTCGAAGAAGAGACAGCTTGTTGACTTCGCTCAGAGATACATGCGGCATTCGCCACTGTATCTTGAGTAGTTCGATCGTTGGATTCGTACCGACTCGTCCAACGAGAGAATTATTATCGTTGCGCGATCGTATCAATACAAGTTCGTGACGAGCGTTGATTACAATCCGTTTGTAGTCCTCGCAGAATCCTAAAAGAGTATTGAGCGGAACGCAAAAATTAAAGTTTCCATCGAGCAACGGATTTCCATCCGGATTCCACGATGCGTATTTCAGCGTCTTGCTCTTCTCCGTCGTCAGCGATACATAGTTTTTGATCGTGCTCGTTATTCCAACGTTTCTGTTACGATCGATTTCAACTCCGTCGAGCTCGTATCGCATTTCATCAAACATGAACGCGACACAATTATTTCCCATTATACACACGTTATCTCTATTCTCATCGGCAGAAGTAACGAGTTTTCCTTCAACGTAGAGAAAACTCTCACACGGTAACGTGTACAAATCCTGTTGCTGTATCGGTATTCGTATCTCGTCGCTGTGTCCCAACGTCGTGTTAGCGTACGGATTGTACGTGTGCATCTCATATTTCACGATACGCTCGTCGAAGACGGGCTCGTCAGCGATGTCGAGTATATCCATCTCTTTAAACGTTTCTCACAACGAATCCCAACGATTTTAAAAAGTTTACGTTCGTCGTACTGAGCCTCTTGAATGGCGATGTTTTCCCAATTTTCGTTGTTCTCTCAATCACTCGCTGTTCGTTCAACACGAGCATTTCCTCGCACCACGTCGCCGCAAGTGCAGTCTGATGGTAATCTCCTCTCTGCGAAAATCGATCAATCGTCCGTCTTGATCCACCACACGCAAGGTGATATCGGTAACGCTCCTCGCGATGACCGGAAGGTAAATGATTTGCGCCGGTGTTTCCGAGACTTTATATCCCGGAGGCACGTTCGGTGAAAATTCGTGTATCGTGTGCACCGACCTGTCGTTGGCGTACGCACCCGTGGTTATGCTGCATTCCACTCGAATAATGTTTACGTTGACGATGTTTACCGAGGAATCTGATTCGTGCAACTTTCTCGGTTCCAGTATACGACCCGTCGAAAATCCAAACAGCGGTCCGATGGTATTCGGTTTGGCGAAATTTATTCGAAAAGCGCACATGATTTCACTCTTCATGGTATTAACGTTGGGACGAAGTGACAATGGATAATCTTGCTCTTCACTTTTTCCTCGTTTTTGCAGTATCGCGCGTTTCAGATAAGAAGCAATGGCGTCCAATTCGTACGATCCTTCGGGAATTGTAATTTCTTCGTCATTGTCGTCGAAATAAAATTTATTGTTCGCTACCGTCACGTTCGGAATCGTGTTGTAGGTCTCCATCGTGGTTAGGCCGAGCTCGTAGTCCCCATCGCTCAAGTCTATCGGTGGAAAATAATCCACCGTGAGAACGCTGCTTTTACCGCTTAGAGTGAGCGTCAGCGACATTGCCGAGATTCCATCGACGACTGATGTCGATCGATGGCGGATCGATTTTTATATCTATTTTCTGGAGGAACAGGAGGCACAATTGTCCGCAGATCGTTTGATCGTACGTCTGGTAGACCGTGCGATTGTACGTTATCGTTGTATCGGTGTCTCCGAGGTAGCGTGTAAGCTCCTTCGGCGGTTGCAAATTGCCAAAGCTGTCAAAGTATACGGCGCGATCGCCTCTCTTGGCGTACGCCACCCAATGCGTGCCCGGCCCGTCGACATCGTCCAAATTCACGATACCGCTCTCATTTTTATGTATCTTGTCGGGTAAAGCGTTACGCATGTAGACACCTCGGAAATACGGTATTCGCATACGCTTCGCTATTCGTGACAACTGTAGATTGGTGGTGGCACCCGTGGGCATCTCTATCGTTTTTTCGACGTTTTTTTTTCTCTTCAATCCTTTGCCCCGCTTGTACGGAGCGAGATAAATCCCCCGTCCTTCCATTGCTTTATTGTGACGTTTCGTCTCTTCGAGTTGTCGTCGCGCGGCCTTAGAGTCGTTCACCGCCTTTGCAACACCCGCCGCTCCACCGGCAAGCGAACCGATGACTCCCAAGAGCGGTAACAACGGTAACATACCACCGCGTTTCGCCGTCGGAAGCGTTCTCCTCTTGGTCTTCTTCTTCTTTCTCTTTGTCATACCCATCCCCAATTTCGTCTTTGCTTTCATAGCAGCCCATACGGCGGTAGCAGCAGCCCTCTCACCGAGAGTCGCGTCCGCAGCGGTGATCCGCACCCGCGCTTTATCGGCGAGAACGCGATCGGCTGCGTGGCGGTCCGCTGATTCGCGGTTTTGCGAGTACGCGATGTCGTGATCGCGACACGCCGCGTCCAACGGATTGATACCTCGATCCCCTCGCGCGAGTCGTTTCCGCAGACGAGTCCCCGGCCCGCAAAATTGGTAGCCGGGTATATGCAGCTCCAACGGTAGTCGATTTATCACACTGTTCAGTAAACCGGCACCCTTGTATCGTTTCATAGAGCGCGAATTCTAACGTATCGCGTGTAAATCATATTTCCAACTGAGGTGTGTTTCGACAGCGCTCACCTATAAATAGAAGGCGCGTATCGATCATTAACCAGTACCGCTCTTTCCAACAACCGATGCTGCGCACTCGTCGCGTAATAACAAGTATGAGAAAGAGTCTGGTAAAAAAAAATGAAATTTGTACAACAACCGTACACGATCCGTGTGAAAAACATGGCTGATAAGACGCAAGGGGTTTGTGAGAAGGCGTGCAGACACGGTAAAATGCTGCCAAACACGATACGCGGTATCATTTGCGGTCCCTCGAATTGCGGTAAAACCAATGTAATGATTAGTCTGCTGGAAAGTCCGAACGGTGTACGTTTCGAAAACGTGTACGTGTACTCGAAATCGTTGAATCAACCAAAGTATCGATATCTCGAAAGATTGCTCGGATCGATCGATGAAATCGGCTACTTTACATTCTCGGACAACAACACAATTGTACCGCACAGCGAGGCGTTACCGAATTCCATATTCGTCTTCGACGATATAGCGTGCGACAAGCAGAATGCGATACGTGAGTACTTTGCTATGGGTCGACATTCGAAGGTCGATTGTTTTTATCTATGCCAAACGTATGCAAAAATACCGAAACATCTCGTGCGCGACAACGCGAATTTACTCGTAATATTCAAGCAGGATGGAACAAACCTTAAGCACGTCTACAACGATCATGTGAATACGGACATGACGTACGAAGATTTCGGTACATTGTGTCACGCATGTTGGCAGCACAAGTACGGATTTTTAGTGATAGACAAGGATAGTGCGATTAACGATGGACGTTACAGACGTGGTTTTAACGAGTTTGCGGTACCGCGGAATGGTTAGTTGTTCTCGAGACGTTGACGATGACGCTTGACACGAAAGATATCGACGAGAGGGAGAAGATCGCGAAGGAAATCGCTCGTACGAGCGAGTCGATTCGCAAGAAGCATCGGACGTTGAAGACGGGTAGAGTGGAGCAAGAGGTGCAATTGGAGAAACGGTTGAAACCGATCGTAGAGCCGTTGAAACGAATCGTCGAGAACATCAAGGGTGACGATGATTCGGTTGACGATCTCGAGATTAAAAACGAACCGGACATCAAACGAAAGCGGACAAGCTCTGAGAAGAAGAAAATCAAGCGTACCTCGTTGACGACACCGATACAGACCCCATTGACGCCACCGATACAAGCCTCGACTCCGTTCCAGCCGCAAAATTGGTGTTTGAAGCGCCGACATATTTACCGACCGAAAACGTGTTCGAAACCACGGACCCGTCTTTCGTAACATCCGTGAGACAGACGATGCAAACGTCCGATGGTCGGGAAGCTCTGTACGGCCAAATGGGTCCGCTGGGTCAAGAGTACATCGGGGAGCTCTTGAGCGGTGACAAGAAGAGAGGGATCGACAACGTGTACGGTGTATACTTTAACGATGCGGGAACGTTTCTCGGAGACAAGGTCTTCGACATTGATAAAGACGACAATGTGATCGTGGACGGTGTGAAATACGCTGGCACACCCGGCCTGTTTGAATTAATATTCAAAAGACTTCCCGACGATACGCTGTGTACGGAGGATGACAAACAAAAGTACAAGAGCATACTACTCGCTACTAACGCTCACAGACGCGGTCATAACGCGCATTTACCTGTTTTGGGAAACAAAGGATACAAATACAAACATATCATCACACCTCTGATATCTAAGAAAGGTGGAGGTGTTGCACATCTCGACAAGAGAGGTGTGGGTCGCACGTTACCTAAGTGTAACGTACCACAGACCATGACTGTGACCGACAACGCGGTCGATTACGTGCACTGGAATGATCCGAACGAATTGGTGGATCGCCTTCGATTGCTGGACGCCTCCCGTCAGGCGGGAAACAACGCGCACGATAACGAGTTTCTCTCGATTATCGAGGAACTGCGCGAAGCCGGTCTGATTATAAATTAATCACAGCTTTTCAACTATCGCCAGTATTGCTCGTGTGATGCTACAGGAATGTCTATCAACAAATTCGGACTACAGTTAGGAGGAGGAAGCGTCAGGGTGACGAGACAGAGCGGCGGAGTCTCGAAGAATTACGTGCGCGAGAATTGTCTCTGCAAGGATGGTGAGGTTTTCAACGCCAAGTCACGCGTAATCAGACATCTCGCCGACCCTGAAGCGGACACCGACGCTGTCAACAAGCTGCATCTGGATCATCACCTCAAGCTTATGAGCGATCGTGCGAATCGAGATCGTATGCTCCATGAAAATTTTAAGCGAGAAGTACTTTTGCGACTCAAAGATTCGGAGAATACCGAGCGGACCTGGAAGAGGGACCACGACGATTACATCGAGACCAGATACGTGGCGTTGGAACGACAGATTCACGATCTGAGAGGTCTCCTCGACGAGAGTGTGGCGCTACTCGATGGAAGAGCACAACTTTTGCATCAATATCGGTAGGATAGATTCTTTCAAAAACACCGAAAATTCCTCCTCGGAGTCTTCTAGTACACTGTCGTAACAAGCTGCAAAAATTTCATCGAATACTACGATGATGCGATGAAGAAGAAGAAGCAAAACGAATCACAATGAGCAAGAAGGAAGCGGTGAGCCTGGAGAGGAGATCGCTCGTGGACGAGCTCCACGCACCGGCGAGAAGAAACTTTACGCGTCGGCCAGTCGTCGTGAAAGGATACGACGATTTGTGGCAGGCTGACATTGTCGAGATGAGACCGTACTCGCGATCCAACGGCGGCTGCAACTACATTCTAACCGTTATCGATGTGCTGAGCAAGTACGCGTGGGCCGTGCCCTTAAAGACCAAAGGTGGAATCGAAACGTCCAAAGCATTTTCCGCGATATTTAGGGAGAGAATTCCGAAAAACTTGCAGACCGACCATGGAAAAGAATTTTACAACAGAGATTTCCAAAATCTTGTCAAGAAACACGGCATCAATCATTATTCGACATACTCGGTCATGAAGGCTTCGGTGGTGGAACGATTCAATCGCACGTTGAAGAACGAAATGTGGAAGTTTTTTACGCTCGCGGGATCGTACAAGTGGATCGACGATTTACCGCGATTGGTCTCGGAATACAACGATCGTAAACATCGTACGATCGGTATGCGTCCGATCGATGTCACTCCCGCGATCGCAAAGGGACTCTTGAACACCGTGTACAGTAACATAAAAATTGCCGCACCGGCGAAATTTAGGGTGGGTGATTCGGTGCGCGTGAGCAAATTCAAAACTGTATTCGAGAAAGGATACACGCCGAATTGGTCGACGGAGGTGTTTAAGATCGCCACGGTGCAACGTACCAATCCTGTGACGTATCTGATTAAAGATTATCGCGGAGATCAGGTCGCGGGAGGCTTTTACGAGCACGAATTGCTCAAGACCGCTCAACCCGACGTTTATCTCGTGGAGAAGGTGTTGCGCCGAAAGGACGATAAGGTGTTTGTAAAGTGGTTGGGATTCGACAATTCGCACAACTCTTGGATAAATAAAGACGATGTATTGTAATAAACTGTGTATATTTTACATTGTATTATAATAAACTATTATACATATATATATACAATGGTGTTCTTTATTACTACAATATGTTACAATATATACATTTAAAAAACTAATAACAATAATACATAAAATATTAAACTATATAAATTACTACGCATTATTTACAAATGTATCTCGCGATGTCCCCATGGTAGAGTGTCGGTGGAACCGGATACGACGTGCCGCTTATCGTCGTACGGACTGAGCGCGAGCTTCGACTCCGACACGGTGTACACCTCGTGCAACTTTGAGCGGATGCACGATTGACGCCGCGTCAGCTCGATTTCGGCGTTGAGACACCGAGTGTAATCGTCGAACGTTATCGTTCTAGCGACTACACTCTTTTTTACACCTTTAACCTTTTTGGTGTCTTTTTGACCGGTGACTCTCAACGCGTACATCTTCGCTCTCAATCCGACAAATTCCGTCATGATCGCGCCGTTGTTCTCGTCTTTCATCAGACCGGGTACTTTCTTGTTGGCGCGCGGCATACCGTAAACGTTGTCCTCGGAGTAGTCGCTCGTGTCGAATTTGGATATATCGCGTTTCATATCCCGATACGCGTCCTCGCAGTGCAGAAGGTATATCAGACTGTCGGTATCGGTATACATAATTTTGCAATTGTCGCGGTAGAGAGGCGCCATGTACTCGTAGTGGAACTCGTACAAGCAGGTCTTGGATATGTCGAGGATGCACATACCCACGTAGATCGGCTTGTCGAATTTCACTTCGAGTTTTCGCAACTCTACGGCAATCAGATTCTCCGAGAACACGCTTCGGCTGTGGAAATTCGGTTTCGCGATCATAGCCTCCGCTCCGTACCGTCCCTCCCACTGTGTAACGAGTCGTACATCCGTGTGATTTCGCACATTCTCCATAGTTTTGCCGAAATCCGCGTTGTTCATCAATTTGTATAAAATAATTAGTTCCGCATACATGGTTCAGTGTTGTATACTCCGTTATCCCGGTTCTGCAAAAACATTGTTCATTCTTTTCTTGCACCGAGGTGTTGCATACTCCGTTCTCCCGGTTCTGCAAAATGTGTACGATCGATGTTTGATGTTGAGGAGTTGTGTGTACTTTGTGCAAATGTATCGATGTCGGCACCTTCTCTGGATGCATTTTTCTAATTTTTTCCAGTATCGCTGATCTATACTGCTTCGGTATCATATAATATATGTAGTCATAATAGTGTGAAGAGATCCTTGATATTAGACTATCCTGAGCGCATAACGAGCACAACTTTTCCATCAATATCGGTAGGATAGATTCTCTCAAAAACACCGAAAATTCCTCCTCGGAGTCTTCTAGTACACTGTCGTCAATTTCACTCGTCCATTCGATAAATTGTTGTCGAAATATAGTATCCGGAATATATGGTTTAATGAATGCAGGAAATGTTGTATACTTTTCAATTATTTCCTCACTGCTTTTATACTTCCTTCTACATTCCCGACATGTTGTTAACCAATCTGTGAGAGTACTCAGATTTTCCTCTCGTAAGGCGAGACTGTCTTCCATCTCTGTAATAAATAAAAATTATTAAAATAAAAATATCCAATTAGTTATTACACATTCGAAAAATGTGTATTAAAGATATTTTAAAAATGTGTACTTTACCTATTTCAGTTTGCACAAAGTGCAATCTTTCCTGTACGGTGGGGGCCCGTCGATGTGGTCACGCTGCCACGACTGGTTGTAGTGCAACGAGCACCGACGATAACCTTGCACTTCCAGATCCGCTCTTAAATGATCCGGTAGCCTATCCCACACGTGATCCACAAACCGAGCAAAGTTTTTTATAAGAATCACTTTCGGCACGATTTCTAATTGCTCCGCGGACAAGCTCAGAATGTCACGTTCGTCCAATAGCGCGATGAACATTTCGACTGTTACCTCGACTTGGTCATGATGGACCTTATATACCCGCTTGTTGCACACGACATTGATTAAAACTATCGATGGCTCATATTTGCATTAACAATCCTTATCTTATCTCTTCCGGGAATTATTGTGATCTGATACCCCCCACCATTCCAAAATTACCTCCTCTCCTCCAAACACGATGACGCATCTAGCAACATGGCGATGCCTACAATTTGTATTAACAATCATTATCACACCCTCTAAGAAACGGCGCTCAAATGCTGCCTCTTTGTTCTAAAATACAGCGATGACGCAATCCGTAAACTTGCACGAACCTACATACTATAAACATTGCGATTCCAACAACATGGCGCTCTACTTTGATGTGTAGAAAAAAAACCATAGGATGTAAACAGTTCTCTTTCCAATAAACAATCCTTATCTTTTCCGGGAATCCTTATCTCGCGATTTGTATTAACAATCCTTATCTTCCGGAAATTATTGTAATCTGATACCCCTACCACTCCACATTTACCCCCTCTCCTCCAAAAACGATGACGTTATTACCCCCTCCACTGTTATCCGATACCCCTCTTCCCCTCTTCACCCGCACCCCCCTCATTGCCCCTGGGTTAGAATCATCATAGTATAACTACTAGCACTTTCAATTTTCTGATATAAACCGTGAAATTTCAAATACGGCACATAATTTTGCATTTTCTCACGGTTTTCTTCGCATATACGGCCGCGTTCTTTGCATCTTTTATGCTCACCAAAAATATGGCTAGGAATGTTCAAAATATCTTTTTGTAATTCCGTAGCCTTGCTATGATGAGGTATATTTTCTTCCCTTCGTAAAGTGGCTGCCTCTACCACTTCTTTCCGGATTTTAAAAATGTTGTTTCCTACAACTTTTCGTAGCTGTACAAAACCACGTTTTCTATGCTGTTCTGGCTGTGCTGTCTCTGCAACAGTTTTCAGCTTTTTGGACAAGTTGCGAAGCAAATGATTGCTGCATTCTATTTTTCGTACAGTCACTTTTTGTTCGCGATATGGCGCATTATTTTTAATGGACTGATATACGCTGCTGTCGCCATCAGCAATAACAGTTCTATAGATCAGTCTATGCATTTCAAGGCTATTTTTAAAACCTTCTGCAATGGCGTCGCTTTCCATTCTTGTAGAGCTAGCGTTGCGGTCAAAATTTTTATAGCATTTATGGCTATGTGGCTCATGACCGATTCGCTCCGCCATATCACACACCGTACAAAATTTATTGCGGATGCCAATAAAGAGAACTTTCCTTGTGCGATATCCAATTATGGCACCAACACCAGACAGTGAATCATAGGTGTTGCCATATGATCTCTTCATCCAACTACCATCCGCTACAACGGTTATATACGGAATGCCATTTATAGTTTCATTCCTCTCGAGAGCAAGTTGTTTTTCAAGTTCGCCTGCCATTTTCATACTTTCCATGGCTATTTTTTGAAAATCATCGACTACATTTTCTCGATATTTGATATAAGTCTTTTCAGACATACAAGGGATATTTATACCCGCACAGAATTCTTCCAGTTGGGCATAACCATTTCCAATTGTTATAGTTGTAGCTACAGCAGCTTTATTGAGATCCAGTTTATTAGGTTCTGAAGGTTCTGACCATATGTTGGCTTCATAGTTGTACATTTGGCACTTGAAGAACAACTGCGTTAGTAATCCACGGCGACGGGAATTTACGAGTTTCCAATCTTTAAATTAGCACTCAATTCCTCGTGCATGATCATCAAATACTCTGTGGATCTCATTCCACATAAAAGAAAGGTCGACAATGCAACGACTTTCGGGCATGTTTTCTTGGATACGATTCGTATCCAGATGACCCTTTTCGATAACCAAACTGTTATCGTCGTTATATTCGACATTTTTATTGTACTTACTTATTTCTTCTTCATTTTGCTGCTTTGTTGTCTCACTTCTTTCCTCGAATTGCGCATTTCGCACTTCTGTTTGCAGCATTTGACGCCTGCAAAAAAAAATCAATAAATATATGCACATTACATTTATTTTATATATATATACAGGACGTTCTATTTTAAACGACGACTTCAAATATCTCTTGAACAATGCATTTTAAAGACAAATGTTTCAGACAAAAGTTGTAGGGTTTCAAAAAAGACAAAAAGAATGAAACAAAATATTTCTAGATAAAGACATTTCATATATTTGGAGGGCAATTTAATTTTTTGAAATGGAATTACTGTAATTGTCTTATGTCAATAGATTGTAACATTCTGCATAAAAGTATTATGATAAGATTATCGAAAAGTAAATATTTTACGAGATATTTTGTATTTTATATCCAAATATATCAGATTAAGATATAAAATATCTCGTAAAATATTTACTTTTCGATAATCTTATCATAATACTTTTATGCAGAATGTTACAAGGAATCTATTGACATAAGACAATTAAAGTAATTCCATTTCAAAAAATTAAGTTGCCCTCCAAATCTATGAAATGTCTTTATCTAGAAATATTTTGTTTCATTCTTTTTATGTCTTTTTTGAAACCCTACAACTTTTGTCTGAAACATTTGTCTTTAAAATGCATTTGTTCAAGAGATATTTGAAGTTTCTCATTTAAAATAGGACACCCTATATATATATATATATATATGCTCCTACTAATATACTTTATTAAATTGACATAACATGAAAATTTTAAAATTTGTACGTTATAAATAAAAGCAATCCTTTGTTATTTTTCCTTACTTATAACTTAACTATATTTTACCTATATCTGTACGTAATCGGATAGACATCTATAATTTATAATTTATTATTGTAAGTTATCAGACCCTGTAAACTGACAGCCTGAGACTTTACATTATTTAAATATTGCCAGCCCACGTTAGATCGCCTCTGGCTACATTAATTACAAATTGCCAGCCCACGTTAGATCGCCTCTGGCTACATTATTTAAATATTGCCAGCCCACGTTAAATCGCCTCTGGCTACATTAATTACAAATTGCCAGCCCACGTTAGGTCGCCTCTGGCTACATTATTTAAATATTGCCAGCCCACGTTAAATCGCCTCTGGCTACATTAATTACAAATTGCCAGCCCACGTTAGATCGCCTCTGGCTATATTATTTAAATATTGCCAGCCCACGTTAGATCGCCTCTGGCTACATTAATTACAAATTGCCAGCCCACGTTAGATCGCCTCTGGCTATATTATTTAAATATTGCCAGCCCACGTTAGATCGCCTCTGGCTATATTATTTAAATATTGCCAGCCCACGTTAGATCGCCTCTGGCTACATTTATTACAAATTGCCAGCCCACGTTTTATTCGTCTCTAGTTTTTAGGTATTACAGACATAACTAATAAATATATATTTATATATTTTAGTATGTAATTTTGAATTTGTAAAAATAAATAACAAAGGATCGCTTTCTTATGTTACATAGCATTACTTTTGCAGTTAATATAACATGCAATACATAAAATGTAAAAAATATTAACAATAAAAAAATTAAAGAAACAAAAATGACAACTCAAAATTTATGTTCAATTTATGTCAAATAAATCACAATTGAGGGCCCGGATTGAAGAATTCGCCTAGTGCTCGAAATCCTGTAAAGGTATTGTCCAAACGTCTCAGAGCATGAAAATTGTGAAAGTCGCAAAATTAATTTTTTTAAATATAGGCTTGTAGAGAATGACGAGACGGAACTTTTTTCTATTTCCAGTTTTTTTGATCGATGCCTATTTTTAATAATAAAAATAAAAAACTGAAAAATTTTTATCCCCAAATTCAATAAGATTTCAAGATATAAATCGTCGTAATTTGGCCAAATTTTGTTAAAATTGTTTGAAATTTGGTATACACATGCAGTATAGTCTAGCGATGCCTATAAAACAATAAAGAAGCTGAAAATCGCCTATTGTTTAATAATAATTAATTGCAAATTGAGGCCAGTCAGTAATAACGTTTTTTTAGTTTCGCCGACAAAAAGTATCGAGGGAACTTAAAATTTTAAACAACTTCCAATGAGACATTTGTTCCTCATTATTGAAGGAAGGTTTCTCGAAATTTTCAGATCGATTCATAGAAAATTTGCGGAAATATGCATTTTATAAAAAAACATGCGACACCGCCAATGATAGCTCCGTGAGCGCTGAACACCAGCAGGCAGCGTACTCGCCGTTCGGCTTTCCAGGACTCGATTTTATTATGATTTTTTAATGGTTATACATTTCAACAATCGCCCACTCCCCACGAAATATCGAAATAAACTATTATTAATACGGGTCTTTAATTAAATACTTTTATTATTATTATTTCAAAATATTTTACATACACTCCACAGACGCGGTCTCTAGGACGATAGTAATTTAACAAATAACAATAGTTAAAGTTTTAAAAAATCATTATAAAATCGAGTCCTGGAAAGCCGAACAGTGAGTACGCTGCCTGATGGTGCTTAGCGCTCACGGAGCTATCATTGGCGGCGTCGCATGTTTTTTTATAAAATGCATATTTCCACAAATTTTCTATGAATCGATCTGAAAATTTCCAGAAACCTTCCTTCAATAATGAGGAAGAAGTGTCTCACTGGAGGTTGTTTAAAATTTTAAGTTTCCTCGATACTTTTTGTCGGCGAAACTAAAAAAACGTGATTACTGACTGGCCTCAATTTGCAATTAATTATTATCAAACAATAGGTGATTTTCAGCTTCTTTATTGTTTTGTAGGCATCGCTAGACTATACTGCATGCGTATACCAAATTTCAAACAATTTTAACAAAATTTGGCCAAATTACGACGATTTATATCTTAAAATCTTATTGAATTTGGGGATAAAAATTTTTCAGTTTTTTATTTTTA
This sequence comes from Linepithema humile, assembly GCF_040581485.1. NCBI lineage: Eukaryota > Metazoa > Arthropoda > Insecta > Hymenoptera > Formicidae > Linepithema > Linepithema humile. Next base: position 11,812,661 of record NC_090131.1, read on the forward strand.
TTATTAAAAATAGGCATTGAACAAAAAAACTGCAAATAGAAAAAAGTTCCGTCTCGTCATTCTCTACAAGCCTATATTTAAAAAAATTAATTTTGCGACTTTTACAATTTTCATGCTCTGAGACGTTTGGATAATACCTTTACAGGATTTCGAGCACTAGGCGAGTTCTTCGATCCGGGCCCTCAATTATAGATTCATACAAAGTGTAAAAAAAATGGGAATTCCAGAATATCTCGAAAAAGATAAGTTTTATAAAAAAATGTTTCAGATAAAAATTATAGAGTTCAAAAAGATTTATTAATTGATCTTATCAGTTTCACCTTCGATGAAGGCGTTTTCGGTAATTTGAAGGTCATCTTCATTTTTTAAAATGGTATTACCCTAATTTTTATTTTAATACATCGATTCCTCGCTATATTTGTTGTAAAATTTTATAAGAATAGGATGGCAAAAAATTGAACAGCTTACGAGATATTTAACACTTTAATTTGACATAATATTACATAAATTATGAAACATCTCATTAAATATTCATTTTTCAATAATCTTACCTTAACATTTTTATGCACTAATTAATGAGAAGAATCAATTGGTGTGAAAAAAACATGGTAAATAATAATATTTTAGTTATATATTTTTTCTTAAAAACAACTATATGTTTTTTTAACACCAATTCATTTCTGTCATTATTTTGTACATTAAAGTGTTAAAGTAAGATAATTGAAAAATTAATATTTAACGAAATCTTTCATAGTTTATGTAACATAATGTAAAATAAAAGTGTAAAATATCTCGTAAACTGTACAATTTTTTGCCATCCTACTGTTATAAAATTTTACGGTGAATATAGCAAAGAATCGATTTCAACAAAAAAATTAGAATGGTACCGTTTAAAAAAATAAAGATGATCTTCAAATCTCCGAAGTGCTTCCTCCCAAGGTAAAACTGATAAAATTAGTAAATACATCTTTTGAAACCCTATAATTTTAATGTAAAATATTTTTGTATTAAACATTTTCCAAGATATTCTGGGCTTCCCACCTATTTTATACACCTTGTATACATACAAGATGATTCAAGTGGGACGGATCACAGCTCTTTTCTAAGGCAAGATAGAAAGAAATAAGAAAGGAAAATCTTTCATTTGTAGTATGATGTTCAATAAAATGTTTTTTAAAAAGTGCGCTCGTGCAGTTGCAGTTGCATTTATTTCTTAAAAGGCATCGAATGCAGCAATTGCAGTTAGACTATGTAAATAAATGAAAAGTAAGTGAATAATTACTTATTAATTTAATATTATTTCAATATAATAATATAATAATATTTCATAAAACATTCAATATAAATAAAATATAATAATACTATAAAAAAAATTAAAGAAGATAAAAAAGAATAAATTGAATACAAATGATGTAATTTTTTTTTTCTCTATAATAACTTTCTATCTGGACTTAGAAAAAAAGCTAACTTGTTTGAAGTACTACAATAAATCTGTACAATAATAAAAGATAAAAGAAAATAAAATAATAAAGTGTAATAATAAATAAAAATAATAAATAAATAAATAAAGTAATAATAATAAAAAAAAAAATTATAATTAATTATAATTAATTTATTTCTTTTTATATTGCTTTTTTATTATATTGCATTTTTATTTATTTTTTACAGATTTTTTTTAGTAATTGAGACAAGTTAGCTTTTTTTGTACGTTAAAGAAGTGTAGAAAGTTATAATGAAGGAAAAAAAATTACATTATTTGTATTCAATTTATTCCTTTTTACCTTCTTTAATTTTTTTATAGTATTATTATATTTTATTTATATTGAATGTTTTATGAAAAATAATTATATTATCATATTGAAATAATATTAAATTAATAAGTAATTATTCACTTACTTTTCATTTATTTACATAGTCTAACTGCAATTGCTGCATTCGATGCCTTTTAAGAAATAAATGCAATTGCAACTGCACGAGCGCACTTTTTTAAGAAAATATTATTGAACATGGTAAAAATATTTTTGAATCATACTCAAAATAAAAGATTTTTCTCTTATTTCTTTCTATATTACTTTAGAAAAAAGCTGTACAAGAAATAAATTAATTATAATTAATAAAAATTATTTATTTATAGTGGATTTCGGAATCGTCGCGGTTGTTAGTGAAAAGAATTTATTTCATATTCAAATTATTAGTCTATACCCAGTCAACACAGAACATCCTCTGAATATGCATAGGATATCCGTAAAATTAAAAGTACGTCTATTGAATCTCGTGTATATACATAGGATGTCCAGAAACATATATACGTGAATTAAATGTCCACAGTACATCTTATGTACAAACAAATATGGATATATATAACAGCTCCAAAAACTAACATATGTAGGATATACAAAAACGGATATACTCATATTGGACATCCATAGTACATCCATTATACATACCCATTTGATACGCATTTGATGTGCAATACTTCCAGAAACGTATATACATAGGACATACTAAATCGAATATACAAATAGTCAACATCCGTAATATGTTTCATGTACGTACACATATGGATATACGTAAAAGATCAAAAAACGCATATACGTAGGACAGCGCTCGGAATTAGTTGCACATTTCGGGCCAATTCCCGAGACGACGCCTCCTGTTCCCCCACTACCGCTCGGCCGCTGGCGGCCGAGCCGCCGATAGCTCTGGCGCAGGAGCGTTTTATATAAGAAATAGGCTGGGTTGTTGAGGCACCTCTCAGAAAATAGTAATATTTTCTTTGCTACATAAATAATGTTTATTTTCATTAATAATTAAATATATATATATTATGTATTAATAAAAATAAACATTATTTATGTAGTGAAGAAAATGTTACGATTTCCCGAAAGATGCCTAAACAATCCAGCCTATTTCTAATATAAAACGCTCCTGAGCCAGAGCTATCGGCGGCTCGGCCGCCAGCGGCCGAGCGGTAGTGGTGGAACAGGAGGCGTTGTCTCGGAAATCGGCCCGAAATGTGCAACTAATTCCGAGCGCTGACGTAGGATATACAAAGACGGATATACCCATATTGGACATCCATAGTACATCCGGTATACATACGCATTTCATATGTGCAGTACATCCAGAAACGTATATACATAGGACATATTAAATCGGATATACAAATAGTCAACATCCGTAATATGTTTCATGTATGTACGTACACATATGGATATACGTAAAAGATCCAAAAACGCATATACGTAGTACATACGCAATGGATATTCGTAGTAACTAAAAAAAATACAAAGATTATTGATATTTATTAATATAAGCAAAAAGATGTTTATTATTTTTTATTTTAAAGTGACAAAAATCTTGCGTTTATAAAATTTGATTTTAAGCCAAATGTGTGTATATATATATATTGAAAATAAGCAAAATAAATGTCTATTAATTATGCACTTTTTATTAATAATAAAAAGTAAATGTAAAATGTAAAAGTAAATGTGATAATGCGGCAAGTTATGTGTTTTAACACTGGTACATAAATATAGTTTTTTTAATTTTGGCGCCATATAAATCGCCAATCAATTGTGCATAGTGTAATTCTCTACTAGGCGTGGCATGCTGTACGGCACACTTTGGATAACATATGAAAAACGGTTTGTGCAATATTTTATTGTGTCTTGTGTGCATTGTGCATTGTGTGAAAACTTTTCTTGGACGAAATAAACTCATAGAGTAGTAGCAGGCAATAACACACTTAAATTAAAGGTAAATCCTATTATATAATACATCCTATATTATTTCATTAACTTTTCATTGCGGTATAGGTTAAGAATCGTTACAACGTATTTTTTCTTCATGTTAATTAATTTCTTAATTTCAAAATATATATGAATTGTTTCACATTTTAGGTATTTTAGGTAATAACTATTTCATTACAATCGGATCGATAAACTTTATGGCACTTTTTATCCATTCATTTTAAGTTTTGTGTCTTGTTGAATGAAAATCAAAATGCCTAACAAAAAAAGTCAAAGAGAAAAATTGTGTCGTAAAATTAACGAAAGACTCAATCTGTCATTAGCAATGATTAGTGAAACTAATCAATTAACAGATCATGAAACAATCTCAGATCAGAAATGTGAAAAAATACAGAAAAATAATAATAATGAAATTATGATTGAAAATAATGATAACAATGATTTTCAAAGTGACAACAATGATTTTCAAAATAACAATAACATTTTATTAAATAGTAAAGATAATAATTTGAAATTGATTATTCTTCTCTTGCAATTAAAGATTTACAAGAACATAATAACACTAGTATTTCACTTCCATTATTTACAAAGCCTAAGGAATCTCTTACTACAAAATTAGGAAAATGGTCCATTGATAGAAATATTAGCCTAACTGCATTTAAAGAATTATTAAATATACTTCGTGAAGAATCATCTTTGACTAATATCTTACCAGCTGATCCACGTACAATTTTAAAAACACCTCGCAAATCTAATTTTTTAAACAATTCATTTCATTATTTTGGTATACGCAACTCATTAAATTCTTTAACTTTAAAACATAATATAATTGTTGATGAAAACACAGAATTTTGTCTCGCAATTAATATTGATGGATTGCCTTTAACAAAAAGCACATCAAGTTCTTTTTGGCCAATTTTGGGTACAGTAAAATCAATTAAAAATTTGAAAAATCAAGTATTTATAATAGCTTTACATTATGGAAGTGAAAAACCTAAAACTAGTGAATTTTTAAAAAATTTTGTAGAAGAATGTATAGAACTATCAAATGGAATAATGATACAATCTGTGTTATGTAAATTCAAAATTTCAATGTTAATTTGTGATACCCCAGCTAAGTCTCATATTTTATCTGTTAAGAGCCATTCAGGTTATTTTTCATGTACACAGTGTACTGAAGAAGGCGACATGGTTAACAATGTTTTATGCTTTGATAAAATTGAAAATTATGAAAAAAGAACAGATCATTCATTTAGAAATACTCTTCAAGTCGAACATCATACAGGAGAAACACTTTGGCTTCAAATTCCCAATTTTAATATGATTGACAATGTACCTTTAGACTATATGCATATTCTTCTATTAGGTGCAACAAAAAGGTTGTTATGCTGTAAGCGTTATGGATGGATATTTGGCAAGCCTCCTCATAAATTACGTGCTTCAAGTATTAATAAAATTAGCAACAATCTTCAGCTGTTAAAGAAATATATTCCTTGTGAATTTGCAAGAAAAACTCGGCCAATAAATGAATGTAAAAGATTTAAAGCAACCGAGTTTAGACTTTTTTTATTATACACAGGTCCAATAGTTTTGAAGAAAATAATACCATTGAAAGAGTATAATAATTTTCTTATGCTAAGTTTAGCAAGCTCGATATTGATAAGTAAACACTATGTAAAATTTGAGAATTATATTTCTTATGCCGAAGATCTAATGAAACATTTTATTAAGAATTCTATTACAATTTATGGACCTGATTTCATTTCACACAACATACATAGTTTATTGCATTTAAGTGATTGTGTGCGCCTGTTTGGTTCACTTGATGAATTTAGTGCCTTTCCATTCGAAAATTACATGCAGAAGATAAAAAAGAATATTCGTAGGCATTCGCAGCAGTTGCAACAAGTTGTGTGTAGAGTTAGCGAGGAAAATAATTTTTTGCAACCAATACAATCTACAAATGATAATTCCGTAACATTATTGCGGGAACATTTTAATGGTCCATTGATAAATAATTGCACTTCTCCGCAGTACAGGAAGCTTAAAACGATTAATTATTGCTTAAATGTTTTAAAAGTAGCTGATCGATTTGTTGAATTGGATGATACAACTATAGTTGAAATACAAAATTTTGCTTCATATCAAAATGAAATATTCTTAATAGGAATCAAATATATTGCACATAAAGATTTCTATTCAAAGCCATGTTTTTCTTCATTATTTGATATTAAAGTAATTATAAAATATAATACTGAATTGAAAATGTGGAGAATGGACAAGATCAGAAGAAAATTATTAGTTTTACCATATAATGATAAATATGTTGCATTTCCTCTACTTCATTTATAATTACCTTTAATAATTTCATAAAAATATTAAAATAAATAAAAATAAAAATAATGAAAAAATTTTGAAAATATATGGTTAGTTATGATATTTATTCTATTCTTTTATTGATCTTGATTTCTTTGCTAAATCATAGGTTTTCTCAATTGGCATATTTCTATTTGTATACAAGTGATTCGAGAAATTTAATAATAATTGCATTTATAAGTTTAAGGAATTGCTATTGATTAATATGTACATATAGATGACTTGGCTTGTCGTTCGATTCAAAGAGGAAGATACTGTTGAGGCAGTACCGAAAACATGGTTTCTGTCAAAAGAATCTGCATGCTATTGGCCATCAAAAAGTTACGATAATGCAGCTATTAAAGCATTAATAAAAAAGAAGCATAATCCTGGCTCGACATGGATAAAATATGAAGCAATTGTTTTAGGCACATATGGTAAATATTATTTATATTATGTTAAATTTTTATAAAATTGTATTATGTAAAATTTGTATTAAAAAAAATAATTAACTTTTAATTTGTTTAGATGATTTAAAAATTGCTAAAAAAAAGGCAATCAAAGCCCAAAGTACAGATGACCTTTCATCACATACGGAGATCTTAACAAAAAAAAAGAATAAAATGCATAAACGGAGACAAGACAGGAAGAAACACAATTCCTCAGATACTGATAAATCCAATGAGTCTCACCGTGATATGTCTGATGAAGATAGTAACACGTACCCATCATTTTCACATTTTGGCAACACACATGTTGAACGCGGTAAAATAATTAAATTTTTCTAGCGCGGTAAAATAATTAAATTTTTCAAAATTTGTTTAATTTTTAAAAAGTAATTTTTTTTATATTTAATATACATACAGTAATCGCTCTCCAACGGAAAGTCAAGATAAAAATATCACTAATGGTAAGAGTTTTTGAAATTTCAATTTTTATATCAAAATGCACGTTTGCATTGTTAATTAGATCAATATGTTAAAGAAAATTAAGTCCAAAGCCGCGTATGGATATAAATTTGAATATAGATTTGAAAAATTAATTATCAGTTCAGATAACATTAATGTTTTATATTCTAAAAGTATATAAATTTATTCCACTGTAAGACTGACAGCACATGAACGGATTCAACACGGAGCAGAAAAAATCATCATTACATTTATTCTTATGGTAGGTAGCCCGCAATCCCCCCTGGTGTGCTACCTTAAAAATACATATCTTAAAACTTTTTCGGCGTTGAATTCATTCATGTACTACTGACCTTAATATATCAACCAATTATATTAAATAATCATTATTAATTAAATGGATTATATTTCTTGTTATTTTAAGATAACTTCAAAACTACAGACAACGCTGACATAAATGCTGGTAAATAATTATTTTTATTTATTATTATTGATTTTGTAATTTTTGAATATTCCTTTATGTATAATATTTTAATACGACTCAACTTTTAAATTTTCAGAATTCAAAAGACAATTTTTTAAAGATATTCATCTTATTCATCTAAAATTAAATGACCTTATGAGGAGCATTGATATGCTTATAAAAAAAACCCGATGTATTGATGAACCAGAACTAAATGATGACACTAATATGGCTGTTAAGACTCTAATACAATCGTTTCCAGTCATTACAGAGCAGCAACTATTGTCAATGGAAGAATGGCTATCAAATGCAACTGATAACATACATGCATTGGTGTGTATTGAATTATCCTATATATTTTTGAAAATTTTATATTACATGATGAAAACTATTTTCTAATAAATTACTTTTCGAATTTTATATTTTAGAGTGCGTTTAATTGGAGGCACGGATCTTTCCCATCTAATCAAGGGCGTTATGTCGAGAGTAATTTCGAACGAAGTTGGGATGCTATATTCTTGGGAGGGAGCTCGGCAAAAAAAACCTTTTAAATCGTTAAAGTTTGTCCAAGTTATCATTGGTAAAATATATTATTTTATATACTCTACATCGAAACAATTTTAATCACATATACATTTTTCAGCAAAGCCTAATGTAACTGTGTTGCGTAACTAAATGATGCTCAATGCAATAACCAAATAAAAATTTTAATTTAAACTTTGTAATATAACTTTGTCGCTTTCACTTGATCTACTATTTCTGATTTAATACGTTTCCTATTTATGGATCAGTCTGACATATTTTTAATATTGCGTTACTGTATTAATGCGTAATATCATTTAACGTGCGACGAAGAAATCATAACAACCAGTCGCTTCGAAGTCTCAAGTTGTAATCCTGTTATACATGTATTATATGATGTTTCGCATTAAAGTTCGTAGGTCTGTCCATACCGGTTACGTTCCACAGTTACGTGATAAAGCTGAACTCAAGTACGCACATAACTTTATATTTACTATATGATTTTAGGTGTTGTTCGACTGAACTCCAAGACAAAATCTGCAACAGAATCGGACATTATAGAAGTGATAAGAAATTGGTTAGTTAGAAGTAAAGAACGCAGCAACAAATTTCAGTCGAAACAAAAATTGAAAGAAAACACTGTGCGTAAAACAGGTTCGGTTTGTGAAACAGATTCTACTTCTGAAACAGTCATGTCTGAAAAAGGGCCAGAATCTTAACGATTAAGATATAATTTTATGTCATTATTATTATTTGTTTTACATTTATTAAAATTAAAAGTACAGTTAGGTTTAAGATTTCAAATGAAAATAATTTAATTGTTTTGGTACTGCATTAATATTTTTTAAAATTGATTTGCACTTTTTTGACTGCACCTTTGTCAGTATTCTTTTTTTTTTATTTAAGTATAGTAATTTTTATTTTAAAGCTTTAAAACTTATTGTTTAATACTATTTTGCTACAATGTTAATTTTATTTTCGTTTTTATATGATTTCTTTAGTTTATTTTCATTACATAGTCTTACAATACACGTACAGAAAATTTATGCATTAAAAATGTAATGTTATGTATAACAACACACATAATATATATAATATATATAAATATATATACTTATTAAAATAAAAAATATATATTCAAAATTACAAAGTTTAAAAATACGCATTGTATTTTTTCAAACCTTTTATTCCCAGCATTCAACACAAAAAAATCCCCTGAATGTACACAAGATATACGGAAACGAATTAGTATATTTAAATATACGTAGATATACACTGACTATATAGCACATGCATGTGATGTACAATATATATTTTTCTATATACGAAAATGTATGTCCACGGTGGATGCGCAATGAATGTACCTAGTACATATATATAACGTACAATATATGTTCTTTAAATGTACATAGGATGTGCTAAAAGTGCGATAATATGGATATACGAAATTGTATGTTTCGTGTATGTACATTGGATATACAAATGGATATATAATGGATCCACCTGAGATGTACGGCGCATTGCTTTTGAACATCTACAACGATCTGCAATGGATATCTTTCAGAAGTATTATGATGTACACAGGATATCCAGAATCCGTTTCCGTATATCCTGTGTACATTCAGGGAATCTTTTTGTGCTGACTGGGTATACAGACAATGTAATGTACATCGATCTCATATTTTGATTCTCTGTTGTGAGAGCTATGTACTTAATTTTTTTATACTGTAAATATCTGAATTGTAAGATCAATGTATACTATAGTGTCTCTATAGATTAATAATTTCAATATGAAATAAATAAATCCTTTCGCACTAACAACCGCTACTATTCTTCAACCCATGATTTTATATTACTTTCTATTTATTTCTGTTTATAAATTCATAAAAAAATAGAAATATTAAGACAAAATCTGTAGTTTTAAATTTTGTCACTGTTCTTAAAATACCATGTAGTAGCAATTCTCAATTATATATAGAACACACAAAATATAGAAGAAAAAATTAAAGCACAGAAAATAGCACCTCGTGCCGCAAGCATACTTAATACATTTTAATAATTAATAATTAAAATAGAAATAAGAAATATGAATTTCTAAACAGAAATAAATAGAAAGAATAATATCATCAAATGAGATATTCCTCAACTGATGAAAAATAGTTACTAACCTTTTTCGCCATCCTTTTTTCAATGACATTCGCGAACGAAAAAGAGACAATATTTGCATGGAATTTTTTCTTCCCATCTTCTTTCTTCTTTCCTTCTTCTTTTCCTATCTTTTTTCTTTTAACACTTTCACTCGCACTATATACTGATATTACGCGGTATCAATAACAATAACAGTATTCCCGCTAAATTTACTGTCAGCTGTAGTGCTCAGTAATGGACGTAACTCTGTGCGACTCCTGGTTATGCGAATAAAGTATAAGTCATAATCTGTATAAAGTTTTGTTACAATATTTTTTATTATTTTAAAGTAAGTAATGTTAAGTAATTCTATACGAATAAATTTTTCAAAATATTAGTGGTAACAAAATTTCATAGAAAACTAGAGATAAAAATAAAAGCATTTTCTATTTTTATATTTAGTTCATACTTTTATTGCTACAATGTGCAAAATAATATAAAAGTATAAAAAATATTCATATTTTCTTACAGCGCATTTCAGAAATGCATATACTGCTATCATATGCTTTTATTAAGAGGATGCTGAAGTGACGGGCGAACTCCGACGCGAAAGCGCCATCATTTCGATGGTACTAAAAATGAAATGACATTATCGGCGCAGCCTACGGACCTATGCCGCGTAGGTCCGTGTGTACGCATTTGTTTGTAGTGGTGACTCACTACACTGACGTGTGGTCTGTGTACGTGTGTCATCGGAAGTTTGTAAACAAACGATGCTTGCGCTTGTTTCCTCGACTGAAATTTCGTTGCAAGGCTGCAATATAATGTCCGAGAAAACATAAGCGTATACAAGGTGTCAAATAAATACAAACTAAATATGACAAAATAATAAATGAAAAATATACATATAATACTATATATATCACTGAAGAAAAATGTCATATACTTTTCTTATTTTTATCCTTATGTAGTAAATACTAAATAACTAATTAATCAATTAATTAATATATACATATACACATATATTCAATAAATAGTTATCTTTACTTTGTATTTTATATGATAATGACTGAAATAATGGAAGTATATATAATTTCAGTTATATAAAATACAAAATAAAGATAACTATATTCAATATGTATATGTATGTATTCAATAATTAATTAACTTATTTATTTATTTTGTATTAATTACATAAGAATAAATTTAGGAAAAGCATATAACATATTTTTCCAATTAGATATATAGTATTATACATACATTTTTCAAATAAAATATTTTTATCATATCTAACTTATATCTATTAGACACCTTGTATAAGTCTATTTTGTCTCGTATGTACATCATTCAGCCATACGCTAGAATTTTAATTGCGAGAAAAAAGGTTAAATGACCTTATAAATTATCTGATAAAATATAAACAGACCACACGTGCAGTAAATTGCTAACTAAAATAAATACGTATTTCTTCAAATCTGTCAGCTGACGTTAGATCGCCTATGACAATATTTCTTAAAATCTGCCAGTTCACGAATAAATCGTCTTTGGCTCTCTTTTTTCTAAACGGTCAGCTGACGTTAGATCGCCTCTGACAATATTTATTAAAAATTGTTAGCTGACGTTAGATCATTTCTGACAATATTTCTTACAATTTGCCAGTCCACGAATAAATCGCCTTTAGCTCTCTTTTTTCTAAACTGTCAGCTGACGTTAGATCGCCTCTGGCTATATTTATTAAAAATTGTCAGCTCACGATAGATCGCCTATGACAATATTTCTTAAAATCTGCCAGTTCACGAATAAATCGTCTTTGGCTCTCTTTTTTCTAAACGGTCAGCTGACGTTAAATCGCCTCTGACAATATTTATTAAAAATTGTTAGCTGACGTTAGATCATTTCTGACAATATTTCTTACAATTTGCCAGTCCACGAATAAATCGCCTTTAGTTCTCTTTTTTCTAAACTGTTAGCTGACGTTAGATCGCCTCTGGCTATATTTATTAAAAATTGTCAGCTCACGATAGATCGCCTCTGACAATATTTCTTACAATTTGCTAGTTCACGAATAAATCACCTTTAGCTTTTTTTCTTCTAAACTGTCAGCTGACGTTAGATCGCCTCTGACTATATTTATTAAAAATTGTTAGTTGACGTTAGATCGCCTCTGGCTTGTCTTATTCTATATTGCCAGTCTACAAGAAAGCCGCCTCTGGCTTGAAGACAAGAATAAGAATTTTCTAATGCCAGTCCACGAGAAAACCGCCTCTGGCTTGAAGACAAGAATAAGAATTTTCTAATGCCAGTCCACGAGAAAACCGCCTCTGGCTTGTCTTATTCTATATTGCCAGTCCACGAGGAAATCGCCTCTGGCTTGAAGACAAGAATAAGAATTTTCTAATACCAGTCCACGAGAAAACCGCCTCTGGCTTGAAGACAAGAATAAGAATCTTCTAATGCCAGTCCACGAGAAAACCGCCTCTGGCTTGAAGACAAGAATAAGAATTTTCTAATGCCAGTCCACGAGAAAACTGCTTCTGGCTTGTCTTATTCTTTATTGTAAGATACTTTTATTACGTCATATGCTCTATGTATATATATAATGTATATTATATGCTCCATATTATCTATATTCATATCAAAATATCTTTCTAAGAAATTGACATCATTTTGTATACTTTTTTTACAATAAATGTATGATATATGCCATATTTTTTATTTCTAAAGCATGAAATATAAAGATATTTTTATTTTTTTGTGTCTATTATTTGTAAAATAATCTTGATAAAAGAAACAACATTAATTTTGCGACTTGCAATAATCTGTTTTATTATATGCTTTTTTTAAATACTTACAATTAGCCTTATTTTATGTGATTAACTTGGTATTTAAAATACGTATCAAAATCGAAAATGTATTTGTATTACAGTAGAAACGAAACATTCTTGTCTTACAACAGAGAGAAATGGCAAAATATAATATTGTCTAAAGTACAGTCTAATAAAAACTGTTAAAATTGAACATTTTATAAAACCACTGTGATTCATGAAAAATCAGAACTATTATTTAAAAAATATAAACATATTTCGACTGTGTGTTTTAAACTGCACCACACATTCAAAATTCACAGAATAAAATTATTTCTGCAAAGTTGTGTATAATGTCAGTGGAAAAGTGATTTATTTGTTATTACATATACATGATATTTTATCATTCCTCTCTGGTGTAAGACTACAATGTTTTTTTTCTACTGAACTAGAAATTAATTTTACATTTTGATGTGTATTTTAGATACCAAGGTAAACGCATAAAATAAGGCTAATTGTAAGTATTTAAAAGAAGTATATATTGAAACAGATTATTGCAAGTCACAAAATTAATGTTTTTTTTATCCAAATTTTTTTACAAGTGATACATACAAGAAACTAAAAATACCTTTATATTTCATGCTTTATAAATAAGTTATATGACATATACATTTATTATAAAAATATATACAATATACAAAATAATATTAACTTTTTACATAGATACTTTGATGTGAATATACATAATATGGAGCACATAATATATATAATATAAACACATGAAGCACATGAATAAAAGTATTTTACAGAAATTAGAATATGAATGTATGTAACTAAATAATATAAATATTTGCAAAAATGTTGCAAAATTTATGTATAATATATACACTTTTTTATCCTTCAGAGTGCCTTCAACCCATTTTTTTCAGCCGGGTTTTGTAGCACATAACACAAACACACACACACACGCACAACTAACACACATAACTAACCTAAAAGAATCTGTATATGACAGATAACACTGAGAACTGTATAGCGCCTCTATCCCAAAATCGCGGAACTAATCTATAGCTCTTTTTTACCATTTTCTTCTATATTGCACGCATGCTTTGCATAAATCTGGAAAAGTATGGCATTTTGAAAATAAGTCTCTAAGCTCTATTTTTTGGTTTTCCATTATTGTTTCATACGCCCTTCTTCGGCACACTCTTGTTTTGCAGATTGAAGAGTATAATTTTGATATAAAAGATATAATTCTTTGAGGTGACATTGTCGATAAATTTTCAAAAATTTTTTTTATTTTTTGGTTTAAATTTCACTATCCACCGAAAGATTAGCATGTGCACTTTACTTACACCAAAGGATTTGTAATTCTATCAAAGCAATAAAAAATGCCATACTTTCCAGAAAATTAGAAGTTCGGTCGGTAACAATATGACTTCAGCATCCTCTTAATTGGCTCCACGGTGGGCAGATGGACCACCCAGGCCATCCAACCTTGTCTCCCGGAATGGGCGGACAGGAGGGGACACGGAATTGGGTTCCATCTTACGCAGGTACTCACCGGGCACGGATGCTTCGGTGATTACCTGTGTAGGATAGGAAGAAAGTATACGACCGAGTGCCACCACTATGCGGCCGGTCGGGACTCGGCGCAGCACACTCTCACAGAGTGTGAAGCGTGGGAGGAAGAGCGTCGGGTTCTGACCGCAGTGGTCGGCGAGGACCTCTCCCTACCGGCATTGGTGAGAGCAATACTGGAGGGAGAGGACAAATGGAGAGCCGCCTCCAAATTCTGCGACAGAGTAATGTCGCAGAAGGAGGAGGCGGAAAGAGTGAGGAAAGAGGAAGCGGTGGGAGGGGGAGACGATGCTCCTTCTCCTCAGCCACCGCCATCTCAACCCCCCCACCCCCAAAGGGGCAGGTGATAAATGGGGCCTCCCCGGGCGGTGATGTTCACCAAGCCCCGGGGGGGGGGGGGGGACCCCGTGGGAGGGCCCGAACAAGGCCCTCCCAACTCGGACAGGCCGGAAGGTGGAATTCTAGGAATTCTATGGCTTCTCCACCTTTCGGCGGGGGGTCAGCCAGGAGCGGGGGCTCCTGACTGACCTCAACCCCCCAACAAACACGGAAAGGCGGGGAAAGGTCGCGGTAGTCCGGCCTTTCCCGATAAAGATGGGAAACATGAAAGGAGGATAATTAAATCCCCCCTTTTTTCCGAGAAGAGACCGCGAGACGGTCAGACCTGAGGGAGGGTGAGAAGAATATCTCTGGTGATGTCTCACCCTCCCTCTAAACGGTCTAAGAAGGCTACCGGCAGGGGTTTTAGTGGGTATGCCTGGGATTTATCCCCAGGAGATTCCCACATAACCCACGGGTCTCCCCCCGAAACCCGTAGGTATCCATAAAAAATTTCCCCTGCCACACCAAAAAAAAAAAGACCGCTGACGTCACGCGTCTGTGTGCGCTCGACCAAGTCGGCTACAAAGCGACGTTGCGCGCTTGTTGTGTATGGCAGCGTGAAATGTTTTTTCAAGCTTGCACTTACAGCTTTGTAAAATAATATTATATTGATATAAATAAAATTTCGTTACAATCAACATTTGAATTATTTGAATTATTAATATAAGTATAAATTATTAATAAGAGTTTATGGCGAAAAAAATAAACTTTTATAATATTAAAGAACATTATATATATATATAATGTATATTATTAATTTACTAATTTTTATTTTATAAATTAACTCAAAAAATAAAATTTAAAAGATAATCTTTAAATATTAGATTCATATTAATGTTATATGTCGTTTTGTGAAGTATTTGTAAATATGTCATAAAAGGTGAAAATTCTCATGCGTCGCGATCAACATGCAGTTAACAACGCAATTAGCCGAATAAGCTGACAATAAAACGTTTTTTCGTTTCTTGGAAATGAAGTCTCACGCATTTTTTGATTACTTTCGTCACAAAATTTTCCTACTGATTATGAGTTTTTTAAATACTTTAATGTGAAATATTTTCACAATAATTCTATTTATTTTCTATCTATCTATCAATCTGTCTATTGCAAGATCTGTTTATCATTTATTTTGTTAAATAATTATAAATTATCGAAGTGGTCTTCCACACTACCTATGAGGTGCCACTAATAGCGCGTTCGGTTTTTTAACGTGGATCTTCGCCTGTAGCCCTATTATACCACATTTTATTATTAAATACTACTATTATATATACATCTATTATTTATAGATGTAGTCTGACATACACTGCCGGCCAAAAGTTTGGATACACCATTGAAAAACCAGATATTATTGAAACAAAAACCTTTATTAATATAATTTTTGCTTAAATAATCAAATAATAATACAAAAACTATAGATAATTAAAAAAAAAACAAATAAGTTAAATTTAAAAAATTTTTGAGACAACTTTTAAACTGCCTTTTCATCAAAAAAACCACCTTTCTTTTTGATGACTGTTTCCACAAGTCGAGGCATCCTTTTTACTAATTTATTTATTGTATCTTGTTCTATGAAAGACCAAGCATTTTGTAATTGTCGCCATAGCTCCCCAGCAGATAATGGACAGGAGATTCTAATTTTTCTGTCAAGCTCTTCCCATAGAAGTTTTATTGGGTTCAGATCGGGCGATTGAGGTGGCCAGACCATATTAACGATAACGCCATCAGCTTCTTTATTCTCTGAATACTTTCGGCAGAGGCGGGAACTGTGCTTAGGATCATTGTCTTGTTGTAAAATGAAGCCACGGCCAATTAGTCTGACACCAGAAGGTGTTGCATTTCGAATGAGAATATTTTTATAGTTCTCTTTCCTCATAATACCATCGACTTTTATAAAATCTCCAATGCCATAGCCACAAAAGCAACCCCATACCATTATAGAACCACCCCCATGTTTTACCGTGGGCACAATGCACTGCGGCGTCATTTTTTCAGAGGTGTTTCTTCTTACAAAAATTCGTCTACGAGATCCAAAGATTTCAAACTTGGATTCGTCAGTCCAAAGTACCTGTTTCCACTGCTCTATCGTCCAGTTTTGATGTTGGAGAGCCCATTCAAGTCGTTTCTTCTTATTTATTGGACGGAGCAAAGGTTTTTTCACTGCAACACATCCTTTTAGACCGGCAATTCTTAAACGTCTCTTATCGGTTGTAAGCGATACTGGATTTTTTCGAGTTCTATTGATGTCTGCGCGGATTTCTGGTGCTGTTAAGCGTCTATTTCTCTTGCTAATAACTACTATATGTTGATCTTCCTGTCGGGTGGTTACTTTTGAACGTCCTGTGCGAGAACGGCTACGAAAGGTGCCGGTGTCTTTGAATCTGGCAATAGTTGATTGAACACCTTTTAATGAGACTTTCATTTTTTTGGCGATGATTCGATAAGACATGCCTTCATTATATAAGGCAATAATAGCACCTCGTTTTTCCATAGGTATTTTTTTGTTTTTTCCCATTTTTTTAGATCAGTGCATAAACACTTAAAAAACTTTGAACTCTTAGTTGCTAGTGATGTAGACACATTTCAACCGTACAGAATACTGACAAAACCAATTTTAAATGCTTATTGTGACTTACGTAAAACGTAAATAAAACATCAAAACATTAACTGATATTGAAGTAAGCATGTATATCTCTTATCGAGCACCGAACTTGCCTACCACTAGTTATACTTTAGCGATATTTTCGATAATTCTTTTCATAAAAATCAGACAAATTGATTTTTTTCATATAAATTAAGATTTAACTAACTAATAAAAAACAAAAAAGTTTATTAAAAAGCGGTGGAATCTTGCTAAATAAAAATGAACGGTGTACAGGCAAGTGTATCCAAACTTTTGGCCGGCAGTGTACATAATGCCAGACATAATGTTCTAATGCAAATGATATCATGCCTCTAACAGGCGCGCGCGCGTGTGTGAGAGTACATATACACAACTATTAGTCGAATTTGGCAGCGGTTTTACAACATTCAAAGGAGACGTCAAATCGAGATATTGATGAGTATGTTTTAAAATTAGTTTTTTATTTCTATTTATATTTATATAAATATACATATTGTTACGCCCGCAGAACGAGATATCACACGCGTCAACGGAACTCGCGGAAAATAAGAAACACAACACAACACTTTATGAAAGAGATCACTTTAATAACAAACACAGAACTCAACAAATAATAACCGGAAATAAAATTAAAATATCAGAGCTGTCATAGACGTCTGCCCGAGCAGACAGCTACCGAAGATCTGACAGTTGACATCTGACATATGACAGTTTGTTTATAAACTGTCATAGAGACTCTTTAAACCGCTAATCAATATTGTCTTGATAACAAATATAAGAAAGATTCTTGTTATTTACAAATGCCATATGACTTCAACTTTATAGTGACCGATCGATATTATTGATCAAGCTGTAACACACAGCATCAGCGGCGAAAAGCATGGGCGTAACAATATTATATATCAGTAATTTATAAAAATATTTTGTACATGGGGCTTTCCGGTCCCCCGGCTTCCTCTTCCCCCACGGCCACCTCTTCCGCCACAGCTTCCTCTCTCGCCACGGGCTCCTCTGGTTGCAGAGGCAATCATGGTGTAAGAAACAAGGTGAACCGTTCCGGAGGATGCGCAATCGTCCAACAACATGGCGGTAATGGCGGATCTGTAGGAACCAATCAAAATTTGATCCAGAATAACATAACAACATTCTCTTATTGCACACATGGTGCACATGGTGTATTGGTCGGCTTGGATTTGGATAAAAAAAAATTAAAATTTTTTTTAACGCAAATCATGCCAACTTGCTGTGTACTACATTGCAAAAATCATACCGGCATTTATGAAAAACGGAGTGTTAAATATTTTACAATTCCTAAAGAGCCTGCTGTTCGGCAGCAATGGTTAAACGCTTGCAAATTAAATGAGCGTAACATCAAGGTTGATTCTGGTAAGTAAAAGTGATACAAATATTATATTTCTATATTTCTTACGTGATTAGATTTGGTTAACGTCACGTGTTTTAAATGTGTCAGCAAAAAGATTATAAAACTGTAACGATGCAGCCCGCTGCATCGTTACGGCTACGGACCGTCCATCGTCCGTAGCCCACCAAGGGCGCATCGCGCGCCGATAAATTTCCTATCAAAAACAGCGGCGGTCAACCGCCGAAAATCCCCCACACCCGACCGTTCCGAAATTCCGTTTTGTGGGGGACTCGCCGCCGAAACCGCCGATGCTTGCCGATTCGAAATCATTCGGCCGCCAGCCGGGTATAAAAGAGGTCCGGCTGAACGTCTTCTCACCAGACTCCGTTCGCTGATCGACAGCGAACATCCCTCTACGAGTGTCCTCGTAGTCCTCAACCGAGCATACTCGGTTTTTCTTTATACCTGTTCCAGCACACGAGTATCCTCGTGTACCGCCGAGCGTCCTCGGTATGCTTGATTCCCGCATACGAATCTATTCGTATACCCGCTGAGCGTACTTGGCTCCTCTAGGCCACCGAACTTCGTATTGCGGGCATTCCCGCGTACCTAGCCAGGTCGCCGTTCTAAACTCCGCCTTCGTACGAGCATCCTCGTACTCCCGTTGAGCTTACTCGACGTCATGGTCCTAATTCCGCGTTGCAGCGCACCAGGGATTCATCCGCAGAATCCAGCGAGCAAACCGCGTCGACCAATCCGCGCCGTCAAGCGACCCGTCACGATCTACGATCGAACGGACTCGCGATACCGTCACGAACGCACTCACCGACGAGCGTTGCGTTGTACCAACCGTTGCGACCCGATCGCCCGCGCTTGCGCTCTCTCTGATCGCACCAAGACGCCTCACGTCAAACTCTAATGATCAATTCACCGCTGCTTAAACAATTGTCTCACTGTTGCCGGTACCCCAGACTTATTTTACGCCGCTTTAATAAGTATCTCGCCGTCCGTTTAAATAACTGTTACACCGTTACCGATTCTTCAGATTTATTTCACGCCGCTTCAACGAATTACTTCGCCGTTTTCTTAAACGACTGTTACACCGTTACCGATACTCCAGATTTATTTCACGCCGCTTCACCGAATTATTTCGCCGTTTGCTTAAACGATTGTTTCACCATTGCCGGTACTCCAGATTTATTTTACGCCGCTTTAATGAGTATCTCGCCGTCCGTTTAAATGACTGTTACGCCGTTGCCGATACTCCAGATTTATTTTACGCCGCTTTGATAATTATTTCGCCGCCCGCCTAAATAATTGCTTATACCAATCTCACCGATATTTGTACGATTATTTCCCGCCGCTTTAACGAATCATTTCGCCGTTGCTTCACTAATTATTTCACCGTTGTTACCATACCGATCGCACCGCTACTTATATGTTCTTTCGAATTCGCTTCGCACGCGCTTCACATGTACACACGAGCATTGAAGCAGATCATTCGAAACAAATCGTATCAACATCTTTCTCAATAAACGCTGTTTCATTATTTTGTTATAAACGAGCATTTGGTTTATTTGACATACCCCCAACCGACCGAACCTGGATTCCGGCGAGCTACTCCGCGTCCGCCGAAGCTCACACGGTTTCAAAACATTATGATTTACAGCTAGGGTGTGTGACATGCATTTCACAGAGAGCTGCTCCGAAGTGAAAATGACAAATAAAAAAAAACCGATGATAATGAAAATACCAAGAAATTGAAAAAAAGTTCGATACCAACAGAAAATCTATTGCTAGAAAAGCAGGGTAGAACTGTGTTACGTTCCAAAAGACAAAATGTTAGGTAAGAACATAAAGGAAAGAAAATGAGTAAAAAAAATATAATTAGAAATATTTCACATACAAACTGCACACACAAAATGTTATACATTATTAATGAATATATGTAATTACATTATGTTGCAGACAAAACGTAGGAATGCCAAGCTTTTCAGAACTTGTGAATTTCTATAGAACTCGGAACATTGTACCAGAAGTACATCAGATATTACAGGCAGCAGAGACACCGCAGACAGCGGAGACACCGCAGGCAGCGGAAACACTGCAGGCAGCGGAGACACCGCAGGCAGCGGAGACACCGCAGGCAGCGGAAACACCGCAGACGGCGGAGATACCGTAGGCAGCGGAGACATCGCAGGCAGCGGAGATACCGCAAACAACGAAAACATTTACGGACTACATAGAGGATGAATGTGAAAAACAAGTTAACGTGTGCGTAACTGAAATTAAATTTAACAATTTATTAATAACACTTACTCTTTTTTTCAAACAAAACTATTTTTTATTTAAAAACAAACTTTCCTCATGACTTTCCGAGTAATTGATTAAATTAAATTTACTCTGGCATATATTCTGTTATTTCTTAATTCTAAAAGAATAAACAGAGTTTATTCTTTTAGAATTAAATGTAATATATTGTATAAAATTTCATAATTTGTAATATTCTACAAGAATAAAACCAATGTTACCAAGTTACAAGAAACCGTTAATACATTGCTCGAACTTTTACAAGAGAATGTAGAAGAAAAAGACCAACTAATGGAAAAACTCACCGCTGTTGAAGGAAAGAATTTGATACTTCATAAGAAAGTACAACAATTAAAAAAACAATTACAGGATACTACAGAAGAAATGGTTGCAGACAGACAGAAGAAAGGTGAAAAAATAGCTGTGGACATATTGCAAAAAGTATTTACACCGGGACAAATTAAATTACTTATGTCTCCACATCCAGCCCGAATTCGTTGGTATTCTGAAGACATAACAGCAGCTATTGCTTTACGTTCCTTAAATCCTAAAGCATACCGGTACTTGAGAGAAGTAAGGAAAATACTACTACCTTGCGAAACAACTCTTCAAGAATGGTGTTCTACTTTCAATGTGAAACCTGGAATTTTGAAGGATGTATTAATAATTATGGAGGAGAAAGGTCAAGGACTTTCTAGGACAGATAAAGTAACTGTTTTGACTTTCGATAAAGTTTATATTTCCAATAAATTGAACTTGGAAAGAAGGGAACAGAAAATTTATGGTCCACATAAGACTTGCCAATTTGTTATGGCACGAGGTCTTTTTAACAATTGGAAACAACCGGTTTTTTATGATTTTGATCGACCAATGAGGAAAGAAATACTTCTCAATATTGTGCAAGAGCTTTATAATGTGGGCTACACGGTTGTTGCAACAACATGCGACATGAGACCAATGAATATGGTCCTCTGGAAAGAATTAAACATCGGTATAAATATGCCAGATATTAGTAGCATAGATAGTAGCAAGAAACCAAAGAAACAAAAAATTGTCGACCAGCAGTGCTATTTCGAGCATCCTGCAGATGCCAACTTAAAAATTTTCTGTTTTGCTGACGTTCCCCATTTAATGAAATTAGTAAGGAACAATTTATTTGACAATGGTTTCCACGTTGATGGAGAATTTATTAACACGAATTGTCTGGAGGAATTATTAACACTTAATGCGAAAGATTTAAAAATTGCACACAAGCTGAGCAGAAGTCACTTCGATGCTCAAGGTGCGCAAAGACAAAATGTAAGTCTGGCCGTGCAAATTTTTTCCTTATTTAAATGCATCGTGCATTAAGTGGTGCGGAAGTCAAGGACTTTTACGTTCGCAAAATTGGCGTAAAACTGCCGATATACTTAAAGCATTCAATGATTGGTTCGATGTATGTAACACTCACATAAAATACGAAAAACACAGCGGGCTCCGAGGTTATGGTGTAAATTTAAAACAACAAAATAAAATTATTGATAACATGAGCCACTTGATAACAGAGATGCGTGTAGGGAAGCGACGTAGCTTAATGCAATTTCAAAAAGGAATTTTGCTTTGCAATACGTCGCTAAAGCTTCTGTTGCAATATCTGCAAGATAATTTCTCAACAGAGTCATTTAAAGTAGAGTACATCCTAACAAGGCGACTAAATCAAGATGTTCTGGAAAATTTCTTTTCATATATAAGATCAATGGGCGCGGCTAATAACCATCCAACACCAGTTGAATTGCGAAATCGAGTAAAATGGTACATTTTAGGAAAACATTCCGGACATGTTATTTCTTGGCATGAAAATACAAAAGGTGACGGATCAACATCCTTGATTTCTGTAGAAGATTCTCATGACATTAATTCCATCACACACTTTTCTTCTCAAGATTTGCTAGAAGATGAAATAATGGTCACAGAAAAAAGTTTATTTTTAACAATTCCAGGAATTTCAGAAGATTTGATTGAAGAAGAAAAAATTAATAAAACACGAAAGGAAGAAAAAGAAATAGAATTCGAAGATAATGAAGAGCATGGAAAAGGTATACCTTTTACATTAAAATTATATTCGTCGTGTTAATAATTATACTATGTATTAATTGAAATTGTACGTAATTCAACTGTAACAATAATTTTACATAATACAATTTCATTCGATATCATTTGATGATAATATCATCATCAAATGATATCAAATAAAATTGTATTATGTAAATGCCTAGATTTTTTTTTTGTTAAACCTTTGCGTAGCACAGCAAAACAAACATCGGATCACACATCTTACATTATAGGATCACATAATGTGAGTATCAAATAATTAAATAATCTAAATTGTATAAATATTTTAAAAATCAGTGTCACATTTTCAGTATTTGATGCACAAAGCTATAAGACTTCAGTCGAAGAAATATCTTTACTGGAAAGCTTAGAGAAAGAAATATCTTGTCAGAAGATAGAAGATAATGCTTTGCAGTACATCGCTGGCTGCGTGGCATATAGATTTAAACATAAATATGATTTCTTGGGCGAGCCCACATTGTTGCTGCCGCAATTGGAGGATAACTGGTTATGTTTCCTCTCTAGAGGCAACTTAATTTATCCTTCGATAAAGCGGCAAACATTATGAATAAAGAATTCATACTTTCACGGGAATACATTTCGAAAAAAATATAAAATTTTTGACAAACTCACAGATATAGTTTATAATAAAATTTCTAATATGAATATAGTATTTCCGCGAGAAGTGATCGCATGTTTAATTAGAACAAGAACTTATATTAGATTAAGAAATTGAATAAAGAACTTATGGCAAACAATGCCAAAAAAAATATCAGAAAAAAATGTACACACTTACTAATAAAAATTAAGTTAACAAAATATTGTACTTTATTATACTCACATTTCATTTCTTTATTATATTCTTATATTCTTAAGTTAAATTACGTAGGTATGAATTATCTATTATTTTATTTCTTTATAATATTCCTTTCGCCTGTGTCCTAGATAAATTACGTAAGTTTCAATTATTAATTATTTTACTTGTTTTCGTCATATTAATACTGAAGTATGTACATATATCTATCATATTTATATATTTTTTAAATGTTAAATTAAACAAAAATGGAATTTGTAGTTTTATTTTAATGCAGCATGCATGCAACTTTTTCAGCTGTTTTCAATACACTATAATAACATTTGAATTTTCCGCCACAAAACTGGATCAAATTTCTATTGGTTACCTACACATCACGTGGGTTATCATGCGCAACGGTTCACCTTATTTCTTACTCCATGGAGGCAATCATGTTGCCTCTGACCCCGTGAGTAGTTCGCTATGCGTACCAGCGGGCTCGTGCACGGCCGGCTCCTCTTCTTTTTTTTCCTAAAAAATAAATATACATATAAATAATTAATAAAATAATATAATTATACATATTAAAAATGCAATAATTAAAAATTTATTACATACTGTGTTTTAGCAGCGGTAGCTGCTGCCGCTTTTCAGTCGATTCTCGCGGCACACGCCTCCTTTCCTTTCCTTATCGCGCGCGCCGCAGCCGCTAGAGCCAGCGCCGCCGAGCGTTAAGAGCGGTGCTATCCGATTAATGTTAGGTTCTTCTCCCTTGATTATTAAAAATTGAAAAAATTTATTAAAAATATTTTTTTTATTTTTAAATTTATTATGTAGAAATATTTGAATAGATTTCCACTTCACTCATGAGATACTATTGCTATTGAGGAAAAAAATATTTTTAATAAATTTTTTTAACATTAATCGGATAGCGCCGCTCAGTGAATTACTATACGCAGATAAACTTTTTTATAATTTATAACATTATATGTTATTTTAAAAGCACTACAATTATAAAAATGTTCGTTTTCTTAAGTTTTATTTTTCGCAGATGTGTCATTGGATTCCTTATTCCGTATTATGTGAACTGAGGGAACAAGACTTGCAGAATACAATCGTACGAAATAGCTGTGATTGGCTGTCTCAATGACGCACTCTCTGTTCCGCAGCTCTTTTCCGTATCATCTAATTTCATCCTTGAAAGCCCCGCCTCCCTCCCATTCCACATAACTGTACTGCTCGTGCAGCTTGTTAATGCCAACGCTCTCCCCACTTTGGCCGCTATGATTCTCCTATGCGCAGAAAGAGGTATATTCTCTCGCTGGACAGAGTATAGACAGTCTCGAGTAGAAAAGAGATGTCAACGAGAACACGTGACCAGTTCTGTGATTGGCTGACACAATTTTGCATAGGAACAGGAATCGGTATAATTGGCTGACACTGAAAATCAGAATTGGTCACGTGATATTATTAGCGCCTCTCTGAATATGATATTCTCTATTGTGATTGATATACCCACCATCGATAAATGTATCAAAGCTTATGGAGGATTTACACTGCGTCCGATGTTCGACGTACGACGTCCGATATCCAATAATAGAGCTGGTTTTTTAGATGATAAAATATCTTTAGCTAAAATTTCTAGAAAACAACCTCTATTATTGGATATCGGACGTCGTACGTCGGACATCGGACGCAGTATGAATCCTCCATTAGAGCAAACAAATTTGTATAAATGCATAATGCACATACGCGAAAAATCAACCAATGCGTTCAGTAGATTTTATATTTTTATAGGATCAATCTTTGGTCTCAAGAAACGATTCACTGGACTAATCGAAGCTGTAAAATTGATCTAAAAAAATCGAAAATTGGATGCAAAAGATCGATTCAAGATCGCCCATCCCTAATCAGCACCATTTCCCCGAGTACGACTCGGATAAGCCTCAGGGCGCTCTCTGAAGCTTCAGTCATACTCGCTCCCGTCCTGACAGTCGGGAAAAGTAGCAGGGCGTTCTCTGCTCCGGCCGGGTGTTCCCGGTAACCGACTTTCTGTCACTTCCTGTTGATTTAGTAGTGAGGCGTTCCTCACTTCGGCCGGGTGTTCCCGGTAACCGACTTCCAGTATTGCGTCGATCTAGTAGTAAGGTGTTTCTCACTCCGGTCGGGTGTTCCCGGCGATCGACTTCCAGATTTCCGTCGATTCAGTAGTGAGGCGTTCTTCACTCCGGTCGGGTGTTCCCGACAATCGACTCCCAGAATCCCCGTAAGGAAGACGATTCTCTCTCTCCGGACGCAGTGCATCAGCAACCGTCTACGACTCATCCAGCCCAGATACACGCGGTATCTTTGATTTGCTTTATATTTGTTCTGTACCGTATTAACCGACCGAATTAGATTAGATTTAATTAGATTTATTTGTTTAGTTCCGGAAAAGGCGCACTCCGACCAAACACGTTTATTTATTTACGCGCTTCCGCTGTTCATTTATTATTGAATTGTTTTCGTTTACGGCAACACCGTTGAAATATTAGTTTCAATAATAAAATACTCATGTACTCATTGCTATTTCTTTTTATAATTATATCATCTTTAAATATTCATTTGAATAAATTTATTTTATCTAATTTACATTTATTAATTTGGAGTCTCCCGACAACCACCCAAACGAATCCTGACGAACCGTCAAGCTATTTTCCGCATCGTAAAAATCCGTTTCGTTACAAAGTACTTATATACATATATATTTTCTTTTTTTATTTTTATTCCTTCTGGTCTGTAATTTTTTGTTAATATTTTTTATTTTATATAGAAATGTGTGAACAGTTAAAGAAAAAATCAAAGCGAAGCTTTCTAGACGCTTGGCTTAGTCATGATAGATTTAAATCTTGGATATGCAAAGTACCCAATGATGATTGTTCAGGATTACAAGTTATAAGGCGAGAATTCCGCTTCGTTCAAAGCTTCGAGAATTCGTCAGCCTTTCTTTCGCCGTTATTTATTTATTCTCAGCGAAGCGGCCTTCAAGCTGTTAGTTCGCGTTCGTATAAGAAGTTGTCGAAAAACGATTAGTTTCACTTTTCTAACGAGTAATGCGATTGGCAGCTTGTTACCAAGTTCGTGGTGTCGATCGCTGATAGGTAGATTTTCGGCGGCTAGCGTCGTCTAGCTAGAGTCCGAGACGAGAGAGCATCGAGCACGGACGTGCGACGCGAGTAAATCGCGACGACGAAAAACCTTTGTAACGCGAGCGAGTAAATGAGTTCGACATCGAGACTGATCGCCGGGTTTGGTTTGCAATAAAGACTTGTGAAAGAAACGAGGCGGATCTATCATTTTCCAGCGCGAACCTGCAGCCGCTAACGCGAAAGAAAGAACCGGCATAAATAAATATTTTCTCTCTGCGACGGGAGATCGAAGGCTCTCGTACAATGATAATCTTTTACATTGTATCATGTGCAATAAAGATTTCTCGTGCAATACTAACTTATTAAAACATGCAAATTCTGCATTTCAAAAATAATATTAAAAAGAATACATCATTGAATGATACAGTATTAAATGATAACGATGTAAATTTCAACGTAACAAATTTAAGAAAATACCAACAATTTCGACAACAATGGTTAGATATTGAAGAATTTCGGCCATGGCTACGCGAAGTGCCACATGACGTAAATTCATTCTATTGCTTATTTTGTAAAAAAACTATGGTTGATGGCTTAGGGCACATGTATAGTCACGCAGAATCCAAAGTACACAAGATATCTGAAAAAAATAATTTAGGAACGGATAAAAGTAACAACATGACGGATGAATCACTTTTGACGTTTGAAGAACGAAAAAAATCAGCAGAAATTTGATATGCCGCATTGATCGCTGATAAAAATATTTCCCATCAAACAGCAACAGATATTCTTAGATTGTTTCAACAAATAGGAAAAGATTATAACGTATTAAAAAAATATGACTATGGGTCGAACGAAATGTAAAAGTATTATTTCAAACGTCTTGTGTCCGATTGAGACGAACCGCGTGGTCAATTGTATTCAAAATACAAAATTTTCCATTATTATTGACGAAACGTCCGATATTTGTAATGAAAAATGGATGACGGTTCTTGTGCGGTATGTTGATCCAGAAAATTTAGACGTACGCTCACAATTGGTAAAATTAATTAATATTGATGCAAAAAATAGTGTAAGATCGTTCTTATATTGTTTGTCAGGAAATTCAATTAAATGATTAGTTAACAATTAATAATTAATATATTTAAGAATGAACAATATGTGAATGTCCGTTATGAACCCAATTTCTTACAGATATGATAAATGTCTTATCCACTAAACTTATCTTTGTTAGAAATATATGTATTTCTTTTAACTTGTAGCTGGCTAGCCCTTTTCCAAAGTCCTTCTTGGAAAATTGACCAGTTATTTAACAATTGATTGGCAAAAGTCCTTTATTGCCTCTGAGATCAACGGAGCTTTCTTTAAACGAAGTCCTTTACGCTGTGAAACACTCGCACTTATATCTCTATACTTTTCTCTCTACTAACAAGAGCCGAAAAAGCCTTGTGACCTCTTTGCACTCGTTTATATACTTTCTGTCTTCGACTGTTCTCGAGCTTTCTCGAATATTCTAATTTCCGGAGCCGCAGATGCGATTTGCGCATCTTTGGAAATGTATATTAGTGCCCCCAATGATATATATGAGGACTAATCGATTCAATATCGTTTACCGACATCGGTGTTATCCTAAGAGATTCTTACAATAGTAGGGCGGAAAAATTATTTAACGCATTTAAGTTAAAGTGTGGAGACTAAACATTCTTAAATATTATTGCTCTGTCGTGCGATAATGCATCCGTTATGATAGGAAAAAAGTCATCATTTAAAACAAAGCTAGCTGAGGTTTGTAAAAATTTATTAACATTTTCATGTCCGTGCCATTCTGCTGCATTCTGCATGTGCTAAAATACTGGAATTTCGAAGAATTTCTTTAAAAAATCGCAAGTTATATTAACGGTAGTTCAAAACGTTCGGCTATTTATCTAAAATTTACAGAATGTTTTCAAAGAACAAACCGCAAAATTTTAAGATTGGCTGATACATGGTGGCTTTCTCATCATACGTGTATTAAAAGACTTTTTGAGTTTTGGGATACTATCAAACATTTTTTAACTGAAAGAATCGTTGATGAAAAATTAAAATCTGGAGAAGATTTATTAAAAATAATGCAATACTTAGATGTAAAAGCATATTTCTTATTTTTAGAACATATTTTAGATTCTTTTAATTCATTTAATGTCTTTTTTCAAACACTAGAAACGAGGATTTATTTATTACACCAAAAATCAGTAAAGTTTCTAACGACAGTTTGTAAACACTTTCTAAAACCTGAGTTTTTAAAAAACGTCTGCAATAATATTCAATTTTTTGACAAAAATAATCAAAAATCTTTAAATAAAATAAATTTAGGATTAGAATGTGAAGAATACCTCGACGAACTGACAAAAAACGGATACTTAGACATAGTTGCGAATGTTCGAGAAAATTGTTTGCAATTTTATGTGACAGCTGCCGAGGAAATTAGTAAAAGATTATCAATTAATGACAAATTTTTGTCAAAATTGAAAGTTTTTAATTCAGACGTTGTTTTATTTGATTTTGACAGAGAAACATCATTCAATGACGTTTTTTTTATAGTTCAAACTCTCGATGGTTTTGAAAAAAATAGTTAAAAAAAAGAATGGTTTATTGTACATCTCAATTTTACAGAAACAGAAAAAACAAATCTTAAAAAATTAAGTTTTTATGACATGTGGAAACAGATTTTACGAAGTAAACGCTCCAGAGATCTTGTAAAATATCCAAATGACAAATTCCTTATAAATTCTGTTAGATCACTTTCAATTTCTAATGCCGATTCAGAAAGAATATTTTTAATTTTATCAGACTTAAAAACGGAAAAACGAAATAGCCTTTTATCTGTCTTTGTAAATGCCATTTGCGTTTTAAAATCAGCTTTGAATGCAAGAAAAGAATCTATTTTAGAGATGGAGATTAATGAAAAACATTTGTCTCTCATGTCATCGAACAAATTATATTTTACATGTCCTAAAAAAGTTGTCCCATAAAAGTTGTCTTAATCTACATGCTGCAGACGTTGATGATATAGCTGGTCCCTCAACATCTAATGATACGCAATAATAATGTTACAAATAAATAGTATTTTTTATATAACAGAAAAAAGTGACTACTAATTTTATTACAGAGGTGTAATAAGTTATTTGTCTGCAAATGACATCACACTTGTAAATGACAAGTGTAAAAAGAGTATCTTGTCTGCAAATGACATCACATATGTGTAAAAGAAGTATAAAAAGAATAATGAAATGTGGTATAATAGAGCTCCTGGCGAAGTTCCACTAAAAAAACCTAACGCACCGTTAGTGGAACCTCGAAGGTGGTGCGGAAGACCATTATTAATAATACTATTATAATTACTAATAAACTAATAATACATTATTTTTACAATATTTTAACAATACTAACAAGAGTACAATAAATCTATTTGACTGCATTTGTAATATATGTTACCGTCTCCTCCACTAATCTCCACAGTACAGTTCTTGCTAATATGCAGTAGTTTAAAATAAATGATTAAAAATGGAATAAAATATAATATGGCATATGGAGCCGTCATAGGTTGTTGGTATAAAAATTTTAATTATTTTTTATATAGAAATTAATTTGTCTACATTTGAGACGTTAAAATGTACATCGATCTCAGATTGAGATACTAGAGTGTACGAAAATTAAGTACATTATTCATCTCACTATTCGGATTCTCCGAATGTACGAATAGAAAAATATTGAACTGAAGAAGAAAGAACGAGAGAAAAAATATCAGGACGCGAGTGACTAAGTTGGGAAATAATTAAAAGTTTTACAGGTATGTAAAATTTTTCGAGTCGATAGACATAAATACCAAAGCAAGCATGGCTAAACGAATACGGCGAGTGGCAAGAACATAGCATATGTTAAATTTACACTTTGTTGCAATATTGCAAAATAACTTTATTTTTCTATTGACAATAGCAATCTGAATTATTTAAAAAATTGTTAATTTTAACATATGCGAATATTATTAATAAATATAAACTATTATTTTTTAAGCAAAAAAAAGATTATTTGATAATTTACACTGTTAGAAACAAATGCGGAAAAAAGAAAAGAAAGTTGCGAGAAGCAAATCTCGAACACGGGATTTTTCATATTCCAGCCACTTGCCTTAGAAACACTTACTTCTTAGCATTTATCGTCTGCTCGGTGGAAGGGAGACGTGCGTTTTCTTCTATTGAACCGAATCAAGCTCACACGGATAGGGTGACGTCATTGGTTCTCGGTTGTATTTGTGTGATGCTGCCGCTCGTTTCTGGCAGCTCTGCTCCTGAGCCCCACGCAAGCGAGAAGCGCGTACATGATCTCGTTTGCGTGGGGCTCAGAAGCCGGGAGCCCGGTAGGAAACATCACATCACTGAGTATACTTCAAACCAAAATATATTGTTAGTATTTTACAAAAACCACACTTATCCGAACTTGTTTTTTAACACTACAAAGTTGTGTTAACCTAACAAAACGATATAGTAAAGTTAACAAAATATTCTGGTAGATTTTTGTAAACCTAACAAAACGATGTAGTAAGGTTTACAAGAAATTCTAGTAGATTTTTGTAAACCTAATTCGCTATCCATTAGAAGGCGGTTTTGGTTACGATTTTTATATTAAATTACAACATTTATGTTTCATATTCTTCTCTGATCTTTTACTACTTTATTGATCCGTGAATCTTATCGATTGAGTCTCGCGTAAAGGTGCGAACACTACGTGTTACCGCCACCGCGCCGGGACGTGACAAGCGTTAGACCCATTTACCGACGACGCCAGGCTCATCAAGCCCACTTAGCGGGCCCGCACATTTACACAAGGGCTGACAATCTTTAATAGTATCTCGTCGGTGCAAGTATGCATTACCGACACTTTGTAGATATAGCACATATCGGAACCAAAAAGTCGTGGACGTAGCACGGAAGAGACCCAAAAGATTGTGGACATTACCTACGGGATTCGTGGACATTGGCTACGTAGTTCAATGTGCATGTTTTGTGCACATAGAGACGCTACCCCACAGACACACGTAAAATGCGGGCATGTCCACTCTTAGTCTTCTCTCTGGTTATGACGTTCTTTTTTTCCAAACTGTCATTTTTCCCGCATTTCTGACGTCACGCAGCCGTGATGCTCACGGCGCCTCACCTTTTAACGAAGGCTGCGTTTCGGTATTCACTGGCAGTACTGGCAGCACAGTAAAGATCGTTTCGATATACGCGGCAGTAAGCTTTTGAAAGATAGCAAAAAATACCACCGATAGACGGCGCCAGCTCACGGCAGCCAGATGATTGAGCAGCGCCTCGATATAATCGATTCTGCGCGGGCGCGCTCCCGCCCCGTATTTTTACCAAATAATAATGTAACCGTTCCGTTTTCTAGAATGTTCATGCGAGGCGACCTGGTAGAGAGATATTAAATCAAATTCACTCTCTAACGTCGGGTCAAGCGAAATAGTCGCAAACAGAAAGCAAACAGAGAGACTGTCGGAAGTAATAGAAATTTTAGAACTTGTAAAATCTGTCGAGGTCGTTATACGAAAAATCATTTATAACATCTTTTCTGAATTAAATGTTAAGTATTAAATCTAGAAGCAGTGCTAATTTATTTCTTACATAAACTATTGTTTCCTGACTACCTAATAACTTTTGCCGGTATTATTTATTAAATATAACAAATAAGGTCAGAGATAGGACGTAACCGTCCTATCATTCAAAAAAGTCGTTGCCGAACATTAATCTTTATCATCTTTTATTTAAAAATTTACAGACTGTCGATAAATATCTTACACTTTCAAAGCGTATTCACATTCGTGTGACGTCATAGATTTCGTCGTCACTTCCTGCTTCGACTACTGCGGTTCGCGAGGTGAGGCAGTTGCAGTAAAAACATGGCGGCGTTCAGTGAAGAACTGACACTGATAGATATAGAGGATAACAGTGAATATAAAATAATTGTAAATGCTTTAGATGCAGAAAAAGCACGACAAGGTACCAATGCTTAATGTAATATAATGAATAATTTCGATATTTTTATAAATATAAAATACTATATTATAACTTAACCTATTTTATAGATATGACTTTTGCAACTTTACTTTTGGAAAGTGCTAAAAAAAAGACGCTGTGCAGCTACAACCTACCTTGTGCCAAATGTAAATATCATAATAGATGTTATGCGCAAAATATCAATATACAATAAAATGAATATTATCAATTTATATAAAATGGTTTTATTTTAGCAAGTACGAGCAATAGTAGCAGAAACAATTCTGAAAATATAGAAGGTAAGTTACAAAAATTGATTTACATTTGACAAAATTGCCTACATTTACATAATAATCTAAACTATAATTTGTTTTATTTCAGCAAATACCAGTACCAGTACAGGGAATAACGATAAAAGTGATTTTGAAAATATAGAAGGTAAGCTAAAAACTTTATGCATATATTTACACGATGCCGTAATTTTAAAAATACTATAATCTATGCATTGATTTATTAACATAAAATAGATGGCACGCGATTGACCACGTTGCAATAAACCATAGGCCATTCACAGGAACCATCCAGTGGAAAAATTCTAGGCATCGATAGTTGTGAATGACTGTAATCAATTGTAACGTGGTCAATCGGGTGTCTTCTACATAAAATAGATTCCGTAATGCAATATAATTAATGGTAACAATATTTTATATTTGTAGGTAAAGAAACATAGTCTTTGTATGTAAACGACAATAATATTATAGCCCAATCTCAAATTGATTTTATAACACTCATAACCTATTTTTACTTAAATAGCTAAAGTTAATTTAATAATTTCTAATTATGTAACTTTTGATATTACGTATTATATAAAAATCATGTTTTATATATATGTAAAGAAAGTACGGGGTACTTCCTTTTTAATTATCCCGCGCATTCTTACGGCGCGCAGGTAAAATAGGTTTTTACACACACAAGGAGAGAAGGAGGAAAGTAAGAAAGAGGAGTAGGAGAGAAGTGACCACGTGTAATGATTAATGTATAAAAGTTACGAACGTAAAGACTGTAATTGGGGAAAAGACAGAGTGAATAATTGACATTTAATGTCGTTTCTCTTTTTACAGGTAAGCTCAGTAAATAGTTGTAAATAGGAACAAGAATAAGATGTGTGAAATAAAAGAAAATCTCTTTTTACAGGAGAAACTCAGTGATGTTATTGTTCCTGTCTTTACCTAATTAGTATAGAGAGAATAAGAATCCTTATATATATATATATAAATACTGCACATACACACACAATATAAAGGTACATAATTAGAAACTATTAAATTTAACTTTAGCTATTTAAGGGGATGCTGGAGTTACCGGCCGGACATTATATTTTTTCGAGCAAAAATATTTTTTTATTGGTTGCATAGAATTGTAAATCCTTTTGCAGGAGTAAAGTGTACACAAAAACGGAATTCGGGCTGGTCAACTTTATTTGGAAAAAAAAGAATTAATAACAAAATTTGTTTCTATTCATTAATTTCTATTCTGCTCTTAGGATAACATATTGTATAGAGCTATCTATTTTTGTTTTTTATAAAAGTTTAACAGTTTTAAGACGCTGAATAAGAGCAGCCCGAATTGCGGACTGCAGAATAGAATGTTATGGAACCATTAAAATTGGGCTGAAAAGTCTAATGTAAAAAATAACCTTGTCCGACTATTTTTACATACGTGTGCGTCCAATATCGGTATAACAGATGAAAAAATAACAGAAGATTAGTTCCAGGATAATATCAAAGAGGCGCTATACAATAATATGCGAATATATACACGCACCACACATACGCATACACAATACATTCATACTTAGATTATTCTCTCTCTCTCTCTCTCTCTCTCTCTCTCTCTCTCTCTCTCTCTCTCTCTCTCTCTCTCTCTCTCTCTCTCTCTCTCTCTCTCTCTCTCTCTCTCTCTCTCTCTCTCTCTCTCTCTCTCTCTCTCTCTCTCTCTCTCTCTCTCTCTCTCTCTCTCTCTCTCTCTCTCTCTCTCTCTCTCTCTCTCTCTCTCTCTCTCTCTCTCTCTCTCTCTCTCTCTCTCTCTCTCTCTCTCTCTCTCTCTCTCTCTCTCTCTCTCTCTCTCTCTCTCTCTCTCTCTCTCTCTCTCTCTCTCTCTCTCTCTCTCTCTCTCTCTCTCTCTCTCTCTCTCTCTCTCTCTCTCTCTCTCTCTCTCTCTCTCTCTCTCTCTCTCTCTCTCTCTCTCTCTCTCTCTCTCTCATTCGTTCGCTACATCGTCATTACAATTATCATACATCCATGCACATTACACGCACCATACATGCACACGCGATTTCTATCCTAATATATTTTATTTAGTTATTACTTACGTTTTTTTGCGGTCTGAATCGATTCGGCAATGACGCTGGTCGCGGCGGTGGTGGCGGCGGTGGCAGCGGAGATGGCGGCGGCGATGGCGGCGGCGGCGGCGACAATTCTATTTTCCTTCTTCTAAACGACGATGGTACCGTCGCCGCTCTCGAGCTGGACGACAACGGTGCCGTCGCCGCTCTCGAGCTGGACGACGACGGTGCCGTCGCCGCTCTCGAGCTGGACGACGACGGTGCCGTCGCCGCTCTCGAGCTGAACGACGACGGTGCCGGCGCCGCTCTCGAGCTGGATGACGACGGTACCATCGCCGCTCTCGTCGACATTCCCGTCCTTGCTACCGTGGAGGAGGGGGACGGTACAGCGCCTTCACTTTTGCCTGCAAATAAAAATTTTTTTATATATATTAATAATGAAACCAGTTAATACATTATTACAGTTAACGCATCGTAATACGATATGTAAACTGTAATAATATATTAACCGGTTATCATAAAATTAAAATAAGGATACTTACTTATTCTTCCCATCTTCTAATGTCGCGT
The DNA here is from genome assembly GCF_040581485.1 of Linepithema humile. Lineage (NCBI taxonomy): Eukaryota > Metazoa > Arthropoda > Insecta > Hymenoptera > Formicidae > Linepithema > Linepithema humile. The sequence continues at coordinate 11,848,808 of NC_090131.1, forward strand.
GGTCGCGTGGTCGCGTGGTCACGTGTCGCACAGCTAACATAAGAGTGATTCTTGCCGATTTTCAGCTGTTGAGTAGGAGAGGTCACTTTCTTTCCTTGTCACTTTTTCATCACTTTCTTATCTTACGGGATTTCATAGACGTGCGATTGCATTTCGTTCCACCGTATTTATTTTTCTGATAAATATTTTTTTTACTTTTTTGGAAATTTTATTATTTTAAAATAAGTAAACAAATATAGATAATTCACAGCGTGTACATTTTTCAAAATATTAATGCAATTAAAAAAAATAAAATAAAACATTAAGAGGATGCTGAAGTCATATTGTTACCGACCGAACTTCTAATTTTCTGGAAAGTATGGCATTTTTTATTGCTTTGATAGAATTACAAATCCTTTGGTGTAAGTAAAGTGCACATGCTAATCTTTCGGTGGATAGTGAAATTTAAACCAAAAAATAAAAAAAATTTTTGAAAATTTATCGACAATGTCACCTCAAAGAATTATATCTTTTATATCAAAATTATACTGCTTCAATCTGCAAAACAAGAGTGTGCCGAAGAAGGGCGTATGAAACAATAATGGAAAACCAAAAAATAGAGCTTAGAGACTTATTTTCAAAATGCCATACTTTTCCAGATTTATGCAAAGCATGCGTGCAATATAGAAGAAAATGGTAAAAAAGAGCTATAGATTAGTTCCGCGATTTTGGGATAGAGGCGCTATACAGTTCTCAGTGTTATCTGTCATATACAGATTCTTTTAGGTTAGTTATGTGTGTTAGTTGTGCGTGTGTGTGTGTGTTTGTGTTATGTGCTACAAAACCCGGCTGAAAAAAATGGGTTGAAGGCACTCTGAAGGATAAAAAAGTGTATATATTATACATAAATTTTGCAACATTTTTGCAAATATTTATATTATTTAGTTACATACATTCATATTCTAATTTCTGTAAAATACTTTTATTCATGTGCTTCATGTGTTTATATTATATATATTATGTGCTCCATATTATGTATATTCACATCAAAGTATCTATGTAAAAAGTTAATATTATTTTGTATATTGTATATATTTTTATAATAAATGTATATGTCATATAACTTATTTATAAAGCATGAAATATAAAGGTATTTTTAGTTTCTTGTATGTATCACTTGTAAAAAAATTTGGATAAAAAAAACATTAATTTTGTGACTTGCAATAATCTGTTTCAATATATACTTCTTTTAAATACTTACAATTAGCCTTATTTTATGCGTTTACCTTGGTATCTAAAATACACATCAAAATGTAAAATTAATTTCTAGTTCAGTAGAAAAAAAACATTGTAGTCTTACACCAGAGAGGAATGATAAAATATCATGTATATGTAATAACAAATAAATCACTTTTCCACTGACATTATACACAACTTTGCAGAAATAATTTTATTCTGTGAATTTTGAATGTGTGGTGCAGTTTAAAACACACAGTCGAAATATGTTTATATTTTTTAAATAATAGTTCTGATTTTTCATGAATCACAGTGGTTTTATAAAATGTTCAATTTTAACAGTTTTTATTAGACTGTACTTTAGACAATATTATATTTTGCCATTTCTCTCTGTTGTAAGACAAGAATGTTTCGTTTCTACTGTAATACAAATACATTTTCGATTTTGATACGTATTTTAAATACCAAGTTAATCACATAAAATAAGGCTAATTGTAAGTATTTAAAAAAAGCATATAATAAAACAGATTATTGCAAGTCGCAAAATTAATGTTGTTTCTTTTATCAAGATTATTTTACAAATAATAGACACAAAAAAATAAAAATATCTTTATATTTCATGCTTTAGAAATAAAAAATATGGCATATATCATACATTTATTGTAAAAAAAGTATACAAAATGATGTCAATTTCTTAGAAAGATATTTTGATATGAATATAGATAATATGGAGCATATAATATACATTATATATATACATAGAGCATATGACGTAATAAAAGTATCTTACAATAAAGAATAAGACAAGCCAGAAGCAGTTTTCTCGTGGACTGGCATTAGAAAATTCTTATTCTTGTCTTCAAGCCAGAGGCGGTTTTCTCGTGGACTGGCATTAGAAGATTCTTATTCTTGTCTTCAAGCCAGAGGCGGTTTTCTCGTGGACTGGTATTAGAAAATTCTTATTCTTGTCTTCAAGCCAGAGGCGATTTCCTCGTGGACTGGCAATATAGAATAAGACAAGCCAGAGGCGGTTTTCTCGTGGACTGGCATTAGAAAATTCTTATTCTTGTCTTCAAGCCAGAGGCGGTTTTCTCGTGGACTGGCATTAGAAAATTCTTATTCTTGTCTTCAAGCCAGAGGCGGCTTTCTTGTAGACTGGCAATATAGAATAAGACAAGCCAGAGGCGATCTAACGTCAACTAACAATTTTTAATAAATATAGTCAGAGGCGATCTAACGTCAGCTGACAGTTTAGAAGAAAAAAAGCTAAAGGTGATTTATTCGTGAACTAGCAAATTGTAAGAAATATTGTCAGAGGCGATCTATCGTGAGCTGACAATTTTTAATAAATATAGCCAGAGGCGATCTAACGTCAGCTAACAGTTTAGAAAAAAGAGAACTAAAGGCGATTTATTCGTGGACTGGCAAATTGTAAGAAATATTGTCAGAAATGATCTAACGTCAGCTAACAATTTTTAATAAATATTGTCAGAGGCGATTTAACGTCAGCTGACCGTTTAGAAAAAAGAGAGCCAAAGACGATTTATTCGTGAACTGGCAGATTTTAAGAAATATTGTCATAGGCGATCTATCGTGAGCTGACAATTTTTAATAAATATAGCCAGAGGCGATCTAACGTCAGCTGACAGTTTAGAAAAAAGAGAGCTAAAGGCGATTTATTCGTGGACTGGCAAATTGTAAGAAATATTGTCAGAAATGATCTAACGTCAGCTAACAATTTTTAATAAATATTGTCAGAGGCGATCTAACGTCAGCTGACCGTTTAGAAAAAAGAGAGCCAAAGACGATTTATTCGTGAACTGGCAGATTTTAAGAAATATTGTCATAGGCGATCTAACGTCAGCTGACAGATTTGAAGAAATACGTATTTATTTTAGTTAGCAATTTACTGCACGTGTGGTCTGTTTATATTTTATCAGATAATTTATAAGGTCATTTAACCTTTTTTCTCGCAATTAAAATTCTAGCGTATGGCTGAATGATGTACATACGAGACAAAATAGACTTATACAAGGTGTCTAATAGATATAAGTTAGATATGATAAAAATATTTTATTTGAAAAATGTATGTATAATACTATATATCTAATTGGAAAAATATGTTATATGCTTTTCCTAAATTTATTCTTATGTAATTAATACAAAATAAATAAATAAGTTAATTAATTATTGAATACATACATATACATATTGAATATAGTTATCTTTATTTTGTATTTTATATAACTGAAATTATATATACTTCCATTATTTCAGTCATTATCATATAAAATACAAAGTAAAGATAACTATTTATTGAATATATGTGTATATGTATATATTAATTAATTGATTAATTAGTTATTTAGTATTTACTACATAAGGATAAAAATAAGAAAAGTATATGACATTTTTCTTCAGTGATATATATAGTATTATATGTATATTTTTCATTTATTATTTTGTCATATTTAGTTTGTATTTATTTGACACCTTGTATACGCTTATGTTTTCTCGGACATTATATTGCAGCCTTGCAACGAAATTTCAGTCGAGGAAACAAGCGCAAGCATCGTTTGTTTACAAACTTCCGATGACACACGTACACAGACCACACGTCAGTGTAGTGAGTCACCACTACAAACAAATGCGTACACACGGACCTACACGGCATAGGTCCGTAGGCTGCGCCGATAATGTCATTTCATTTTTAGTACCATCGAAATGATGGCGCTTTCGCGTCGGAGTTCGCCCGTCACTTCAGCATCCTCTTAAGGAGGCCTGCCACGCCTCCATGGCTCTTTGACGGGCATTCTTCCTGAGCCTGGCCACGGCTTGTGGTAATAGGCGGGCGCTCCCGTGCCGGTCCGGGTCTCTCGTACGCCGATATACTTCGGCATACGAGGTCGCTAGAAACTCGACCGGGAGGAGGCCCACCAGAGCCGTGGCTGCCGCGAACAACGTCGTGCAGTAGGCCTTTATTAGCCTAATGGCCAGCCGGCGTTGCGGGCGATGTAGCATCGCCTTTATTCGCCGGCTGACCACGGCCCTGTCGGCCCACGCCGGCGCTCCATAAAAAAGCACCGACTGCACGACATTCGCATAGAGTCTGCGGACTCTGTTGTTCGGACCACCTAAGTTCGGTAGGAGGCGACCCAAAGCCGCCGCCATCCTATCCGCTTTGGGGGTTATCCCAGCGAAGTGCTGCTCAAACCCCCAAAGTCCATTCAGGGTGAGGCCCAGATATTTCATCTGGGTCCCCACCCGGACACGGATTTTGCCTACCCACATCTGAGTAGGGGGAGGTCGCCCCATGGCCCTGTTGTGGAAAAACAGGGCCTCCGTCTTCTGTGGAGCGACCTCGAGTCCCATGGCTCTTATGGAGTATACGACCGCCCGGGTAGCGGCATTCGCCGCATCCCGGGCCTCCCTCCAGTCCTTCCCCCGGGCCACCACCAGCGTGTCGTCTGCGTAGCACAGCAGACGACAGCCCGGGGAAAGCGCCGTGCGGAGCACTCTGTCATACGCGAGGTTCCAGAGCAGGGGTCCGAGTACCGACCCCTGAGGAACCCCGCAATAGACTTCCCTTCGGCTTACCCGCTCCAGCTGGTCTTTCAGCTGGAGCGTTCTGTCGCGGAAATAGTCCCAAAGGACCTCCCTTATATATGGGGGGAAGCCATGGAATTTTATGGCCTCCCCCACATGTTCCCAAGGGAGAGAGTTGAAGGCGTTGACGATGTCCAGCGGCACCGCCAACGCCACGTCTCCCTCCTCTACAATTTGGTCCAAAAGGGCCCGCAGATGCGTGATTGCATCCGTTGTCGATCGGCCCTCCCGGAACCCAAATTGGTCCTCCGATAAGTCGGGACCATCCCGCGACAGGTGCTGGACGATTCGGCTGGCAATTATCCTCTCAAATAATTTGCCGACCTCGTCCAGCAGGCATATTGGCCTGTAAGCCGAAGGTTGCTCCGCCGGTTTCCCTTCCTTGCGAAGCACCAGATTTGCTCTCTTCCACAAGGAGGAAAAGGCGTCCGTCCTGAGACATGTATTGTACATTTTTTTCAGGCGGGCATCCACCACGCCAAAGGCCAAGGCCCATGCTCGACCGTGGACCCCGTCCGGACCAGGGGCTTTGCCAGTAGCCCCCAGCCTTTTGGCTGCCTCGGAGAGCTTCCTCTCAGAGATCTCCAGGTCCTCGGACCAGGGGAGGAGGATTCCCCCTATGGGGGATGTAAATATTCCTAATTGGGAATAAACTCCCCACCACCTGGTCGAGGAACCCGGGGTCCAACGTCTCCGAAATTGGGGACGCCGCACAGTGATTCAGAAAGCCTAAATTTTTGGACATTGGATTAAAAACCGGACAAAACGTCAAAGACTTTACCAATACGCATAAATTTTAGTATAAAAAGGTTTTCAGGATCGCTGATTTTGAATTTAACATAAAAATTTCAAAAAACAAAATGGCGGATCCAAATATGGAGAACCAAAAACATCGTAACCGCTCTCAGCCAAACCCAGAGTCACGAATCGAAGACGTGTTGTCGACTCAATTTTTCCGTTTAAAAAAAAATTTTTTGTTTTTGTATTGTTTAATAAAGAATAGAAAGTTTATCAGGGGTATAAACAGCAATTTTTAAAATCTGCAGTAATGAATTAATCATGAAAATTTAAGTAAATCTCTATAAAAATCTTCATTTTCTGCCACAGTTTCAATTAAAATCAATTAAAAGGTCTGCAGCCTCCGGAAACATTTCCTTCTGTTTTCTTTGTTTTACGTTTGGGCTCAGGCTGCAAATATATGGATCACTTGTAATTAATAGCATATGAATTATGTCCATATTTGTCTCTTTTCTACTCATTTTTCGGCTATGCTCGAGTCTAAACTTTCTGAATTCTTTATGCCTTGCTTCCAAGGCCTCTTCAGATAATTGTCCAATCGATACAACAGCATGCTTTATTATTTCAGCACCGTGAAGCAATATTTTGTGGACACTCGTAGGCATGTAATACCATCCGTACTTATCGACCACAAGTTGTGCTAAGTTTTTAGCATACGCATCAAATTTTTCTATATTGATTTGCTGACCCGATGCGATTATCTGTAGGATAACTGCAAATTTTGTTACAATTATTTCATCCAATTCAGTTATCTCTGCAGTCATCAAAGGATTTTTAAAAAAATGACCTTGCAGTATTGCCATCATTGGTAGTGCCAACACCCTGTTTGACAATATCTACAAGCAGGCCAAGTTTTTTACGAAAGTCGTCTTGAATTTTTTTTTTCGTTCTTCTCTTTGAATCTTTTGTTGCGCATCACGGACCGACCATTTTTTGATGTGTAAATTATATGAGATGTTCAACAAAAACTCCATACACCTAATCCATGCATGCAGAGAGGACATGCCGAACCTGTAGTGTTCTGTTTTTAAAGGTTTTTCAGAAATGACATGCAGGTTATTCATCTCTTTAGGAGTAGCACCGCATATGTAGCATTTCATGGATGAAGATTCTGCTAAGGTGGAGCAACTTTTACCGTCAACCATTGTTAATAATAATTGATGGCTTACTTTTACATTTTCGCCGATGTGAGTTGGAGTTAAATTTGCTATCTCCGCCTGAATTCGATCATGTTCTGCCTTAATTACTGCGACATTTTCAGAAATAAACTCAAATTTAATTGGTCGGCAATATTTCGTTGACGAAGGTTGTGCGTTTTCCCAAAGAACACTTAGACCATTAACTATTCTCAAAGGTACTAAGCAGGACATAAAAACTGAACTGTCTCTTGGTTTGCTACAGTCATTGTGGTTTGATGTCTCATTGAATTTTTGTTTATATAGACTTTGACCACTTGCTCCGTCAAACCCCCACTTACATATTAAAATTAAATTTTGCAATTTGTTCGTCCCGATATTACAAGCTTTCAATAATCTCTGAGTGGTCAAATCTAACAGAGCTTGTAAATTGATTTGTGCATACGTTTCCGTAACAGTAATATCTTCTTGTGGAGTATAACAATCTTTTTTTGCCAACAAAACTTTATGGTATGAAGGGTACCGATTCATCCCATCTTCTATTGATAGTTTTCTCGATGCAATATACCTACTTTGAGATAGTTTCAGTGCTAGCATTATTGCCAACGCCTTGTCTTTGGAATAAAGAGGTTTTCTTTCAATATATTTTCCCTCGCAAAATTCTCGTATTTTTGACATTTGACCGGGATTTTCCATCAGAAAGGACATAATTTTAGCAATATCTCGGTTTCCAGAGGCTTGCATCTTCATTTTTGCTGCGAAAAGCAACTCATTTGTCGAGTACTCTGCTCGTAGTGTTTCCGTACGCCTTTTCTTTTGCCTATTACACAGCTCTGAAAAGGATTTTTTATTATGTGGTCGGTTAATACATTGCGGTGCAGCAACTGTCGATGTCGATGTCGAGGGTTTACATGATTCCATTTCCATCGGAATTGACTTTAAAGCCTTACTTGGTAACTAAAACGAGTGTGTCAGCCACGAATAATTATTTTTTACAAATCTATTGTAATCACGATTTGAAGTAACCCATTTGTTGTATAATTGAACACAAAATTTCCGCAATGGTTCTTGCAAATACATTTCGGCATTTTCTGAAAAATTGAAATCTGTTTTGGCTAAAACACGTTTCAGCAGATCCTTATGGTCGTTCAACCTTGAACCATTATTCCGTAACATATGAAATAACTCCGAATAAGGTATAGAATCCATTATCAAAAATAAAACTCCTTATCTTTAAAATGAGACTTACAAACTAATAAACAAATAAACTAAGATTCTTATAATTACAACTAAAATAAACTGAAACTATTTTTTTTTCTAAGTTAGATTTATTTCGATTTTGAAAACAAGAAGTAAAATATACTTATACTAATTTGTAAGTAATACTAATAAAGTACAAGAATATGTACTACATCAAATATAAGGTAATATAATCTTATGATTTATTCTGAATAACATTCGTAACTTTCCAACATTAACACAACTTGGAAAAAAATAAAAACTTCTGCTCGCCGACCCCTGCCGCCCACTTATATTAAAATTGCAATCTAATTTTTCTTGCGAGTAACGCCGTGTGTGGCAGGCCACCTATAGACAGAGTCCTATACTTGGATCTGTCATGCGCATTTATTTTGCCTAACGAGCGATATATATCGTAGTCCGCGAGTTTCGGGGCATTTCACAACAATTATATTTTGTAAGTAAAAGTGAATATTAATGTAATATATAAGGTAATATGTAATTGAGAAAGTTATACAGGTTCACGCAGTGATTTATTTTCAATTATTTCTGCGAAGTGAAAATTACCACCATTAAACAAATTTTTAATAGATTTGGTACAAACAGTTCTTACAAATGTAGCAACTAACCTCCAAACTTCCTAAACAACTTTTAGCCTCCTTTCAAATAAAATTCTACGGATAACCGTGTTTTCATTTTTACATTTACAAATAACCCTACATATATTTTAAATAACATTTTCACCTGCCTTTTATCCATTTCTCGCATATTCAACAATTAAAATAATCGAAATTAATTAACAGAAAATCTGAGAGAGTTAAACAAATATCAACAATAAACTACAATTTTACATATCATAAGACTCTTCATATACGTGTGTAATGAATTTCACGTTTAAGAAATATTTGTTATATATATTCGAGAATTAGTACCTGGCCTCAACGCAAAATTTGTTAGTGAAAAACTCACCGACGTTGCAACTTTAAAAACGTTTTTCTGGATAAAGGGCGCCTAAAGGCAGCTAATGTCGATGAATTTATGTTGTTTAGAACATGTACTTTAATTTCCAATGTTAACTTTTCTCGGCACTATTAAGCGTTTTTTTAAAATTATAATTAAAAATGAGATTTTAAACGTTTTTTTAATAAAATGCGAAAATGTTGATAAGATATCTAAAAGTGACTATTTTCAGTTCATAATATCAGAAAATATAGTACTGAATGAGACGAAACAAGTGGTATAAAATTTGTTAGAAAAAAATCCATTTGTTCGTAATAAATTTGTGTTGAACAATATTCCACATTTTACTCAATTTAAGAAGACTTAAAAATGCTTGAAGTTATATGATTGTAACTATTTTTTCATTTAATTAGATGCCATATAATATTGAAAAGAGAGAAATATATGTACTTAACTAAATATTTTGACTACTTAAAGGTTAATATTTGATACTTCATTTTTTCACCCAATGTCCAAGAATTTAGGCTTTCTGAATCACTGTGCGCCGCCGGTCTCAGCCTGTTGAGTACCAAGCGATGCGGACGCCCCCAAGGGTCCCGATTGAGTTCCGCCAACAACTCTTCCCAGGCCTTGGCCTTGGCCCTGCCAATGGTTAGTTGCAGCGAGCCCCTTGCGGCCAGGCATTCGCTGCGCTCCTCGGTAGTGTTCTCCTCATCTCCTCCCGCCCTTCGTCGGGCTCTGAGGAGATCGCGTTTGGCAGTGTTTACTCGCCTTCGCAGATCCGCGATCTCCTCCGTCCACCAGTAGGCCGCCCGACGAGGGGCGGGCTTTGATCGGGGCATGGCCGCGTCGCAAATACGCTCGGCCATGTCCCCGATCTCCTCGGCTTCGGCCTCGGTGTCGACGAGGTCGGGAAAATCCAACCACGTTTCCACCAAGGCCGCCGCCACCAGTTTGTCTTGGTCTATACGGGCCAGTGCCCATCTTTTTGGGGGTTTATCGCCCCTTTGTTGATGGCGGCGGATCAGCACTTCCTGGGGGGTGGCAGTCAGGACCATCTCTATGTAGACCATCTCTACATAAAGATGGTCCAAAAGGGACTCTCGGTCCGCCATCCTCCAGTTTCCTACCAAGTGTGCCGCCCGGGGAGATGCCCACGTTAAGTCAACGATGGACTCCTCCCGGGGACGGACACAGGTGCTCTCCGACCCCCTGTTTTGCAACAAGAGATCTAGCTCCGCCGCCCAATCCAGCACGGCCTCACCCCTACGGTTGGTGCGCCGGGAACCCTACGCCTGAGCCCAGGCGTTAAAGTCCCCGGCCACCAGTACGGGATGGGGGAGGCATCGGCGAATACCAGCCCCCATTGCCCGCAGCTGCTCCAAAAATTCGGGATGAGGCTGTCTTGGCGGGGCATAAACCCCCATCACGTGGAAGGCACCTCACCGCGCCATAACAAACCTCACTCCCCGTTCCATAAGGGTAAGAGGAGGGGGGAGCGCGGGGAATGCCTCCTCACGATGACGACGGAGCCGTCCGAGGCTGAGACCCAATTGGGGTTGGAGTCCAGCACCCGGTACGGCTCTGCCGCCACCCCCAGTCTTGCGTCACGCTTGCACAGGTCCGCTAGGAAAAGATCCTGGGCCCGGCGAGCGTGATTCAGGTTGGCCTGAAGGAAGTTCGTGGACATTATTGGTTCCTTTGAACCTGTCCCTCCTTCAGGCCAACTTTCCCGGCTTCTTCGGCGGCAGCCGGCGATGGATCAACGTCCATACTCTCAATGAGGGAATTAGATTCCCCCATAATGGGCGACGTCGCCGCTGCCGCCGGTTTTTCCGCCATCTTAAGAGGAGGGATGGGTGGCCGATGTGGCTACCCCCCCCCCTCTTCTTCTTGCCCCCTTTGGGGGGCTTGCATGCCGGCCCCCCCATACGGTAAGAGGTCGGGCGTCCCGCGTCATGGCACACGACGCATCTTGCCGGCGCCGTGCACGTACGGGTCTCGTGCTCCGACACACCGATAGCATAGACCGCTTTGGTCCGCGGTCGTGTTGGGGCACTTCGCCCTAACATGGCCCCTCTCCAGGCATTTGAAACATTGAAGAGGGCGCACCTCCAGTAGCTCTACACGGGCTGTATAGAGCCCGTCTATCGCAATGCGATCTTGTTGGCCGCCCTAAGGGGACACTTCACCCAGGCCGTAGGAAGGCCTCTGGAAGTAAGGAAGGGTTTAAAGTCCCCCACCTTAACCTCGGTGGGGAAGCATCTTCCCTTCTCCGCCACGGCCTGGGCAACGCTTTCGGCCGTGGCCGACTGCACCAGATCCCGGATACGGATCTCCCCCATTTTCTGGGGTCGGTTGATCCGTATCTCGGGTCTGTCCGTGAACAGGTTGCACATTTCTTGTGCCAACCTGTCCGCGCGCTCCTTGCCATTGGGGCCCGATATCTCGAGGATAAGGGCCCCAGTTTGGCCCTATTTGGGCTTGATCTGGGAGATCCCCATCTCTTTGATGGGGATCTCCTTTGCCAGCACCGCAGCGTATTCTCCCTCTAAACACGTAAGGGTAACCGCCGCGGTGTTAGGCACCTTCCTTTTCTTCTTCCCCTTCTCTCCCCCGGTGCCCGGTTTGGGCGGAGAGGAAGGGGATTTGGGGGCAGTTTTGGGAGCCGCCTTTGTGGCCCCTTGGGCGCCCTTTGCCGTTACAGTGGGAGGGGTCTCCTTCTTCCTCCTCTTCCACCTCCGTATACAGGGTGGGCCATTTTAATCCATCCACGCAAATAACTCTGTAAGTAAGCCAAATACAAAAAAATGGTTTAGACAAAAGTTGTTCAGGACAATGGGGGTTACCTATTTGTGCTAGTGACTTTGACTTTGAAGTCAATTTTCAAGGTTATTTAAAGGTCAGAGTTATTTTTTTAAATGGAAATCTCTATTTTTGATTCCAAAATCTAATAGCTGGTGTCAAGAGCTTTTCAAAACACTATAATGAAGTTATTTTTTATTAAGTACTTTTCGAGTTATAAGGCTTGTAAATTACAGTATTTTGACATAAAATAAAAAATATCTTGTAAAACATTCAATTTTTGGGAATCTTACCTTAATACTTTTATGCATAAAATAATGAGACGAATCAATTGGTATAAAAAAAACACATAGTTGCTTTCAAGAAAAAATATGTAATTTGCAACATGCAACTACATACCTTTTTTTTAAACCAATGTGTTTTCTTTATACCAATTGATTCGTCTCATTATTTTATGCATAAAAGTACGCCGGCAGCGATAGCTGGAGAGGCTTTTCCTCCGGGGGGAATTGATTGCCCCGGTTTAACAATCGGGGCTTTCTTTTCCCTCTTAGGGGGAGGAGAAGGGTGGGCAGTGGGCTGTCGCATAGCGGCGGACTGCGCCGATTCCTATCTCTTCCCCTTCTTTCCGCCCTCCCTCTTTGAATCCCCGGATGAGAGAGCCACCCTCTTAACGAAGGGTGGACCCGTACTGCCAGGGGGTTTGAAGGGAGGGGGGGTCAGGCAAAGAGGGGAGCCTATCTCCTAAGAGCTCCCTCACAATGCGGGGGAGCATTTCCCCGACCTGTTTAAGGGGTAACACCACTGTAAAATTTTCAAAAAATCGATTTTTTTTTTTGGGCTTAAAAAATCCTTTGAACCCTGTAGAATACGAGGAAAAAACTTTTATACGTGAAACTAATTTTTTTCATCGAAATTCCGAGCTGTGTACCGAACGAGTCGGGCGACTCCGAAACAGCTACCTGCTCCGGGTGGAAACCTGTCGAGAGAGTAGTGCATAATACCTTGCTTATTGATTTCTAAGTTATGTGAGACACTACTAGATGTCTCTAGAGGTAGTTTTAGAAGCATTTTCATATAGAAACACGTGTTTACGCGTCAGTATTGCATTATTTCGTGTATGAAACACATGATTTTCCCGCTTGAAATCAATAACCGTCGTTTATTGTTGTACGTGTGCGCTTCGAGTTGAGCAGTTTTTGTGTAATTTCGGAGTGTTAGCAAAATGAGTGATAAAAAAAAAATGTATTTGCGACAAAAAGGCACAAAAGAATTTCATTCAACGCGGTGTCGAAGCAACGTGTCGAAAAGACGACCGAAGAACAGATTCGAGATTGAAGGTGACGCGGAAGGCGTAAGTGCGTCTGCCAAGAAGTTGAAAACGAGTGAAGATTTTGACGTAAATTATGACTTCAGGTACAGAATTATAAATTTTGTGGCAGTTTTTGCTGTGATTTCACAACATGTGAAGTGTAAAAACTGTAATTCCGATATTACTTTTCGTGAAAGAGATCCTCGTGGCTTAGGCTTCAAAATAGTTATCGCTTGTCCTAATTGCCCGGAAGTTGTAATTCCTAGTTGTAAATATATACGAAACGCATACGAAATAAATCGTCGAATCGTTCTAGCTATGCGATTAATAGGAGTTGGACTAAATGGAATTATAAAGTTTTGTGCTTTCATGGAATTACCACGTCCAGTATTCCAATCTTTTTACGATAAATTAGTGAATATGATTTCAATCGCAACATCAGCAGTAAAAGATTCCAGTTTGAAAAAAGGAGCACAAAAAGAGAAGAAAATGACTGAAGAACATGGACAATCTGCAGGAATAACGGTTTCCGGTGATGGTTCTTGGAGAAAACGCGGATTTTCTTCGCTTTTTGGGATCATGTCATTGATTGGTTGGTTTTCTGGGCAAATTGTCGATGTTGAGGTAAAATCTAAATATTGTAAAAGTTGCGAACAGTGGAAGAAAAAATTGGACACTTGTAACTATGACGAATGGTATAAAACGCACGCCGATGTATGTAAAGCGAACCACGAAGGATCATCGGGAAAAATGGAAGTTGACGCAGTCATCGAGATGTTCCATCGCTCAAAAGATTTGCACGATCTCAAATATTCAAGCTACATCGGGGATGGTGATAGCAAAACATTTAAAGGTATTATCGACTCTGAACCGTATGAAGATTTAGTAGTACAGAAGAAAGAATGCATCTCGCACGTACAGAAAAGAATGGGAACGCGACTTCGTAATTTTAAAAAATCATCGAAAAACCTCGGAGGAAAAGGAAAATTAAGTGCCAAATTAATAGACGAGCTGACTATTTATTATGGTTTGGCCATTCGTCGGAACCCAACATCCTTAGATGACATGAAAAATGAAATTTGGGCGACCTTATTTCATAAGTTATCAACTGACGAAAATCCGCAACACGAGAAGTGCTCGAAATCTTGGTGCAATTGGAAGAAGGCGCAAGAAGCAGGTACCTTGGACACTTTCCGTCACAAGTCACCGCTTTCCGAGGAAGTTTACGAAGCCATAAAACCTATTTATGAAGATTTGAGTCGGGACGAGTTACTAAACCGTTGCCTGGGCGGTTACACGCAGAATAGTAACGAAAGTTTCAATGCGACAGTGTGGAATTTGGCTCCTAAATCGTATTCAAGCGGCAAGACAGTCCTAAATATAGCAGCGGATATCGCTACATGCGTCTTTAATGATGGAATAACTAATATTTTACGTATTGTGCAGCTTCTGGAAATGGAAATTGGCGTCGAAGCATATAATTTTTGCATCGAATCCGATGCAAAACGAATCAAGCACGCAGAGGCGCAATTATCAGATGCGGCAAAAAAAGCGCGCTCTGGCATAACATCTGCGAGGAAAGAAATGGAGGACGAATATTCCAACTTAGAAGGGCAGCTTTACGGTGCTGGGATTGCAGACTAATGGTAAAAATTTTTTTTGAGTCGAATTTTCAATTTTTTCATGTTCATAATACAACTCCAAACTTTAAACGCGTTTTTCTCGAAACACGTTTTTTCAACGCGGCAAGCAGTATAACTCTAACAATTTTAAATATTTTCACTTGAATTTTTTACTGTACATTCAAAACAACATTTCGAAGTACAATACGTATGGAATTTTTGATACGTTGCTCTAAACATTTTTTATTGCCAAATAATGTCACTTTTTTTTGTCGAAAAATGAACGACTTTATTCAAATGCTCGCCAATCACTCAAAAATCAATATTTCTAAAATCCCATACGTATTGTACTAGATATACCATTGAAGATCATGAGGAATTTTTTTATTTGTTCTAGGTTCAAATTTCCAACGGCTACACTGCTTGCCGCGGACCCCTTTATTTTAAAGGATCATCGGGAATATGGCTGCCATTCCGCCAATTTGTAATATTATTATATGAAAAAATTTTTACAAGTACTTCAATATATGCTTATTAACTTCACGGAGTATTAATACTTTATTTCATTTCCTTCCATTAAAAAAAAAATGTTGAAAAAGTGCAATTTTTTGGGCCGTTACAGTGGTGTTACCCCTTAACCACCTCCTGCACAATGGTGCCAACTAGGCCACCGTGCAGGAGGGTGTTACTCGTTACCACCGGCAAAGGGTGGTCTTCCAACACTTTTACGACCCCCATAATCAGGGGTCTCTGCCGGGAAGTTAACGAGGTCTTCCCTAGTGATTGTCATCGTGGGAGAGGGCTCCGGAGGTGGGACCTCCACCGACTCCCCCATGATGACTTCCTCGTCCGCGTTGTCCTCCTTTGCAACCCTGGCCCTGGACCGGGTGTTGATAGGTGAGGGAGGAGGGGAGGTTCTCTCTCTTTCCTCCCTCTCCCTACGGAGGTCAGCGACCTCTTTCTCCAGGCGGCGGTTTGCCGCTAGGATCTTCTCCGCGAGCGCGTTGGCGGGGGAAAGGGCCTTTCCCGCTACGGGGTCGTAGTACCCCCTCTCCGCGCGTTCCGCCAGGGTCGCTGCGCCTGCCTCGAGGGAGGAAGCCGCGACATAGAGGAGTTTAGCAAGGCTCCCTTTGAGACCTTTCCAGACCCCGGCGATCTCAAGGATAGAGTCCGTGCTCACCTTGAGGTCGTCCAGGATCTGTTGGACCGGCGCCGATTCATATTGCGCGACCTTGCTTTTTATCATGCCCACGTGCTTGTGGTATCGCTCGGTCGTTCGGTCCGTCTCATGATGAGGATTTATTATCCTCTCGGAGACCTTGCGGTGGAGCTTTTCGATCCGCTCCACGGCCTCCTCCCTCCTTTTTCGGGTGGTGTGCTGTCCTACTTGTAAGGGATCCTTTGCGAGGCGTCCCCTAAGATCCTCCTTCCTGGCTTGGGCCTTGAGGATCTCCTGATCCTCTTCGTCGGAGGACAAGAGGTCGCCCCTTTTTGCCCTCTTCTCCCTCTTTTTCCTCCTCTCGTCGGAGGAGGGAGAATCAGGGAGGATGGTGATCTCCCTGCTTTTCCTAGGCCTCTTGGCTCCTGTCGACGATGCGCTGGTTCTGGTGACGGACGAGAATCTGGTCTCGTATCCGTCACCGTCATTGTCGGAGCAGAGGTCGACGGATGGAGCCCCGCAAAAAAGGCTCTCCTCCGACCCCGCCCGAGATAAACTCTGCGGTCGCTTCGGAGACCCAGCACGAGACGGATCTCGTGATGTAGCCGGAGTACCCGCAGGAGTGCCCTTCTTCGACCTTGGACAAGGTCGGTAAAAAAGGAGGAGGGAGGGGGGTAGCTTCCCCCCCCCCCGTCCCTCTTTCCATCATTTTGTCATCTGAGTCAGCGCCCCCTCTCAATCTCAACACCGAGATTTGAGATAAGACGCCTGACTCTGGAGACATCCTGGATGCCTCCTCTCCCGTTCCCCCAACTACGAGAGTTGGTCTCTCGGCTGAGAAATTCGGTTTCTCGGGCGCGAGATATACATTCTGTCAAAAAAGTACCGGGAATTGTCGATTTAAATCTGGCGGGGCAATGAGGCAGGTAAAATTTTTTTTTCCTAGGTTGGTACCACTGTCCTTAATTACTATGCCAAGCTTGAGCGGGATCTGTCAACTAGTGTGTTTGCAACAGCTGGTTAAGTCAGTCGATGTCAGTAGTGCGTGCCGATTTTTTACTATGGGTGATTACGTTGAGCAAAGAATTTGTTTAAAGTTTTGTGTTGCAAATGAATTTTCGTGTGCCGATGCATTGAAAATGTTGCAAAAGGCCTTTGGTGATAATGCTCTATCGAAAACTCGTGCATATCAGTGGTACAGAGCCTTCAAGGACGGTCGTGAAGTGGTCGAAGACTTGCCTCGTTCCGGACGCCCATCGACGGCTTCGACCAAAGATAACGTCGATAAAATTAAGGAAAGGGTGCTTGAAAACCGTCGTACCAGCTTGAGAGAGATAGCACATGATCTTGAGATATCCCACGAGTCCGCACGTACGATTTTGATTGATATTTTGGGCATGAGAAAGGTGGCCGCACGACTCGTACCGAAAGAGCTGAATTTTCTTCAAAAACGCCATCGCGAACAGGTCGCTTCAGACATGCTGGATTGCTGTAATTCCGATTCTACATTCATGGAACGCATTATAACTGGTGATGAGACCTGGGTCTACGAGTACGATATGCAAACAAGCCAGCAAGCATCGGAATGGGTGGAAAAAAATGAGCCGAAACCGAAAAAACCACGCCAAAGCCGCTCGAAAATGAAGGTGATGCTCATTGTTTTTTCGATATCCGTGGCGTGGTGCACTACGAATTCGTTCCAGAGGGTCAGACGGTAAACAAGGAGTATTACCGAGGCGTTATGAAACGTTTGCGTGAGCGTATCCGTAAGAAGCGGCCAAATTTGTGGGCGAACAACTCATGGATTTTGCATGACGATAACGCGCCTTCTCACCGAGCTACGATTGTGACTGACTTTCTCGCCAAAAACTCAACGAACGTGCTTCAGCAACCACCGTATTCGCCGGATTTGGCCCCCTGCGACTTTTTCCTCTTCCCAAAACTAAAATTGCCGCTTCGTGGCACCTGTTTTGAGTCGATTGAAGCCATAAAACAAAATTCGGCGCGAGAGCTAAAGTCCATCCCGGAAAGCGCCTATAAAAAATGTTTCGATGATTGGAAGTGCCGTTGGCATAGATGTATTGGAGCAAATGGAGCCTATTTTGAAGGCAACCCAATAAATTTTGATGATTAAATGTAAAAATGTTGTTTTAATTGAAAATTCCCGATACTTTCTTGACAGAATGTACCTCCTGATGACCACTATCATTTTTATTTAAGAGCAACATTTCTGTTTCAATCCCACTACCCACTGCGGCTTCGCTGACCGGGCATGCCCTCCAAATCCCGAGTTCCCCCGGAAGGTCAGCATATGGCGCGGGCACCGGGAATAAACATCCGGTGCACTGGCCTCCGGCCCCTTACTTACCCCTGGTTTTACCCAGGGGCTTTCGGGGGTCCCACACATCCGACAATGTGGGCATCGCAGTGGGCGCAGCTACGCGGGGGGCCCCACGGACGGTTGGGGAGTGTTGCGACCCACTCCGCGCCTTACCCGCCGTGGCGACCAGCAAACAGACTCCTCGACCGATCACTCCGGAACCGGTAGAACCGGGACGCACTCCGGTAGTGATCGGTCCTCACTGCTCGACCCTGCCTTGGAATACTTTCACAAGGAGGGGAAGGTGCCCGTCCTGAGGCATGTATTGTATATTCATTTCAGGCGGGCACCTATCACGCCAAAGGCCAAGGCCCATGCTCGACCGGGGACCCCGTCCGGGCCAGGGGCTTTGCCAGTAGCCCCCAGCCTTTTGACCGCCTCGGAGAACTCCCTCTCGGAGATTGACGTCAGCGGTCTCGCTTGTATGGGTATCCCCTCCACTACGGTACCCATGGTACTAGCGAGCTCGAATTGGCATCACTGCGACTCGGTAACTCGCGGTATCGGCAGTAGATGCTCGATTCGGTAACTCACGGTACTCCACGTATTTCGGAAGCTAGGTAACTTACCCAATATCGGCAATAAATGCACGATTAGGTAACAGCGGTAACAGAGATAACCTGACGAAATCGGTAACCGGAAATGGACGCCAGGTGCGTGTAATCGCACCGCGGTATCGGTAACTTCGAGAATTTTTTTAATATGTCCGGCCGCTCCCCGCTCAGTATATGGCAGAGGGGCACAGTTCTTTTAGGCAACGTTAAGAATCCGGAGTGAAAGGCGAACGCAAAGACAACTTAGTGATTAATAGGTAACAATAATGTATATTTCACAATTAGTTTAACAAAGGTTAAAGATGAGTAGATATGATTCGGCCTAAGCCGATAAGACGGAGATAGTTTTAGTACGGCGGTATGAAGGCAATTCGCCCGCAAAATCGGTAACATAGAATAAATTTCTGTACCTGCATGGTGTAACGTTCTCCGGCCGTTATAGTTAAATTTTTTCAAACGTTTTTTTTACAAGAACGTTCTTAAACATTTCCGAATCTTCCAGAATATTCCACGTTCTCGAACCTTCTGGAAAATCCTCGAACGTACCCTGTCTCGGAAGCACGTACGTGACCCACCATAAAACCCTTGAACGTGCTCGGTCCCCGAGGCACGTACGGGACCCGCTATAAAACCCTCAAACGTGCTGGGTCCCCAAGGCACGTACGGAACCCACCATAAAATCATCCAACTTTCTCCAACCTTTTTTTTTTTTAGACCTATCCGTAAGAACCTTCAAACCCAAAATTCTAAAAACCCTGTTTTTGCGATAAAAATAATAAAATATTTGGGTATAAAAAAATCCACGCTAGCCAAGTAAGTTCAGTTATACTCCGGTCTCGACGCTAGCAACATCTCTCCAAATTCGACTCAAAATCCAAAACAAATCAATTCTGTATCAGCGACCTATGTAGACTTAAACATTCGAACTTAGAAATATTTAGTGCTAAGGTGTCTACTAAAGTATTAGTTAGTTAGGAAAGGGTTTGTAAACCAATTAGTGTTTGTATCTAAACAATTTCAGTAAACGTGTTTGTTAACATAATTTGAAGTCAAACTATTTCCTCGCGTACTAATAGCCTCAACCACCACCCTTTCCTCGTCGC
This sequence comes from Linepithema humile, assembly GCF_040581485.1. NCBI lineage: Eukaryota > Metazoa > Arthropoda > Insecta > Hymenoptera > Formicidae > Linepithema > Linepithema humile. Next base: position 11,868,697 of record NC_090131.1, read on the forward strand.
TTCGAATCAGCACTCAGATTTAATAACTCCGATGCGGACCACCGCACGTTGTATTAATTTCTGTATCCCCGCGAATCGTGGTGCGGCCCATTGCACGCTTTACGCCTGGAATTTTCGACTCGACACAACCTCCTTCTCATGCCAAAATCCAAGACACGTCGCGGAGGAGTAAAATATCGCGCGCGCCAGTTGCTCCTTCAATACACCAGACCGGCTACTGCGGAACATTCTCCATATATTGGCGTGAAAAAATATTACGACTCCGAGTACGAAAGTGTGTGCAACGACTCTGACCAGTTCTCTCGACGTGAAGGATTCAACCCCCACCAGCCGTGGCCCTTTACGCTGATCCCGTTAGACAGCATTCCTTTCTCAATCAACCCGGCACGGATACCGTTAGGGGACCCGAGGAGGACCAATTACATCTCAAAAAAACCAGAACGCCTGAACATTGGTAAGTACAAAATTAAATAACTAACAAAATCACGACGTCCGCAACCCCGCATCAATCCGCGAATTAGTGTTAGCATATATTAAATTACATCGAATATTCCCCCAATCGATACAGGCTTTTACTTTTCCGGTTTTTCATAGACAACTGATTAGATTGCGCGTACCCAGGGTAGGGTCCCACAGACCCGATTACCCGAAAGCAATCGTGTCCCCTAAGTTTAATTTTATTAACAAAGACTTGCCGGGACGTAACAATGGAACTTCGGAAACGCGATCACGAAAGAAAACAGTAGCTGATCCAACGACACTCAGCGAAACAGATAACACGGATACTGACAACACGACGGGACCGATGAAGGTCAAATAAATACAATTTGAAACGACGGTTATTTAGCGGCCAGAAAGGCTATGTCGCGGAGTGGCTATTTTCGCGGATTTTCTTCGTTTCTCGCGGAGACGCTAAAGTGGCGGTAACAGCAGTCTCGCGGAGAACGTTCCCGAGCAAAATCCATCCGCAGACATTGAACCACGATAATTTTCAGCGTTGAGGTAACGCCAAAAAAGCGGTAACAAAAGACGTATCATAAGAACGGTATCGAACAGGCGGTACCCAAAAAAAAGAGACGGTAACGGAAAGACGGTACAGCAATACGGTAACGAAACGGAACGGTAACAGAAGCGGTAACGAACGAGAGAGACTGTCGATAATCCGCGCGGGTAAGAGAGAGACTTCGACGCGATTTCCGGAGCCGGCTGGATCTGCAACATTCGGTAACTGAACGCGGATTTTAGTTGTGTGAGAGACACTTATTAAAAGACAGAATGACTCACGCTACCAGCCATGACCGGACGGCACTTTACGGTTACCCGAGAGGCGGCTTACAGTAAGTCGGCGTCTTCGGCGTCGTCGGAAGCGTCCTGGAGCTGGTCCTCACTTTTGCACGGCACATCGAACAGTGATTTCTCTTTCATCGATACCTTGAATCTTGGTCCCTCGAATCCTGCGTCGCCTTTCCGCGCATCCTGCGTCGCCTTTCCGCGCATCCTGCCGATTTTCCGCAAAGGGGGGCTCCTGAGAACCGCCCACAGTTCATCCAGAGCGCCCCCCCCCCCCGCTTCCTGTGGCTTCTTCAAATTAGCCGGTGCCTGTCGGCATTGCTTCGATAAGCCGATGCCCCCGGATAGGGCTGGTTAGGTTGGCCGGGCCATACTCCGGCCTTTCCGGGTGCAGCATCCTCGGAGCCCTCGGCGCCGTCTGCAGCCGGGCGAGGTCCGCTGCTGCGTTTCTATGCTGGTCTGCGATTAAAATCAAGGCGGAGTTAGTCGATAGGATTTGGATGGCGGAGGCGACGGGGTTGCGGTATTTGACCTTTTTTCCGGCGGGGTTACTAGCATGTGACACCCGCTAGTGATCCTCCGGCGTCCGGTCTTCCTAGTGACGCTGCGATCTTCACCCGAAGGCACAATGTACGCAACGCCGCCCGCACGGGGTCTCGCCTTATAAATTCAAACAACAAGTAAAATACAAAAACGGAACGAAATACAGAATGATACACGATAAATGGGTGGAGTCTCGCGGATTGCTCTCTTAACGCGAGGAGCAACTCCAGAACCCTTTGCTCCCTCGGCCGGGCTATCGTCCTTGTGACGGCGCTCCAAAAGCGTCACGTCACAAAGTTTAAAAAACTATAAAAATTATACAAAGTTTGAATTTAAAGATTTTTTGCTTTGTAACGATGCAGCATGCATCGTCACGGCTACGGACCGAACATCGTCCGTAGCCAAAAAGGGCGCATCGAGCGCCGATAAATTTATCATAAACACCGACGGTCAATCGCCGGACGGCCCCCCACACCCGACTGTTTTCGAAATTTACCAGGTGGGAGTACGCCGGCTAAACCGCCGATGCTTGCCGATCCTTCGCCAGTCGGGCGGCAGCCGGGTATAAAAGAGGCCCGGCTGTACGCTTTCTGACCAGATCCTGTTCACTGCTCGCCAGTGAACATCCTATCGCGAGAGCACTCGTGATCCTCGAGAATACTCGAAATCTATGACCAGCAGCCCCACGAGCACGAGCATACTCGTGCACCAACCGAGCATACTCGGCCCCAGGAACCGCTTCCATACGTTACGGGCACACCCGTATCTTCGCCGAGCATACTCGGCTCTAGATCGCGATACGAGAATACTTGTATTCCTGCCGAGCATACTCGGCCACCAGGAACCGTCCTCCGTTCCTCCGTGCGAGCATACTTGCACGTTACCGAGAATACTCGGCCTCGATCCTCGCATACGAGCGCACTCGTATATTACCGAGCATACTCGGTTTCGTTTCCTCGCATACGAGCGCACTCGTATAATAACCGAGCATACTCGGTTTCGTCACCTAAATCAAGAGACACGGTAGTGTCTCGCGCCAAGTTTACGCGCAGCGCATAAGACGCGAGACCGACCGTGTATCTTTACGCGAGACCGAAAGTTGAGACAAGCCGAGATTATCGGATCTCAATAACGGTTGGGCCGATCGATTTCAAAATAATCTCAATCGATAGCGCGTATGCGATTTATATTATTAAAGTATGCTTGTTTTTGCCGTACGTGCTGTATATTATGAGATATTAATTGCTAAAGTTAAAATGTCGTAAAAATCATGATCGCCTGAAATGTCGCTTCAAAATGTCGCTTGATTGAAATTTTAGACGGTAGGTGCGCTGGTATAGCGATGCTGAACATATGTTATGTCATATGTCATAAAAAGTATTATTTTAATCACATTTATTATAGAATCAACGATTCTATATTTTAATATTTTAATGAATTAATAAATAACGCAAGTGTTAATAATAATAAATAACGCAAGTGATATTAAATAATAAAAAGAAACGCAAGTGAAAGTGAAATGTGTATGTGTATATATGTATACTACCAGCTGATATCTATATAAATCATTATTTATTACAGGATAATTACAGGATAAGAAGATTATTATAGATATATAATGTAAGTGTGTGTATCTATATAAAATATAAATCAAGAGATAACCTTTCCTGTTAGTGTTTTTATTATTTATTACAGGATAATTACAGAATAATAGATAAAGATGACGTTTTTATAGAGAAAAGAATTTAGAGAGAAAAGAAATAAGTATAAGGTTAATTAAAAAAATGATTTAACTTGTTTTTTTATTTTACAGATACTTAAGTATAGAAGATAGATGAATCATGTGACATTTATACATAAATAAACAGATCTCTATGCAAAATGTATAAAATTTGATGACACGTTGAAGACAGAAGCATGGAGCAGTGTATATATTATATACTTGACGATTATTTGACAGCTGCTTTACTATATTATAATATCCATTTCCTCAAGTTTGCGAGCAATATATTTCAGGTATTCCAATATTTTATTAAATTTAATGTTACATATCAATTAATGTTACGTATCAATAGACAAAAATATTTATAAGCAAAAGATTATTGTTCTGTCTTTCAGGAATTATTCATGCATTACAGTGGACAAGCACTATTTTAGAAAATCAAATGACATTTAACAATAGTAAACTTTTCAAAAATGTTAAAATATGTATGAAAACCAGAAAAAGATATATCGATATACAGTGATTATGGTATATAAAAAAATAACCAATCTCTTCTCTGATGTTAATTATAAAAATTTTATTATATATATATATAAAATTATTTCATTATCTTGTTTCAGATGTAGCAAAACACATCTTTGTCTAAGCAGACAGTAAAATGTTTTAAAAACAGTCAATATGAAAATGGTCCAATTTTGAATAATAAAGTTGTCACTAATAATGAACATTTAGATGCAGATCTATGTAGAGAAGTTTGTAATTAAATCGATTGGTGTTCGATTCTGAAAGAATTTTGAATACAAATTAGGGAATGAAAATTATTAGTATGAATTCTTTGAGAATAGTATATTCTTTATTAAAATCTGAATACATGTAACTTCTTATATAATATTTAAAATCTGAATACATGTAACTTCTTATATAATAATGTTAGCATAAACTTTGTTTTTTTCTTATTAACTTACAAACTATATATCTTGTAAGGAATAAAAATCCAGCGTATAATGGATATATGATAATGTTACAATAAAAAACTTTGATTTTTTAACTTATAAACTATTTAATGGATTCATATTTATGTATGAATATATTCAGCGCATATATGATAATGTTACAATAAAAAACTTTGATTTTTTAACTTATAAACTATTTAATGGATTCATATTTATGTATGAATATATTCAGCGCATAAGAGACATATGTAATCGCTTACGATGTTACAATACAATAAAAAAAAACTTTCATTTTTTCTTTTAACTTATAAACTATTCAAAATTTATTTTTGAATATACGCAGCGCATAAAAAATATATGTATATTGCAATAAAAAAAATTTTGGTTTTTACTTTTAAATTAACTTACAAATTAGATTGTTGAATACCCCGCGCATATAATGGTAATGGTTACAATAAAATATATAATGATTACAATAAAATATAATGGTTATAATCAAAAAACTTCAGTTTTTCTCTTTTAACTTACAAACTATTTCATTAATTTATAAATACTAAAAAACTAACATATATTCATATCAAAAACTAAAATATTAATTGTAATAATTATTTGTAATGGTTATACCGCTTTTTTTGCCGCCTCGACCACCTCTCCAGTTTTGGCCACGGTTCGAAAAATTTCTTTTTAAACGTTGACCCGCTCTTTTCCATCTTTTGGCTGTAACAAAAAGTAATTGTTCAATTTCAAATACATTAATAAATTATAAAAGAAACAAGTTAAAAAATTTATACTATTTCAAAAAAATAAATAAGTTTTTATTATAATGTAATTGGTACTTACGTTGTACAGTAACCTGCTCTTCTTCTTTCTTCTGTGATGATGAAGGCACTGCTGGCACCTCTCGTATTGGCGGCGATGGCAATAGCGATTGCGATGGCAGTGGCAGCTGCGATGGCAGTGGCTGCTGCGATGGCAGTGGCTGCTGCGATGGCAGTGGCGGTTTCGATGACTGTGGCAGCTGCTTCGATGGGAATGATGGCAGTGACGACTGCTGTGATGATAGCAGTGGCGGCTGCTGTGGTAGCAATGGCGATTGTGATGGCAGTGGCGGCTGCTGCGGTGGTAGTGGTGGCTGTTGCGGTGGCAATGATGATTGCGATGGCAGTGGCGGCTGCTGCAGTGGCAATGGCGATTTCGATGGCAGTGGCGGCTGCTCTGATGGCAGTGACGGGGATGGCGGTGGTGGAAATATTTTTGATCTTACAGCTGCTAACTGTTGTCGCAGCTGTATGACCTCTTCTTCTAAAGCAACGTTGAGGAATGTTGCGTCATCACCTTCGAGCAGTTGTGCTTCTTGTGACACTAAAAAAATAATTATATGAATAAAGTACAATTTATTGAATAACCTAGAAGTCAAGCATTTATTACTAATGAATGCCGAACTGAATCAATTACTTTTTTTAATTCATTGAATAACCTAGAAGTCATGCATCTTTTCTTTTTTACTAATGAATGCCGAACTGAATATCAATAATTTTTTCAATAATATTACATAACCTAATCGTGTATAAGAAAAAAAAAATTACTAAGTATTCATATTTCCGTTCGACTTTATCAATAAAAATAAATATATTTTTATTACTTACTTTTGATATGTGATAGTAAACTGAATCAAACTGGATCAAAAAACTGGATGGCGATATTAACATTGATATACAAGAGATCATATATCACACGGCAAGGACTCACTCTGGCTACACATCGAAATGCACGCATGTACGTATGCGCGAAACGCCATATAAACGCGATTCTTAAGCCTCTTACACAATGCCAGGCAACAGGTAATAGGAACAGGAAATAACATAGAAGAGAGAGAGAGAGAGAGAGAGAGAGAGAAGCTATTTCTCTCTTTTTCTTTCCTACATTATTCTCTATTCCTATTGTCTGTTGTCTGGCATTGTGTAAGAGGCTTTAATTGGCTGCGTATAGGCCCCGTCTGCTAGAGTCTTATGAGCAGTACAAACGGTGTCTCGTGATTGGTTAAGATTTTCATTACGAACGTGATAAATTAATGTCTTTTCTACTATTTCTATATTAGCGTTTTCGCTTATACGGATCGATCGAGAGTTGTTAGCGTTTTTGCTTATACGGATCGATCGAGAGTTGATTAATGACGCCATGCATTGTCTCCGCCAATAAAAAACTTGAATTTATAGTAAAATAATGATTATTTCGACGAATCAAAATTCGTATAATTGAAAATGCTATATGCAATTATTAAGAACCAGGATATTTGTACACTGGCTTCGAATGATTCGTTCTTAGAAGTAGAAAGGGGAAATAGGTGTGTAGCCAATAGCCATGGCTATACACCTATTCCCCCTTGTCCCGCAAAGGGAATCTAGGAACGAATCATTGGAGGCCAGTGTATGACATATGTATCTGCACACAGGACACGACAACGCTAGCCGTATGGCAAGATGCAACGTGGTAACCAATCACAACTTACAGCTTTTCTATAAGAGCAAAAAACTGATTGGCTACTGCGCCGCCTTTTAGCCCCGATCTACAATAGGTGTAGTAAGCTTTAAGCCGTAAGAAATTGACCAATTACAGTCGAGTATTTTTTTATGCTTTGTCTGTGATTGGTCAATTTCTTACGGCTTAAAGTTTACTACACCTATTGTAAATCGGGGCTTACCGCGCGGCAAGCGTTGCCATGTCCTGTGTGTAGAAGTCATTATGATACATATTACATTTATTTAACAAATAGTAGTACTATCTATGTAGATATGATTTATGTTTCTTCTGTGAGTAGTACTATCTATGTAGATATGATTCATGTTTGTTATCTGTCAGAAAATTGCTTTATATATTATTAAATATAAAAGAAAAAGAAGAAGCTGTATTACGCAGTTGTTGAGGTGTGTAAAATGATGTTATTAATTAGAGTTAATAAATGTGGTGCAGTTTTTTGTATAAAATGAATTAGAAGTCATGCATCTACATTCTTGGATAAGGTAAAATTCATTATAATTATAAAAATAATCTGTAAATATATTCTCGTGTCACAATTTCATTGTAATAAGTTGAAGTCATTAAAGTAGAAATTCTTTTTTCATGTTATAATATGTAATAGAATGCATAATAAATATGTCAATTATTTTGTTAACTTTTCCAAATTTTCTATTTCAAATTTTCTACTTTTATTTGAGACACAAACAATGTTTAATATTGTGTAATACTTTAATAACTAATTAATACTATTAATTATGTTTTGGAATATATTGTAAAAATTAATGTATGCTGCAATACAAGATTTGGTATAATAATGAAAAATTATGTATGAATAAGAATAATCATGTAGTCATATTCTATAATATCATAATATCATACATATATAATAGAATAAGAAATGAATAATATCTTAATCGTTTTGTTATTATTGTCATGATAGTAGCAGGCTCAATGTCTTAACTCATAAAATTATTATAAATTATTGAAACTAAATATTAAACAAATATTAATTTTTAAAAGCTGCAGAATATTGAATTAATTTTTAGTAATTTTATGAGTTAAGACATTGAGCCTGCTATCATCACATGATATTAACAAAATGACTGAGATATTATTTATTGCTTATTCTATTATATTGTATGATATTAGTAGAATATGATGACTTTACATGATTATTGTTATTCATACATAATTCTTCATTAATATACCAAATTTTGTATTGCAGTAACAAATTTTAATTTTTATAATAAGAAAAGAATGCAGTACATTGGAGATCAAAAAATTTGGAAGAAGAGAAAACAGCAGTACATTTATAGTATATTCCAAAACATAATTAATAGTATTAATTATTTATTAAAGCATTACATAATATTAAACGTTGTTTGTGTCTCAAATAAAAGTAGAAAATTTGAAATAGAAAATTTGGAAAAGTTAACAAAATAATTGACATATTTATTATTCATTCTATTATATATTATAATATGAGAAAAGAATATTTTTACTTTTATGACTTCAACTTATTACAATGAAATTTTGACACGAGAATATATTTACAGATTATTAATTTATTAGTTAATAATGATGAATTTTACCTCATCCAAGAACGTATAGATAGATACGATTAAATATTTATTTATATTTATAGAACGTTCAGGAAAAATCTAGGCTTAAAAAATTAAGGTGCTTGGAGATTATCAATACCAGCAATCAAGGTGCTTCGGATTTTCAAGGTGCGGAGGATTTTTTAAGTGTACGTTAGGTAAATTATATGGAATATTACTATAAATGTATTGCTGTTTTTTCTTCCAAATTTTTTGGTCACAAATGCACTGTATTCTTTTCTTATTGTAAAAATTAATAATATATGCTGCAATACAAGATTTGGTATAATAATGAAGAATTATGTATGAATAAGAATAATCATATAGTCATATTCTATAATATCATAATATCATACAATATAATAGAATAAGAAATGAATAATATCTTAATTGTTTTGTTATTATTGTCATGATGGTAGCAGGCTCAATGTCTTAACTCATAAAATTATTATGAATCAATGAAACTAAATATTAAACAAACATTAATTTTTAAAAGCTGCAGAATATTGAATTAATTTTTAGTAATTTTATGAGTTAAGACATTGAGCCTGCTACCATCACATAATATTAACAAAATGACTGAGATATTATTTATTGCTTATTCTATTATATTGTATGATATTATATAGTAGAATATGATGACTTTACATGATTGTTCTTATTCATACATAATTCTTCATTATTATACCAAATTTTGTATTGCAGTAACACATTATTAATTTTTACAATAAGAAAAGAATACAGTGCATTGGAGATCAAAAAATTTGGAAGAAGAGAAAACAGCAGTACATTTATAGTATATTCCAAAACATAATTAATAGTATTAATTATTTATTAAAGCATTACACAATATTAAACGTTGTTTGTGTCTCAAATAAAAGTAAAAAGTTTGAAATAGTATATTATAACATGAGAAAAGAATATTTTTACTTTTATGACTTCAACTTATTACAATCTAGATAGATACGATTAAACATTTATTTATAGAACGTTCAAGAAAAATCTAAACTTAAAAAATTAAGGTGCTTGGAGATCATCAATACCAGCGATCAAGGTGCTTCGGATTTTCAAGGTGCGGAGGATTTTTTAAGTGTACGTTAGGTAAGTTATATTTATTTTATTTTAATAAAGGCTGCTGTGCGCCGATATAAGGCTGCTGTGCGCCTGCAAAAAAGGCTGCTGTGCGCCGATACTAGGCTGCTGTGCGCTTGCAAAAAAGGCTGCTGTGCGCCGATACAAGGCTGCTGTGCGCCGATACAAGACTATTGTGCACCTGTAAAAAAAGCTGATGTTCAACTGCGAAAAAAACTACTGTGGTTGATACAAGGCTACTGTGTGTGCGCGCTTATAAGAATACAATATATTTATTTTAATATCACAAAAATGTCTACGAAAACAAAAATGACGTTGAAACCAGATCAGAAAAATATTATTGCTCAAGGTGAGTGGTTAAATGATGAACATATGGATCATTTTAACCAACTTTTAAGAAATTGCTCAGATTATAGACCTGAAGGAACATGGAAAATACAACTTCCTCAGTTTATAGAACCTGTATCAGAAAATAAGAAACATATACAGATATTATTCAGTTCAAATAATCATTGGGTATGTGGTTATTATAATAGAAAAAATATATTTATCTATGATTCATTCAATATGAAAAAATTGCGTAAAGATCATGAACAATTTTTGAGACGGTTATTTCCATTTTATTCTTTTGATAAGCGGCCTGTCAAATTTCCTATTGTGCAAAGCCAATCGAATTGTAGCGATTGCGGTGTTTTTGCAATAGCTTTTGCAATTTCATTGTTATTTCATATTAAACCTGAGAAAGTGAGGTATGATCACAGTTTAATGCGCTCACATTTAATAACAATTTTTGAATCTAATGTGATTGAGCACTTTCCCCAAGATTTAAATTATGGTATTCCTCAAAAAGTGCTTCCATTAACACTGATAAGAAAAAGAGAAGTTAAAGCAACTCGTTTATATATGAAACGTCAAAAAGAGACAGAGCAACAAAAAGCAAATCAATTACAAAAAAGTGGCGAATTTAAAAAAAAATTAAATAAGAAAAATGAAAATGAACATAATAATGAAGAACGATATAAACAAAATGTAGAAAACATTTCTGCTCTAAAACGGCGTCAATATGAAAATAATTTGGAAGAAAATTGCAGTAAAAGGCAGTGTCTATATGAAAATGATCCGAAAAAATATCATACTCCGAAAAAACGTCAACATGAAAATGATTTGGAAAATAATCATGCTAAAAAGATGCGATATGAAATAAATTCTGTTAGGCAATACACATGTCATGCTATAGTCTCGCAAAACGAGAAGAAAGAAGAAAAAAAAAAAGAAAATAAAAGCATCAAATTTGTAAACAAATGTAATGTAGCAAAAAAAATTATTAAAAAATATAAAAATTTTCGGTGTCAAAGTTCTAAAACTTTAAAATTTCAGAATTCTTTGACAGTAATTAAGAAAAATATTGTTGAAAAATTAAATATTAAAGGTGAAATTGAAAAACAATTAGAAGCTGATAAAATAATACGTTGGTGTATGCATATTAGGAACGGTTATATTCGCAAGATGTATAGCATGTTAGCTACACTTAAAAAGAAATCAGAAGTCTTCTTGACTCTTGTCGATAAGTGTTGCGGATTTGATGAAAAATTAGATGCATTATGTGGAATATCTAGACATACAGCTTCATCTGAAAATTACTTTATAGAGTCCACATATCATAATGTAATTTTTGAGGAGTCTTTAATAATGAATATGGAAGGACAAGTTGTAAATGTATTACCTTTGACAATAGCACAAGCAAAAAAATCGTGGACGTGTAGTACTACCTGTAAAACTGACAATCCAGTTTTACTTGAACGGTATCAAAAATTTCTTGAAACTGTTAGTACATGTACTGTAAAAAATATACTTATTATACTAAATATACTACATTGATAGAAAATATTCATACGTGTACAGTAAAAACTTCGAATATGAAATTGGGTCATGCACTGAGTTGTTATAGTAATTTCACTCTTTGTAAAGCAATGTTTATACCTATTCTATTGTTATCGCCTCATTTTCCAAAAGTGAGAAATATGATGAGTTCAGTTTATCGACTTATAAGTTTTTATAAAAAAATGTTGAGTTTAGATAAAGCATTAAATTGTGCTGATTTGGACACGTTAAATAAAATTGTAATTGCTGCACAAGAAAAGGCAGATATACACAAACGTCAGCAAACCGATACAATTATGAGTGATGATGATATCTTTTCCAAATATGAAAATGCGTTTAAGGCCTTGAAAAAACGTCTAATAGACACACCGCGTTATGCTTGTGTGTCATGCGAAAAACTTTGTTATAAGAAAAATGTTTCTGAAGTTGGAAAGATTACAGCAAAAATAGACAATCCAGTTTGGAAAGATTTAATGGCACACGTGGAGAAACAACAAATTAATCCACAATACATATGTATTTATTGTAAACAAAAATTTTGTAACAATATGACGCCTGCTTATTGCATCTTCAATAAGCTTTTCACTGATAATGTGCCTAAAGTAATATCATCTCTTAACGCATTTGAAAAGATTCTTATACAGAGAGCTAAAGCATTTCAAACTGTTGTTAAAATGGGAACTGTTATCAACAATAAATTACCTGAAAGGCAAATGGTACAAAAAGTTAAAGGTAGAACATTTCATTTACCACTTCCTATGCAAGAGACATTAAACAAATTATGTTCTAATACTGATGCGATAAATATCAATCATGAATTATATATTTTAGTGAGAGGTATTCCCACAAAGTCAAAAATTATCTGGGAAGAAATGGTAAATGTTAAAAAAGTATTTGATGCGTTAATTTGGTTGAAGAATAATAATCCTTTCTATGCTGAAATAATATTACCTGATACTCATGATGATTTATGTTTCAAAACATTAATAATAATCTGGAATTTCAAATACAAGAGGACGAAGTTGTGGAAGAAGATGAAAATGCTACAAAAGATATATCGGATGAGGAACATGTGTCATCGAGTAATAATTTAGGAACCGAAATGCAAGGAACGAAAAATCTTAAAGATGCTGCATTGAATCAGCACGAGGCAATGCTAACTCAGGTTATCGATGAAACTGATGGTTATTATGAGCAATATACTATATATCCTTTATATGAAAAAAGAGAAAATAAAACTGCAACGGCTTTATATCAAATGCTGAAAGTTCAAGATTTACCTTTGGATAATCGTGAAAAATGTTTGGATATGTTGTGTTTTCCAGATTTATATCCTTTTGGTATAAATGGGCAGCATGAAACTAGGACGGTTAAGCTTCATGACCATGAATTTATTAAATGTCGTTTGATGTCTAAACATCCACAGTTTAGATTAAATCAACAATACTTATTTTTTTTGTTAAACAATGCAAATATGCGTCAATTAAGTCGTGGAATTTTTCATAAAATGCATGTAACTAATCCACAAGACAGTTTTACGGTTACGGAATATTTACGCGCAATGGCCAATGGACAGTTAGAATCTGATTTGAGCACTATTTTTGCGACATTAAGGAATACGCAACAATTCTGGATGAAACCGAGAAATAATTTAGATTGTATGACACGACATTACGGACCTGCAACATGGTTTTTAACATTAAGTCCCGCTGAATGGTTATGGGAAGAATTGGGTGAATATATTCGTGAAGTAAATGGATGGTGTGATTCTTCCGTATGCACTAGTGTACTTGTTGCCAGAGATCCTGTATCAACATCGAGATTTCTCGATAATACGTTTCGTGCGATGCTTGACTTTATTTGTTCCAAAGATCATCCGATCGGAGAAGTTACTCATTATTTTTGGCGACGAGAATATCAAGGTAGAGGCATACAACATTTTCATTTATTAATTTGGATAAAAAATGCTCCGATCCTTGGTGAATCTTCTATTGAAGAAGTTTCCAAATTTATCTTAAAATATATAAGCTGTAAAATGCCAGATCGAAATATTTCACCACTATTGTACAAACGTGTCAATACTCATCAACGACATAAACATAATAATTACTGTCTCCGTTCTAAAAAAGTTGAACGTAAAGTTATTCGGATATGTCGTTTTGGATTTCCTCGTCCTGTTACTGAATCGTTACATATAAGAGATATTACAAGTGCCATAGCAGGCAGAAAGCAATTAAAACATAAAAGTAGGCTTTATGATCTTCCGCGGACTGAAGATGAAAAAGATATTAATGATTACAATCCTGTTCTTCTTACTGCGTGGGAAGGAAATATGGATATACAATTTATTGGCGAAAAGTCGACACTGCTTACCTGGTACATTACTAAGTATATGAATAAAGCAGGAAAATGTGAATTATCCGATACTATTATTAACAGTAAAAATAATATGAATAAATCATTGGCGAGCTATCTTTGGAGTATTGCCTTGCGATTTACGAGTAATAGAGAATGTGGAGCTCTTGAAGCAGCTGATACATTACTGAGTATTTCTTTATGTGGAACTGATCCAAATACAACTATTAGATGGTTAGATGTTAATCGAATAAGATGTAGAAAATTAAAAACTCGTCAAGTGCTTGAAGCACTGGAACTTGAAGATCCTTCTTCGACAGATATATTTTGTGAATCTTGGATAGATAATCACTATCCACAGAGACCAAAAGAATTGGAACATATGTCTCTTTATGAATTTGCAAAATGGTTTGATATCACAAAAATCAAACCACGAAATGAATTGGTTGAATTCTATGAATTTAATGATAGGTATCTCAGACGACGACAGCGTGGATATCTTATTAATCATTATAAATTTAATCCTAATACACAACCAGAAAAGTATTTCTTTTCATTATTACTTTTGTTCCAACCATGGAGAGAATTTGAAGAGATTAGAAATGGATGTAATACATACGCTGCATCATTTCACACGGTAAAACTACATCTAACGGAAGCATTACAATATCATGAAAAACTAGAAGAATTGCAAAAAGCATTTGACACTGCTAATGAGTTAGTTCAGCAATATTTAGATGAAGTAGAAAAACAACATGAGTCACAGGATGATCCTGACAATCCAATAGGTGTTCAAAATATAATAGAAGCCGGTGAAGCGATGCAAGATTTTAAGGATCTCTGTGATAAGAATAAAAAAATCGATGTATTAGAAATGATCGAGAAATTAAATATGGATCAAAAAAGAGTATTCGACAGAGTTATTACCACTGTAGAATCAGATGATTCAAGATTGCGATTATACGTTAGTGGAGAAGGTGGTACTGGAAAAAGTTATTTAATTAAAACTATTAGATGTTGGATAAAAGAAAATCTAAAGAAAGATACTGCTGTAGCAGCACCTACCGGTATAGCAGCGTTTAATATTGATGGTTTGACAATTCATAGATTGCTTCAATTACCTATTGAACATGGTAGTACTCCTGTATATAGACAATTGTCTGATCATGTGTTGAAACTTTTACGAGAGGAGCTTGATGATGTTATTCTTTTTATAATTGATGAAGTATCAATGATATCTAATTTGACTCTAATGTACATACATCTTCGATTGTTTGAAATATTTGGTTCCATTGATTGCCCTGATGGTTGGTTTGGCAAAAAGCATATTCTTCTCTTTGGAGATTTGCTTCAATTACCTCCTGTACATGAAGATTCTGTTTTTGTAGATTTGTCAAAAGAAAAATTTGATAAATATATCGGTTGCCTAGGGAATGTGAATTTGTGGAAAACATTATTTGATTACGATAAATTGAAAATTAATATGCGCCAGCAAGGAGATGCGTCTTATCGCGATTTATTGTCAAGAATTCGTATTGGTTTATTAACAAAGTCTGATTGTGAAATGCTAGAAAGTAGAAAAATGTCTTTTAAGGGAGATTCCTTCGAGTCTAGATTGAATGAATTATGTGATTTTATTAATAATTTGCCATCAGACACCGTTTGTTTACTGCCCACTTGTCATATGTGTGATGTTTTAAATTCTGCAATGTTAAGTCGTATTGCTTCCAAAGAAATATTATTAATTGCTGATGATATAATTGATTGTGTTCCATATCTAAAAAATAAAGTATTAAAAGTGTTGGCACATAATGATGATGATAATTCTAAAACAGCTGGACTTTCGAAAAAAATTGTTATAAAAATTGAGGCAAAAGTGATGATAAGGCGTAATATTGATGCTAGTTTGGGTCTTGTAAATGGTACAATTGCTAAAGTCATTTCAGTTGTACAAGATGTGTCTACTGGTTCTGTAGAAAAAATCAAGATTCTTTTGCCATCAGGTAAAGAATATTTTATTGAGAGAGTGAGTGTTAAATTTGCAATAATGGAAAAAGCATATGTTATTAGAAGACAATTTCCATTGTGTTTGAGTTATGGAATTACTGTTCATAAAAGCCAAGGACTAAGTTTGCAAAATGCTATTATGGATATAGGTAATTCTGTATTTAGTCACGGCCAAATTTATGTTGCATTGTCACGATTAACATCTTTAGATGGGTTACATTTAATTAATTTTGACCCTAAATCTATAGTAGCTAGTGAGGAAGCTATTATTGAATATAATCGATTAAAACAAACATATAAACCAGAAACAGAAATAATTTCTGTTTTGAATGAAAAATATCGTAAGGTAAAAGATATTCTATGGGTAGAGCCAAAAGTAATTAGTTCTGTTCAAGAGTCACATGAAATAGTTCGAAAAAATACTGCTGAGTTCATGCATGGTTTTCAAAATACAGATGAGGTTTCATGTTATGCAAATGCAGTGTTGCAATGTCTGTTAAATTTTAATGTTATTAGAAAGCAAATATTTGATCATGATAAATCAAATGTTTTAGGTATATTAATGCATCAATATGAAAATAAATTGCCTAACTTAAATACATACGTAATACGGCAATGTTTAGGAGAATTTTTTTCAAATAGCGTTAAACGGGATGCATGTGATTTTTTTATAGCTCTTTGTACAAAATACGATTATATAAAAAGTTTAGTCGAGCATCAAGTCACTTCCGTTAAACGATGCAAAAATTGTAATAATATAACGACTATTGTTAATAATAATATCCTTCTTTCAATTCCTGTTAATAAGTGGAAGAAAAAAAGTTTAGATCTTAATGAATTATTTAATGCAATGTTTTCTCATTATCAATTACAGAACGAATCATGTGATAATTGCACAGGAAATAACATATTATGTAAAAGTGAATTTACCTCAGTCAGAGATATAATTGTTATTCATTTAGTATCAATTCAAAACGGTATACAATCAACAGATAAGTTTACTTTGCGTGCTGTTCCAACAACTAAAATAAATATTGTTGGACAATTTTATAAAGTAATGAGTGCTATATTCCATCATGGATCATGTATCGAAAAAGGTCACTACACAAGTATATGTAGAGAAGCAATATCTAACACTTGGATTGAAGCTGACGATGCACAAATTAAAAAAAGACAATGGCCTAGAGGCGCTAAAGGAATCAGTATCATTTTCTTACAGAAAATTGATAAGTAATTGTTGATATTATTTGAGTATTGGTCGTATCTTGTTGGATTAAAGCTGATTTATATTAGAAAAACGTAATGGCATAGAATTCATATAACATTTATATAATTTTGTATTTATTTTTGTAACATAATCAACAAAGAAGACCGTTGTATCTTGCATACTAAAAATACGACGGGGGTGGTGGTGGGTTATTTTTAGCAAAATCTAATTAATATTTAATTATTATATATTAAATAATAAACTTTTTAAAAAAGCTGTAATATTATTTAAAAAAATAAGTGATATCCAAGAAAAATTACCTTTTTAAAAAAAAGGTAAAAAAAAAGGCGCCAAGTTCACGCCCTATAAAAAAAAACCTATTAAAAAAAATGTCGTATATATTAAAATCCTATCAAAAAAAAACCTATTAAAAAAAATGTCGTATATATTAAGAATCTTTCAAAAAAAAAAATTTTATCAAAGAAATGTATATATTAAAAAACCTTGAAAAAAACTGTTGTATTTATTTTAAAAACTACAAAATATGCATTCTACAAAAAAATGTGATATCAGAAAATGACGCCAAGTAGGACTAAAGAACTAGGGAAAAAGTTGTTCACTATTTCTATGAAAACTCTTGCACATAAAGCTATCAAATTTCAAAATATTACAAAATCTTAAAAAAAATACTATATATTATATATATTGGCTTAGTTTACACCTATTGTTTAGTACACGTACCAAGTATATTAAATCTGTTTTTTTGATTGGTGTACATTTTACCCTAAATAGTTTAAACCAATCGGAGAAGCAGATTTATTCTGATTAATGTTACATAGTTTAAACCCGGATTTACAATGCCCATTCTACAATAAGCCGTAAGTCATAAAGTCGTAAGAAATTGACCAATCACAGTCGATGAATTTTTCTGTGATTTATCTGTCATTGGTCAATTTCTTACAATGGCTTATTGTAGAATGGGCACAATAGGTGTAGTAAGCTTTAAGCTGTAAAAAATTGATCCCTCACAAAGCATAGAATAATCGACTGTGATTGGTCAATTTCTTACGACTTAAAACTTACATTTATTATAAATCCGGGCTAACCCAATCAAAGAAGCAGATTTAGTTCTTGTTAACGTTAGATAGTTTCAACCAATCGGAGAAGCAGATTTGGTACTTGGTACGTATACTAAACGATCAGTGTAAACTAATAAAAATAAATACGTTACTACGTAAAAAATAAAAAATAAAAATATTTAATTGAAAAATAAAAAAATATATTTAAAAAATTAAAATTTAAAAATAAAAAATAAAAATATTTAATTGAAAAATAAAAAAATTATTTAAAAAATTAAAATTTAAAAATATTTTTTTTAAAAATGCAAAAAAAACTTGGCGATGCTACACTGAAGTATGATACACATGATGTTAATTACAGACCGGGGGGGTTCGGGAAGTAATGCTAACGGCGGTTCCCCGGACCCTCCCAACACGGTCAATGTGGGTCACCGGTGGGGTTTTAGTGGGTATGCCCGGGAATTCACTCCCGGGTGACTCCCACATAACCCGTGGATCCTCCCCCGAGGTCTACGGGTATCCATAAAGAATTTCCTCACAAAAAAAGGATGGCACCAATTGGTCTTTTATTCCCTCATCAGACCACGTTTTGGTGGACTTTGAGAAGCTGGAGTAAAATCAACAAAGCATCATCTTCGACGTGTCGTAGGCAATCACACGCTTACTTATAAAGAGCTTTCTACATTATTATGTCAAATTGAGGCGTGTTTTAATTCAAGGCCACTCTATCCGCTTAGTGCAAATTCTGAAGATTTTGAGTCTCTTACTCCGGGTCATTTTTTAATTGGAGAAGCACCAATTAACATACCGGAGCTTTCTACACTAGACATTCAGCAAGAGAAAATCCATTTACGTTGGAAACTTATTTCTAATATGCGTGATCATTTTTGGTACAGGTGGTCAAAAGAATATTTGCATCATCTTCAGCAGATGAGTAAATGGAAAAAACAATTGGACAATTTGCAACCGGGCAATCTGGTTATCGTCAAAAATGAACTACAACCTCTTACAAAGTGGGCTCTCGAAAAGATTAGAAAAGTTCACCTTGATGAGGACGGATTGGTTCACGTGGCCACCATTGATACGGCTACTTCACGATTTACTCGACCAATTACAAAATTGTGTATTCTGCCATTTGGATCAGAAGAATCAACTCAATCTAATGCTGCATGAAAGATATTTTTATCAGAATGTTACATGATGCATATTATTTTTATTTTGTTCCTTGAACAAGGCGGGCGGAATATTCGGTCGCCGACAGTTTTATAACTTTGTCGGTTGCATGTAAATTTTTATATGCAATCTTTGATAAAGATAATGACCAGCTACCTTTCATTTGCGAGTGGATCGAGTAGCTTGCGGTGAAAGGGGATAGTTCATTTGCATGACTATTCATATGTTATATTTCGTCTGTCCTTGTTGATCATTGCCTTAACAACAAATTGATATAAAGTCTTTTCTCTTAGCAACCGTTGTTGTTGTTTACAATTTATATTCAATGAGTAAACGTGTGTAATATTGTATTGTGAAATTATTGTGAAAGTAACAAATGTTTTGTGTTACGTCAAAATGTTTACGTCTCGTATTTGTGCCTGTCGAAGACAATCATAATTGTGGTGGATCTCTAACCGAATATTTTGGAGACTGCGAGTTCTTCAAACAATGTGTCTATAAACCGCGTACAAACAGTGATCAGACTAGTTCCGTCGGTTCCTTATAAGTAATACACTTGACAGTCGATTTGGAAAATATTGCAAAATATGGATCGTAAGTAGAAAATTAAATTATTATTAAAATCATTATAAAAGATATAAATTATTATTATTTATTTATTGAAACTAAAATTCTTAATTAAATAATATGAAAAACGGCATAAAAGTGATGACTAGAGTGATTATGAATTATGTGTTAAGAATTAGGTATAATTAATACATTTTGTTTTCTTATTTCAAGTAAAATAATTCCAATTTAATTTTCCTAATATTTAATATTTATTTCTATTCCTAATTATAGCGTATTGCTAATTAGCGTTTGTGTTCGAACTGGTGAGAATAGATAAAGTCAATTTGATAGAAATATATTTATTTCTTCGTCAGAGGTTTATGTACAATTGTGTTCGAGCTTTAAATGCGCTTATGGCGCGCTCAATGTCGGCAAGTGGCAGCAAAGTGTAAGGCCATGAGTTTTAGAACAAAAATTAACGGGCGCGGTAAGAGATTACCGGCCGCGTCTTAGTGTAGAAAACCGATCCTAAGAAAGACGGCTCTGTTGAAGAGGCACGCTGCAATCCTTTGCCTGGTGTTGGAGGTACTCCGTTCGGGAAGTGATCCTTTGTGTGGCAACTGCTCTCCGAGCAAGCCCGGCGAGGTTTGGCGGCGAGGTTTGAATTGCGATGGAGCGTGTCTCCGGTGTGCCTTGCGTTGCGACCGTCTCGGCTCTCGATGTAACAAAGTGCTCTGCGAATCGAGGAGAAAGAGGTCTCCGTGCTCGTATGTCCCCCGGTACAAGAGTGTCCCTTGGAGGCCGGGTCAACCGCACACAGAATTCTAGTGGAATTAATTTCCACGGTAGTCTGTGGTGGCGACGGTGGTGCTGGAGAGTCAGCGGGCTGCTTGGGTGAAATGCACGGCCGAAGTTGGGACTATGTTTTTCGTTTCCATGCCTTTCTAGGCACTGTAAGAAAACGTAGAAGAAACTCTGGTTACGCTCCTTACGAGAGCTATTACTCTGCTCAAGGGCCCTAGAGAAGAGCTCGCCTTGAAGCGAGTGAGTGAAGCAACAGATCGAGTCGACGCTCTTTTACAGTGAGTCGATCAATTCTCGATTGCGAGAAAGCCTTACATCGCCTGCGCTACCTGGCGGTGTAGCTGTAGGCTCAGAATTTGGCTGAAGGCCTGCGGCGCGTAGCGGCAGCGCGGCGTACTATACTGCTTCGGTGCAGCGGTGTGGCGGTATGCCGCCACAAATGTATTACTATTATTTACAATTTTTTTTGGACACTTACAGAAATATCTCTAATTTTATAAAATTTTACCAATTTTTTTCTACAGTATTATACCTCATTATACCGTATTACCCATTGATAAGCCTTTGTTGTTGTAGGATTTGATATCTTTCATTCATTATTAATATTGGATATGATTTGGGCAAGGCTAACGTGAGATAAATCAGTCTGAAAAAAAATAAATAATTAGAATCAAAAATAGAAAAAATATAATAAAAATATATGACGTTTTATTATAATGTAATAACAACAAAAAATAAAAATATAAAATTGTTTTTAAAAATATAAAATTGTTTTTTATTATATTTTATATTTTTATTATATATTTTTATTATATAAAACATAATGCAAAAAATATATGTAAATATAAATATATATAACTATCTATTATATAAATATATATAAATATATTTATACATATATAAAATATAATACATATGTTTATCTAAATATATGTTTTTCTTACTTTATATAAGTGTGCATTGCCATAGTTTTGCTCGATTTTACATTTTTATTTGTTTCTTTTAAAACATTAAATGTTTCTTCACCCGCATACTTTGGTTCATGTAAAATTTTTAATTTTTTTTTTATATTGTTCTTAATCGAAACATACAAAATTTTTCAATTAATTTATTTTTTAAGTTATGACAATTAGGAATAGTATAAGTCAACTTCTGAAATTTTGAAATAGAGTAATTTTTTGAATTTAAAATCAGGTTTGAAGTACCTTTCTTCAAGTGTTTTATAAAAATTTGTTCCACAATAAAAAAAAAGTGAAACGTTGTCTCGTGTACAAAATATATGGAATTCGTGTTTTATATGCGTTTTAATCTCGTGAGTTTGGCATAGTCATACGGTGTTACTTTTTTGGAACCTATTGCTCCTATACATATTCTACAACATTTTTGCGTTTGTTGAATACATTTTAATATGTAACCAGCTATATAATATAAACAATTTTTATCAATATTATTTAGCTGAATTTTAATATGAAAAACTACACTAGCTTCGTCATTAATTATTATATCATTTGCATTTTCATGATTTTCCTTATTTTTTACTTTTTCTGTTTTCTTTTCTTTTAATTTTTTTTCTGATCTTCTAATAATTCCATAAATTCAGATAAAAAAGTTTGGTCATCTTCTTCATAATTTTTGCAGCTTACATTTTTCATATATTGTGATATACTAATTAATTTTATATTATTTTTAAATTGAATGCAATTTGGGACTGAATTTTTAGCTCTAACAACGTTAAAAGTATTTTCAATACAATCTTGGGTAAATCTAGAACCCATAACAAAGGCAAACTTTTGATTGTCTAATAAATATTCGGAAATTTCTACATACGATGTTGTCGATATTACAGCTGACGTTTGAAATGGCTTCCACTTTTTGCCGTCGCCTACTTGAAGCTCAGTAAAAAAAATAATGGCTTCTCTGAGAAAAGACATTGTTTTATTATACTGATGCATATCTTTTTTCCCCAGTGCGAAAAGAGGATGACGTGCAGTCATTATTTTAAACCAACGAGCTACATATTCTTTAAACCACGAAGTAGATTTATATGCATCATTTTTTTTTCATCTGCTAAAAATTTTAACGCTGAACTGACGTTGTGACTTAAAACATTTGATGCTCTACTAACTCGCATTTTTAAAAAATGATTTTTAGAATCTAAATACTCTCCCCGAAACTTTGGCGCAATCATAAAATGCAAATCTTCTTGTGTTTCCAGTAAATCTTGTAAATGAGATACATGCACTATATTTGTTGGCAAATTGTACTTTTTTACAAACAATTCCGATATCGTAAAATACTTATTATTTATAAACCCGCTATTGAGGTTTTTGAATCCGTGTGGAATATCACCAAAAAACCATAACTTTAACACATATAAAGGAATGGCTCTAAAAATAACAATCAATTAATATAATAGAAAGGCATAGAGAGCCGTCGCGGGATGTTAGTGCGAAATTATAATTTTTCTTAAAGAAATTAATTTGTTAGTCTACGTGAGACTGTTAAATTTGTACACCGATCTCTGATTCGCCTTTGATATGCCTTTCTATTATATCAATTGATTGTTATCTTTAGAGCCATTCCTTTATATGTGTTAGATTGTTTTAAATCACGCGGGCATTATGACGCGTTTATGTCCAGATTTGTTGATTTCCTAATCTAAGAGAAATAAATGTTAGAAGCGTGGGGTCTGAGTAGTTTAGTGGTAGAACATTCGCCCGGCAAGCGGAAGACCCGGGTTCAATTCCCGGCTTAGCCACTCGCGCCCTGATATTTTTTCTCTCTTCCCTTCTTTCTAATAATTCCTATCAGTACATACTGATTCTCCATATGTGAGAACAATGTACTAAAATTTTCGTACACTTTAAGTATCTCGAATCAGAGATCGGTGTACAAATTTAACAGTGTCACGTAGACTAACAAATTAATTTCTTTAAGAAAAATTATAATTTCGCACTAACATCCCGCGACGGCTCTCTATGCCTTTCTATTATATTAACCATAACTTTCTTTTTGAATCACTGGGTGCTCACAAAAATTGGATACGGTTGAATATTTGTTTGCGTTTATTCCGAATAACTTCCACATTCCTCGATTTGCAGCACCCATGTCAGAAGTTACAGCATGTACGCGTAGACCTACTTGTTCGGCTTTTTTTATAACTGTTGTAACTACTTCTTTCAAGTTTTGTCCGCTTAAACTTTTATTAGTAAACTCATAGACGACAATTTGTTTCCAACGACTACATATTCCAGCAAGCATTATAACTAAAGCTTGACTAGCTTTTTGTTGACTATTATTTCGTAAAATTATATATCCCAAAAATCGTTTACTTGAGTTGTCATAAATAAGACCTGACATAATACACATTTCGTCTAAAACTATTATACAATCTTTATCATTCTCTTGTTCAAAACGAGAAACTTTAATAGCTAAAACGTCGAATACTTCATGAATCAATCCTGGCTCGAATTTTATATTTTCTAACGTTCTTGTTAATGTGCGTAAAGATGGTAACGGATGTCCCTGATTTAATAATTCTTTATATCCCGAACTTCCACAGGCAAACTTTAACTTATATGCTTTCAATAAAGTAGCATGACACCATTTGGGAACTTTTTTATATTGGTGATTTAATAATTTCACTTGATCCTCGTTAAAAAGAACTGAGATTGCAGAATTATTTATACGTACTTCTTTTTGAAGTTTAACTATTCGTTCTTGGAGTTGTCTCACTTGCTTCTTATGCTGCGTTCTCATTGTCTTCATTACTCGTTCATTTCGCCTTACCAATTGTTCTATTTAATTTTTTAATTTTCTCTAAAGCTTCGTCATTTATACCTGTAAAAAATAAAATTACATTAATTTCAATTAAAAATTATTTATATTTAACTTCAAAATAAATAAATTGTGATATAGTAAGTTGATGATGCTTTTTTTTTAAACTGCTCAATTAACAATTTTTATTTTTGTCTTAAAATGCTAAATAATGATAAATAGGAATAAGACATCAGAAGTGCAAAGACTTTCAGGTTAAAGATCGAGGACTACCGTTACGAATTTTTAAAATAAGATATTCCAGAAACTTTTTTAATTTGAAATTTTATTTGAAAAAATAAGATTCATGAATCAATTTTGACTAATCTGAGTCTTCATATCTTGGTACCCTTTCCAATGCTCAACTTAAAATTATTAAATATACATTCTTTAATACTTACAAGATTTTCGTGTTGTTATTAGATATTTTTTGCAGTCAAGCTGATGTTCTGCAGTGGATTCAGTTTGCTCAATAATCTTGTCAGAATTGCCGTTTAGATGGTGCTTCATCAAAGTCTGGTCTTTAAAATGTTCTTCTGAAAACAAAATAAAATAATATATTGATGCAAATAGCATGCTTTTTTTTTATAATGCATTGAATAAAATAATGTAAATTATTACCAGAAAAGTTGATTGATAAAAGACTGGCGGATTCTGATAGTTTTTCATGTTTTGATTCTTTCAATAAGTTGACTTTTAGGATGCTCTCAGTAAATGCTATCTTATTTGAAAGAATAGAATTGGGAGGCCGTTAAAAAATAGTAGGAATTGCTGTTCGTTTTAGTTTTGTTTTTTTAAATATTTTCACATTTTCCCACGCATCATCATCAAAATGATACTACGACAACAAAAAATCCATAAATAATAGTCTATATTATTTTAATTGATCAAAAATATTGTCTACTTACTTCACATAACGTTGAATATTTCTTTGGAGTCCATTCAGTACGATGTACATTTTGTATCCATTTTCTTCTTCGGGTAAGAGATTTGGGAAATTAAAACATTTTAAAGCTTTTTTTACTCGAATTTGAGCAATTAAAGCCTCACAATACCGCATGTTCTAAAAATACAAAATAACATTACTTAAGACGATTTTTTGTTGAAGTTATGTTATAATTTACATACATATATTTCTACGACTATTTTAAATATAATAACATGCAAGTAGTATATGGCAGGTATGGGGCGTCACAACAAACCCCCACCACCTACCCCATATTTGACCCACTGACCTACATTTGGTCTGGCGTCAAAACAAATGACGTCACAAGGAGGGGAGGGGGAAAAGATGGCGGCAGTGGGTCCAACATGGTGGACGTCTACAAGATGGCGGCTGTTGACAAGTGATTTTTATTTTTCGGAATTGAGAAAATCCAAGCTGGGTTCGAACCTGGATCGCTGGATTTCTAGTCCTGGTCCTAGTCTGCTGGGCTACCTATACATCTAATGATAGTAAAATGGTGTGTCGTATTTATGGCTATGGGACCTGGCAGGGAAGGGATGTATATATGCTGGGACCGCGTCTATATGATGTACCCCGGACTCTCTGGCAGGTATGGAACATGTAAACAAACGACGTCACACAGTCGCCTCTAGTCTGCGAAGGGAAGGGATGTATATATGTTGGGGCCGCGTCTATACGAGGTACCCCGGACTCTCTGGCAGGTATGGAGCATGTAAACAAACGACGTCACACAGTCGCCTCTAGTCTGCGAAGGGAAGGGATGTATATATGTTGGGGCCGCGTCTATACGAGGTACCCCGGACTCTCTGGCAGGTATGGAGCATGTAAACAAACGACGTCACACAGTCGCCTCTAGTCTGCGAAGGGAAGGGATGTATATGTGCTGGGGCCGCGTCTATATGAGGTACCCCGGACTCTCTGGCAGGTATGGGACATGTAAACAAACGACGTCACACAGTCGCCTCTAGTCTGCGAAGGGAAGGGGCGCATTTATACTGGGACCGCGTCTATATGAGGTACCCCAGACTCTCTGACACGTATAGCGAACAAAAGAATGACGTCGCAGCGACGAATGATCATGCGACTTTTAGTTTGATATTTGGTGTGATGGTTAAGGAGTCGAGCGCGCGATATTGCGTGAACGGGGTGAGCGTCAGCCACCCGTTTTCGCAGATTGAACGTGCTGTAAGAATTGACGATGGCGAGTAGAGCGTACAGGAACATGCGAAAAGGGAAGGAAACGAATGCAAGAAATGGAATACAAAAATATGTTTATTTGCAACAATTTTTCTTAAAAGTACATGGTTGAACGTTATAGACAAAAATATTTTATTTATTTGGAGAGTATTCAGAGAGTCATAAACAAATCCATATATGCAAGAAAAATGTACGTTCGTATAGATTACAATTTTCGCTGCAACTTGATTATCCGTACAATTTGATTGAAGTAAAGTGCAATTAATTCTAAAAATATTATTTCAAAGTACGTATCGAGAAATGTTAAATCTTTTAGTTGCAAACGTACATTATGTTGAATATTGTAACAATTAGTGTTTATAGTGTGTTTTACAATGTTACTTTCGATGAAGTTCTTGTTGGGTAAATTTACCTGTATTTCATTAATAAGATATTTAGAGAAATCATTAACACTGTTTGCGATTATATTTAACTGATTTAAATTAGCGTTTACGCAATCGAGTAAGTTTTCCAGTCCGAGAAAAGTAGTCTTTTGCATTGCTATTGCGTAGGAATATGTTCGTGGTTTCTTCGGAGTATGGATGATTTCTTCTGCAGCCAAGTTACTTCCCGAAGAAGACTCTTCTTGCTCCTGATATTTCAATAGCAGGGCTCTTGCTCCATAGGTGGTGGTGAAATTTATAATTATCTTCTTGATAATAATAGAGTTAGACTTAACACTATTTCCATTTAAATAATCAGTCATAAGTTCCATGTTTTCTTGAAATTGCTGCCACTCCACCATGTTGAAGCAAATACCCTCGGCTCCCTTGGAAGTAAATTTAACAGCGGGTTGGAAATCAAACTCGTCATCGTTGATTGAAGTTTGCAACCCAACATGAATTTTTTTCGTATATGAGGAATTGAGTCCGTAAGTGGTGTTGGCTAACATCATATAATTTTGCTCAAATTGTTCTCCATTGAAGTATCTTGCTCCGGAAACGTCACCGCACACTTCGTGATGTTCAGAATTTAAAATTTCTTTGTGTTTACTCATGATACTAGTTTTCACGTAGACACAAAATGAATTACAAAAATGCTGTATCTTCTTTATTGTTGCTGCTGTTGTTACTGCTGCTGCTGCTGCTGAACCCGCACGTTCGAATGTCAGAAAACGAATGATTAAAATTTTCCCAATCGCATGGAGTAGAAAATCGGAAAAGTAGTGGGAAAATGCGTACGCATAAAAATTTTGAGTCATCTGATCGGATACGATGTTTATTGCTTCTACATTTTCTCAAACTCTCTTAAAAACGACCGTTGATAAAAGAAGGAGTAAGGACATCGGTTCGTGCGCTGTTACATCCTGCACAGTCTCGCATTACAATTATTCGGAAAAAAATCAAAGGGTACAAAAGGAAGAGAAACTGAGGACTGAAGAATGAGAAAAAATTAAAATATTGCAGTCAACGGAATTTTTACGAGCTTTTATCCTAAAAAGCTCTAAAACTATAAATCTCTAATCCGATAAAACTATTTATTTACACTTGGACCCTGGAAAAATTACATTTTAAACATATGGGATCTAAAGGGTTAGACAAAAAAAAGATCGGAAATATCCGTACCGTTAAAAAAAGAAGCAATTTACAATAGGGTAAGCATATGTAAACCTTTTTATATTACACGTGAAAGTTTATTACTGTGAGTTTTCGAAATTAAGTTTTGCTCACGTACTAACCCTCAATTAAATAAAAAGTTATAAGAAAAGAATATCGACATCGTCCGAAGGGTATTTTTTGTCTGATAAACCCTTCGAACACTAAAGTAATATACATTTTGTAAAGTTGCTGCCAATGTGCGGAAATCTTTGTGAAAGATGTACAACTTGAAACCGATTGATTTTTTTTAACCGACTGAAGGTATAAATAGGAGGTTTGAGACGGAGAAAAATCGCATTTCAAAATTCTCAGTGTAGTGGACAACACGCGTCGTGTTTCTTCGTATCGTGAATTCGGGCGAGATTATCTTGAGTACGCGAAAATAGTTGAGAATTTAAGAAAAACCGTCGAGACATGCTTACTACTGTCACGCGCTTTGTGCGGACTCGATGTGAGTAGATATTTATCGTTGTTATCAGACAACGATGAAAAAAATTTTGAAGTGTTTGCGAAATTTGCGGGGATGTGTCCTAGTGCAGTGCTAGCGGTGCTATTTCGCTTGGGGCATTTTGCCTCCTATCAGAGACTTGTAATCTACGCGGGTGAAATTATCGAAATGAAAAGTATTTTCGGTGATGGAGAAGTGGAGGATGCGGGTGGGCATATAGCTTTTCTATTATTTTATTTTCATCGATCGATTTCGGAAGCGAGTGAAAACGGTGAGTTTATATTCCAATTTTTATTATATATATATGTATATATAATTTTCAAAAATTAAAAGTAAAATCTTTTAGGAGTAGAACATCGGAACGCATCGCCTCGCAGGATCGCGGGGGTGAGAGGAGTGCAACGTATTGTACGCCCTGAAGAGTATACTCCTCCTCACGGAATAAGGCGACGGGCTGATACTTTACCCGAAGCCGGACCCTCACGTGAGTCTTATCACACATTCTTTTGTGAAAAATAAGCATTTCATATTGGTAAATTTTTTTAAAATAATAAAATATTAAATATTTTTAGGGCGTGCACGTATCGAGCTCACACCTGAGCCACCTCTCGTTAACTTGGATAGCGAGAGCGAGGAAGAAGAAGTTGGAACTCACGAAGTGAGTTCATTTGACGAGGAAGAGATTTTTTTACCGGGTGAGTAATGAGAAATTTATCGCAGTAAGAAAATGGATAAAAATTTTTTATCCGCTAAAAAACAATGGTGAATTTTTTAGAGTTTAACCAAGAAGGTGAAAATACAATAATAATAGAAGATTCGGAGGAGGAGGAGGATGAGGATGATGATGATGATGATGATGAGGTACAAGAGGAAAATATGGGGGAGGAGCTGAGTGGAACGGAAGAACAGACTCTAGAGGAACTTTTGAGGGAAAGAGGTAAATACAATTATACATTTTTGCATAGATAACGCTTTCATACTCGAATACCTTTATTCTAACCGGACGAAATTTTTAGGAATTGTTTTCCCGGAAATTTCTTACTCGCCGGAATATTAGTGATCAATGATCAACACGATCAACGGTGAACAAGAAAGGGAATAATCCTGTATAAAGGTGAGAGAATTTAATATGAAATGTATTACTATTTTTAATTTTAACAACGCGTAAAATTCGAGTATGGAAGTGTAAAAACAATAATTTTAAAGATAAACTAATTCGTTTGTTTTCGATTTTTCCAGTTCAGTTTGGTGGAGGAGGGGGAGGAATGGAAGAAAACACGCAACAGCAGCAACAGTCGGCGGAAAATCAAGCCGAAAAAACCGACGACAACGAGATAGGAGTTCGTGGGGAGGGGAGACTGGAGAGAGAAGAGGATGAGGAAGCGTTGTTTCCGGAGAATCAGGTTGGTGCGCCGGAACAGATCGCGAATCATAACGGGGATAATTTTAATTATTTAGATTTAATAAGGGAAAACGTGCGTGAGTTTAGAAATTTCGGTGTAGTAGGGAGAGAGGCTGGTTTTCGCCTTCGATCATTACCAGAGGGGGAGGAGGTTTACGCGTGGTTAGAAAACGCGTTTCGCGAGCTTCACGCGTACGCGGTACTTTCCTGTGTTCCCGGTGATTACATCGGACTTAGTTTCGATTTTCCGAATCTTTCACACGGGCCCGCGGGTATTTCGTTCTGACCATTTCGTGATTTGACTCACGAGAATATCTGGAACCTCGTGAGTTCGTTAGCTCAAAGCTCCGGGGGCTTGAACGTAGCGCAAGAATTCAATATCCACGTTTACCGTGTCACTCCTCCTACGGGTCGTGCGGGTAATACGCTTGATATCGCTGGTAAACGCTCGATTTTAACGATATCCAACTCGGATAACTTATGTTTTCCTCGCGCACTCGTAACGGCGCAAATTTACAATGAACGTGGTAATTTACGTACGGGTAGTCTACAAGAAAGATGGAACGCCGTGAGATACCGTCATTCCTCGTTACAACGTGAGTTGGCACGTGATTTAACGAGGAAAGTCGGTATTACAATTCCAGAAGAGGGTTGCGGTATTCGCGAAATCGAGCATTTTCAGCAATATTTAGCCGCGGAAAACATCGCGATAATGGTTTATAGCGCGGAAACTTTTGGTCACGGGGGTAAAGTCTTATTTGATGGAAATGCGATACTAGCCTCACTACATCGCGAACCGGTCGCGTGTTTAAACCTATTACATCACGCTGAATTACGACATTACAGCGTTATTTTAAATTTAAGAGCCGCCGCGGGTAGCCGAGATTATTGTGTACCGTGTAACGTCGGTTACCGCAGCGATGTAGGGAGACACCGATGCTCAAATAAATGCCCTCGGTGTTACGCGGTACCTTCGTGCGAGCGATTCGACGCGGAGCGTATTCATTGCGAAAATTGTAATCGCGAATTTTTCAATCACGCGTATCTTGAGCATCATCGTGCGCAAAAATCATACGATGGGCAATCGTCTCGTAGCGTTTGCAACACCGTATGTTTTTGCGAAGAATGCGGTCGTTTAATCGAGCGTAATAGACAACACGAATGCGGCGTGACTTACTGTTCAACGTGTCGTTCTGCCCAGCCGTTGAATCATCTTTGTCACATGCTTCCTCTCCCTCACAAAGCTAATTTCCGTACTAACGACACGGAGCATATTTTGGGAGAGGGAGGAGAGCAACAACAAAACGCGGGTGAGTACGTACTTAAAACAGAAAGTCGCGTCGCATTCGTGTTTTACGATTTCGAGACGCGACAGGATGACACGCTTCAAGGTACCGCGAGTGTAAATATTCACGTACCTACACTTTGCGTCGCGCAGCAGATTTGCGAAACGTGTGCCGAGATTGAGGATACTTCGGTGCGCTGTCGGTGGTGCGGTATTCGTGAATACATATTTCGTCGTGATCCTGTAAAGGAGTTTGTAAATTTCGCGACACGTCCGACTAAATATTTTAAACACATAATTTGTATAGCTCATAACGCGAAAGCATTCGATGCGCAATTTATCCTACGTTATATTGTTGAGAGCGGAACCGCCTTAGAACCGCGGGTAACCTTAAACGGGACGAAAATTGTAGTACTAACAGTGGGACATACGAAATTTATCGATTGTATTAATTATATGCCAATGCGTTTATCGGAGTTACCGAAGGCTTTTGGCCTGACGAATACTTCGGACAAAGGCATTTTTCCGCATTTATTTAATACCAACGATAATCAGTCATATGTCGGTCCGTTGCCGGATATTCGATATTATTCACCCGATAGTATGAATACAAACAAGCGAGAAAAGTTTTTAGCGTGGCACGCGGAAATGATTCGTACGAATTATGTGTTTGATTTCGAATGCGTGATATTGCATTACTGTCGCAACGACGTGAATATTCTGAGACGCGCGTGTATGTCTTTCAGAAAGATTTTCTTGAAGTGCGGTCGCGTGTGTCCGTTCGAGGAATGCACAACCATCGCTTTTACGTGTATGAGGGTTTTTAGAAAAAACTTTTTACGTGAAAGAGAAATTGGAATAATTCCACCGGGCGGGTACAGACGCGCGAATACCCAATCGCGGAAGGCGCTTCAGTGGCTGGTGTGGAAGGAGCGCGAGCTCGGACATAACATCACCCACGCAGGACGCACTCGGGAATATCGTCTGCAAGACGGCACGCTAGTCGATGGTTATTACGAGTCGGTGGAAAACGGTATAACACACTATCACGTGTTGCAATTCCACGGTTGTTTTTGGCACGGATGTTCGTCGTGTTTTAAGATTAATCGCGATAGGGAACTAACGGTAAACAACGAACGCGGCGATACGATTGATTTGCGTTATGAGCGCACCATCGCAACAACGTATCGTCTTCGAAGACGGGGGTACTCGGTGATAGAGAAGTGGGAATGCGTCTTTGATCGCGAAATGATGGAAAATAGGGAAATGCGTGAATTTTTACAAAATCACCCGATGATAGAAATTGAGCCGCTCAACCCGCGCGATGCGTTCTACGGTGGACGTACAGGGAACATCGTGACGCGGTACGAGATTACGGATACGGAGAAGATACGCTACGTGGATGTGTGTTCTCTGTACCCGTACGTACTGAAGATCGGGGTTTTCCCGATCGAACATCCCACGGTGTACGTCGCGGAGGAATGCTCGACTCTAATTGGCATAGGACCGTGTTACAATTTTGATTCCGTCGAAGGTCTCGTGCGTTGCAGGGTACTCCCTCCGAGCGATCTCTTTCACCCCGTATTACCCTATCGCGTGCGTGGAAAGCTACTATTCGCGTTGTGTCGCAGTTGTTGCGAAACATTTTCACACGAAGAATGTACCCACGAGCCGTCCGAGCGAGAATTCGAGGGTACGTGGGTATCGCTTGAATTGCGCAAAGCCATCGACAAAGGTTATCTCGTAACGAGGGTTTGTGAGATTTGGCAATACACCACAGCTCGCTACGATCCCGATACACAGCAGGGTGGATTATTCACGGAATATATAAACACATTTTTAAAATTGAAACAAGAAGCCAGCGGATGGCCGAGCGAGTGTGAGGATGACGTGTCTAAAGAACAATATCTTCGCGACTACGAGAAAACCGAGGGTGTCGTTCTCGATAAGCAAAACATCGCGAAAAATCCTGGTTTGCGCTCGGTCGCGAAGCTATGTTTAAATTCTTTTTGGGGGAAATTTGGTCAACGATCCAACCTGCCGAATACCGAGATCGTAAAAACTCAACAGCGTTTAGCGAGTTTACTCACGAGTCCTCAGCATGAGATAATCGAAATATTACCCGTAAACGAAGAAGTGATGTATGTTTCGTGGCGACTGCGAGAAGAGCTGGACGTACCCTCGCCTCTTACTAACGTGGTTATAGCGGCTTTCACGACGGCACAGGCGCGTCTTGTATTATACGAATATTTAGATAAATTGGATCGTCGCGTTTTATATTACGATACCGACTCATGTATTTACGTGAGCAGCGGTGTCTCCGATGAATACGAAGTGCGTAAAGGTAATTTCCTAGGCGATATGACGGACGAACTCGAGAGCTATGGTCGCGGTAGCTATATCGAGGCGTTTGTATCGGGTGGTCTGAAATTTTACGCATACGTGGTTCGCACAGCGGAAGGGCAAACGCGAGAAGTTTGCAAAGTAAAGGGCATAACTCTAAATTTCGAAAACTCACGCTTAGTTAATTTTAATAGTATTAGGGAATTATTATTACATAAAGAGCGAGAAGGTCAAGAGGAGGAGGAGGAAGGGACGGAGTCGGCAACGGTAGAATCGCGTTCGATAAATCTACGTTTCAGAGCAATTCGACGTACAGCCTTTCACGAAATAATAACACGCGACGAAGTGAAAGCTTGCACACCCGTGTTGCTAAAACGTAGATTTCTCGACAGTCGTTGTTCCGTCCTTTATGGATATTTATCCGAACGCTAATTGTTATTTCACGATGCTGTTCCTTCGCTCTATTTTATTATTTAAATAATTACACGCATGTTTTCCCCATATATGTAAAGTTTATAAATTTTTTTGTAAAAAGTAAATAAAAATTGTGTTGTAAAAATAGAATAAGAATAGGCTAAGAAAATGATAAAATTATAGAAAAAAGTCATGTAAAGATTTAAGAAATAATAAAATTGTTTATATTTTATATCGTTTTTGCTTTGTATTTATATTCTGAAAAAATAATTCTCCAATGATTTTTCTCCAAGTTTATTTTCCCCTTTCTCTCTCTCTCTCTCCACATACATTCACGTAAAACGACTATTTTTGCCCAATTCTTTCCGTGGAAAGCAGCTTTTCATCGTGGGGGAGTATCATAAGCTCATGAACTCACTCCCCCGCGCGCGCAGGCGCTGACGCGAGCAATTCCGCTTGTTCAGCATTTACGCTTGTCCAGCTTCTCCGGTCTGAATCAGCTCGTAAAAAACCGCCGCGAAGTACGCTGGCGCGCGCGCACCTCCGCCGCGGAGTGCCCCCTGCCGCGATGGTAAGCTTACTTCATCGTACCGTTACACGGCTTTTTTTATGTTAGTGAAGACACGAGCGGTGTTCATTTCACAAGATGGACGTACGCTGAAAACATCCCTGGACGGCTATTGTCAGCGGTCCCACCGGCTGTGGTAAAACGGTCTTTGTAAAATCCTTTCTCAAATATTTATCCGAAATGGCCGATGTTTCTTTTGAAAGAGTCTTATTTTATTACGCCGAATGGCAAGACGCATATCGTCAACTACAATACATGTTTGCGAAAACAAAAGAGAAAGTGGGAGGACATGGAAGAGGGGAGGGTAAAATAAAGAGAAATATAATCGAGTTTCGCGAAGGGCTACCGCAAACGGACGATTATTCTTGCGATCCTCTCGCACCAAAATTGGTGATAATCGACGATCTTATGAGAGAATCATCCTCGTGCGACGTAATCGTGGATCTTTTTACAAAGGGTAGTCATCATAAGAATCTCAGTGTTATACTCATCACGCAAAATCTATTTCACCAGGGACGCGGACAGCGCGACATATCTCTTAATTCTAACTACATAGCCGTCTTCAAGAACCCGCGCGATTGCGCTCAAATTCGCCATCTCGCGAGACAAGTGTATCCCCATGACCCAAAGTTTCTAGAAGAAGCATACTTTGACGCAACCTCACGCCCTCACGGATATTTATTACTCGATCTGAAACAATCGTCTCCGGACAAATATCGATTTCGGACAAACATCTTTCCCGACGATGCGTTGCATTACGTCCACGTACCGCGCAGATCATTCTCAAGCGTATAAAAAGTATGTACTTGCGTTCGCGTGACGTCAGTTGCGAGAGACTTTCACACGATGAAAGAAGCGGTAGCAGCGTCAGACAGTGCAACGAAAACCGCTAAACGTTCGATCGGAAAGAGAAACGTTTGTCTTCTAGAGGCATTGTATCATCTGAACAAAAATCAACGCACCTCCTTCCTGCGAACCGCGGATGAAAAATTTATTCGCTGTATTTGCGAATGCGTTTTCAACACACTCAATGGTAACGTTGCGCTCGAACGACGCGAAAAAAATCGTCTGAGCAAATACAAAACGGCGCTGCGTCGTATCGCGTCAAAGCGTGGAAATTGGAAGAATAAAAGAAAGCTATTGGTACAACGAGGTGGATTCTTATCCTATATCATCGTTCCTTTATTAGAGGCCTTATTTTCGCGAATTATAGACAGGGCGACGGATTAAAACACAAGAGAGAAAATAATATTGAGCGTTATGGAAAGAGCGAAAAAAATGGTTTTAATTTCTACGGAAAATCTCGAGAGAATGCAGCGTCAATTACATCATCCGCAGCCGACTACCGACGGTGTACCTCTAGTGGAAAACACATCGGAGAACAACGAAAGCGCTAATAATAATAATTCCGTGCGAACTCCCGGGACCCCTTTATCCAGACTCGATGCGGAGTTGAGTCAAATTCTTAATTTACCCTATCCGAAGGATGAAGCCGAGAGATGGAAAATGTACAAAGAGGTTCTTTGGCGATATCTTCACTTTGTACGAGTAGCACGAGGACGACGAAATCAAGAGGACGACACGCGTAACGCCGAGGAAGAAGAAGAAGAAGAAAAAGACGAAAATGCGTTGGACACACGTGAAGGAGTACCGGCGCACTATCTCACGGGCTCATTCGTTCCGGACTCTAGTCGTACGAGAAGCTTCCCGAAAGAACACGACACAAGTCTCGAGGTGATGAAAAGCGTCGGAAGAATAATGGAAAGCGTACCGAAATCTTACCGTGCCGAAGCTCGCTTACTAACGAAACACCTACTCGATAAAACATCGTCGAGTAGAATTAGCTGGGATGAGCAAGGAGTCGTGACTATAGACGGTAACGTCGTAAAAGATTCAAATATCTCAGACCTGATAAACGAGGCGATGCGCGATAGAAAAACCGTGAAAGCCGTGGGAAGAGTTCAGTTCGCGCGGTTACTTCACGACTTGAACATTCCCTCCACACTAGTGAGAAATAAAAAATTATTAGCAGTCGGTTCTTCGCAAAATATCGCGAAACTTAGCGGTCCTACGGCGAGTTCCACTCCTAAGAGAAACACGGATTCTCCGGTAGCGAGACGCCTGCTCGATTGGAATAAATTGGAATGACGGGTCTTGAAAAATTGTACTATGATCCCGCGCATTATGCCGGTTATTCAGCTGTCGATAATCTGTTTCGCGCGGCGAATTTATCCCGTAACAATGTCGTGCGATGGCTCGAAGCGCAAGATGCGTACACACTGCATCGTCCATTGCGACGGAAATTTCCACGAATGCATTACAACGTAACGAATATCGACGATCTGTGGGAGGCTGATTTGATCGAACTCCGAAATCTCAAAAGTTACAACGACGGATATGCGTATTTACTCGTGATTATCGATGTACTTAGTAAATACGTCTGGGTAGAACAATTGCGCGACAAGACGAGTAATTCCATAATGGGAGGTTTCCAGTGCGTGCTCTCGAGAAGTAACGGACGCGTACCCGTATACCTACAAACGGACAAGGGTAAAGAATTTGTCGGGCGACCGCTACAAAAGCTTTTGGAAGAAAATGACATTCGTTTTCGCGTAGCCCGCAATCCGGATGTCAAAGCCGCCATCGTCGAGCGCTTTAACAGAACGTTGAAAGAACGAATGTGGCGTTATTTTACGCATAAAAATACGCGACGCTACATCGATGTTTTGCAAAATATCGTAAACGCCTATAATCACACCCGTCATTCGAGCACCAGAATGCAACCGTATGTCGTTACGAGAGAAAATGCACGATCGCGCGTGAAAATATAATGCGCCAATGGAGGAGCAACGACGACGAAGCGAACGAGAAACGTCGAAAGGCTAAATACCACGTCGGTGATCTCGTTTGTATCAGTAGAGCAAAAGTCGTCTTCGAGAAAGGATACGAGGCACGGTGGAGCGAGGAGATATTTCGAATTCACCGTATACTCGATTGGCGAAAACCACGTGTGTACGAGCTGTGCGATTTAGCGGGAGAAGTCATAGACGGCATTTTTTACGAACAAGAATTGGCTCGGGTTGAGAAAAACTTGCAGGAAGACGAGTTTATCGTCGATCGTGTGATAAGAAGTCGGGGTCGCGGTAATAATAAACAGGTGCTGGTTAGCTGGCGTGGTTATCCCAGCAAGTTTGATTCTTGGATCCCTGCTTCGAGTTTAACCCCACTTGTTCGAAATGAGGACGGATCAATTTCTCTTGATTCTTCCCAGCAATAGTAGTATGCGTTATTTTCCGGACAATGCAACCACTTCCTTCATTACAGAATTACCCCATCCTATACACTTACACGGCGAATGGGAAGTCGCGCTTAACGAGATCCAATTTCCCACTACTTTTTTACACATAAATCACGGTGAAAATGTCATTAGATTCGTCGATATTGAAAATGGTCGCGAGACGAGGAAAGGCGGGACGACGTTAACGTCGACGCAAGGAGTAATACCGAATGGTATTTACAAAAATATCGAGGAACTTATCTCCGCTATTAATTCGGCGTGCAAAAATGCAAATTCGCATATTAATTTGACACTAGAAGACGCTAGTGGTGGTAAAATCTTGTTCGAGATTACATGCGATGAAAATAAATGCAATCTGGTTCACCATATGAACGTTTCCGATAATCTTCTACGAATACTCGGTTGCGGTGGGGCCCTAACGACTAGTGAAATCAAATTCTATACAACACTTACTGCAACTAATCCTAATTCCAAAGATATTTTTACAGCACCTTTTATCAAACTCGGGTTTAAAAGAGAACAAAGAGGGCGCGCTGGAAATTTCTATACTCTCGAACCACACGGATTGCTGCGCGGTATTCCCGATAAACTCTTTGTTTATTGTGATATTTGTGAACCTTATATAACCGGCGATGTGCAAACTCCACTTCTTCGAATAGTACCGGTCGAGCTGCAGCATTACGGTCATTATTACGCGTACGGAGCGAATCAAGTGAAACATTTCTCCGTCCCGCATTATATACCATTACGACAAACGTATTTTCGTAGGATTGAAATAGATATAAAAGATCAATTCGGAAAAAGAATACCATTCCAATCGGGAACGCTGACGGTGACGTTGCACTTTAGACGTTTCCAGTAAGAAAAAATCAGTCGGAAAAGCCGCACGCTATGACTAGACCGGAGGACCATGAATATTACGATATACAAAACGGAGGTCGGAGTGAAGGAATCACATGAGTTTTCGTCGGAGCACCCTATCAACGAGGACACGGAATCGGTAGTTTTCTCGGAGGATTATTCAGGAGGGCGCTTCCTTATCTGAGTAAAGGTGTACGAGCGGTTGGTAAAGAAGTTTTACGCGCCGGCATTAGCGTGATGGATGTTGAAAATAATACACCGTTCAAGGAGGCGGTCAAATCTCGTTTCAAAGAATCGAGTGGAAATCTCAAAAGAAAAGCCCAAGAAAAAATAACTAGCTTGATGAAGGGTACAGGTTATAAAGTATCAGCGAAAACAGCCGCGCTTCAGTTTCCTTTCTTCAGTCACGAAAGACGCATCGCGGTTCCTAAGTGTCGTCGTCCTCATCGTCAGACGAGCAAACAGAAATCGTCGAAAAATAGCAGCGTGCGAAGAAAAATCACAAAGAAAAAAAAAACAACGAAAAAAAAGAAAATTCGCACAGCGGCTAGAAAGACCAACAGCAAAAAGCCATCCGGCACCACGAGGCGTCGTCGAGTCAAGAAACGTAGTGTAGCCGACATATTCTCTTAATCAGTGCGTGAATTAGGAATTTACGGAGCATGTCCTTTCTTCATACACATTCAAACGAGTGTTTAAAAAGTGAACTCGATCTTTTTTCTTTACCACTCACACAAACCAGCATCGAGAGTTCGCAATGGATTTATTACAAACCCGTAACGTCGCTCGCGGACGACGCGCCTATAGAATTCGTCATACCCGGTCATGGAGAAGATTATCTAGATCTCACGCACACCATGCTGAGCCTTCGCGTACGCGTAGAATCTTCCCCCCTAGCAGGAGGTGGTACCGCCGTTGGCACCCGAATTCAAAGTAGGTCCTGTAAATCATTTACTGCATTCCATGTTCAACCAAATCGACATATATTTCAATCAAAAACTCGTGTCGCCCCCAAACAACGCTTACGCGTATCGGGCTTACATCGAGGCGTTATTAAATTATTCTTTACCCGCAAAAAACTCCCATCTGACCTGCTGTCTGTGGGATATGGATACCCCAGGTTTAATGGACGCCCTCCTAGAGTCGCAAACCCCAAATCAGGCTCTCGTGAGACGCTCGCGTTACATTCGAGACGAACAGGCGCTAGATCTCATAGGCCATCTTCACTGCGACGTTTTCAATCAGGATAAATTCTTAATCAACGGGGTGGAAGTTAGAATGAGGCTCGTTCGCTCGAAAGATTCGTTTTGCCTTATGGAATCTAATTCACTGTCAAAAATACGCCTTCTAGACGCTAGTCTGCTCGTTAGAAGAGCAAAGATAAGCCCTGGTGTGTTACTCTCGCATGCGAGAATGTTGAGTAAAACCACCGCCAAATATCCTCTCACAAAAGTCGAGGTTAAAACATTTACGATTCACGCTGGACTCGTAGGGGAATCGATAGATAATGTAATACTCGGACAACTGCCAAAACGTGTAATAGTCGGTTTTGTCGATAACAGAGCGTTTAATGGTGATAGAAAACTGAATCCGTTTAATTTCAAAAACTACGGTATAAATTTCTTTTCTCTGTATGCCGATGGTATGCAAATTCCCAGTAGACCGTTACAACCGAACTTCTCGAAAGACGAAGGCCTTTACGTCGAAGCCTACCACACGCTCTTCTCGGGAACCGGCATTCACTTCTTGAACGAGGGAAATTCTATAAGTAGAGAGGATTATGGCCAGGGCTACACTCTTTTCGCTTTCGATCTTACCCCCGACTTGTCCGCTCATTGCGCCGGACATTGGAATCTCGTGAAACATGGTAGTTTGCGATTAGAAGTGAAATTTGAAAAGGCGCTTACCGCGACCGTTAATTGTATCGTTTACGCAGAGTTCGATAACATTCTAGAAATAATCTAGAAAGAATTTCTCCGGCATTTAAAAATTTACCAGAAGTCAAAGAGAGCGGACATCGGTGCTCTCACCACGGCTTTCGATTTTGCTCTACAGACAAATTTCTTTGCGCGTTACGCAACGCTTGCAAATTGAAACGCTGGATAGTCACTCAAAACACTAGCAGCGGGTGTAGCATCGTTTCGAGCTGCGATGATCTTTCTCATGAGAATTGGAGCGTAAGCGAAAAAACCGACAGTGCTGTTTTTATGAAAAAGAATAAAAATCTTGATATAATTCGCAATATCGAAGCGTGGCGTAACGCTACGGAAGAAGAAGAAGAAGAGAAGAATCAATCACTTTATTACATTGCAAAAGATACACCGTACGTAAAGAAAGAAGAAGAATATCCTACCGATAGCTACGCTCAACAAACCATCCCCGTTAACACACAATCATTCGAGAACGTCTACTCTTTGCGTAAGGAGGTAAACCCCTGCGACTCTACTATACAAATAATTCCTCGCACGCGAGCACCGTCTTGTTACGCGACAAATGAATTCGTTGGAAATCTTACACGCGTTGCATAGTCTCAATGTCAGATATGCGGGAATCTATCCTGCCGACAGACTACCGAGGGTGTGGACGAGGTCGACAGCCATTATCGCTAATACAGATGAACATGACCGCCCCGGAAGACACTGGGTCGCCTTTTACATCGACGAGCATGGTACCGGCACATATTTCGATAGTTACGGAATCCCGCCACACTCGGATCAACGATTTCATCTGCGACTTCGACGAAATTCCATCACGTATCGATAGAACACCGAGCAGCTTCAAGGATTTTTTTCGCAAACATGCGGTCAATATTGCTGCGTGTTTCTTTACTATTTGTCTCTTGGTTACAGCCTTCAGCAATTTCTTCGTCTTTTCACCGATGATTATAACCAAAACGACAGACTGATAGTATACTTATATCGCAAAATTTTTCTTTGCAAAAAGAATGAGCAAACGAAACTACCTACTAGTACTTGTTGTAATATTCAACGATGTATTTTTAAAAATTTAAAATAAAACATTTTTTTCATATATTTAACATTTCTCGATACGCGCTTTGAAATAATATTTTTAGAATGTATTCAGTAAGTCGAATAAAATATTTTTATATTTTGACTGTAATGTTCAATTATGTATTTTTTTAAAAAAATTCCAAATAAACGATTTTGTATTTCATTTCTTGCATTCGTTTCCTTCCCCGTTTCGCATGTTCCTGCACGCTCCACTCGCCATTGTCAATTTTTACAGCACGCTCAATCTGCGAAAACGGGTGGCTGACGCTCACCCCGTTCACACAATATCGCGCGCTCGACCCCTTAACCATCACACCAAATATCAAACTAAAAGTCGCATGATCATTCGTCGCTGCGACGTCATTCTTTTGTTCGCTATACGTGCCAGAGAGTCCGGGGTACCTCATATAGACGCGGTCCCAGTATAAATGCGCCCCTTCCCTTCGCAGACTAGAGGCGATTGTGTGACGTCGTTTGTTTACATGTCCCATACTTGCCAGAGAGTCCGGGGTACCTCGTATAGACGCGGCCCCAACATATATACATCCCTTCCCTTCGCAGACTAGAGGCGACTGTGTGACGTCGTTTGTTTACATGCTCCATACCTGCCAGAGAGTCCGGGGTACATCATATAGACGCGGTCCCAGCATATATACATCCCTTCCCTGCCAGGTCCCATAGCCATAAATACGACACACCATTTTACTATCATTAGATGTATAGGTAGCCCAGCAAACTAGGACCAGGACTAGAAATCCAGCGACCCAGGTTCGAACCCAGCTTGGATTTTCTCAATTCCGAAAAATAAAAATCACTTGTCAACAGCCGCCATCTTGTCAACAGCCGCCATCTTGTAGACGTCCGCCATGTTGGACCCACTGCCGCCATCTTTTCCCCCTCCCCTCCCTGTGACGTCATTTGTTTTGACGCCAGACCAAATGTAGGTCAGTGGGTCAAATATGGGGTAGGTGGTGGGGGTTTGTTGTGACGCCCCATACCTGCCATATAGGGGAAGGTGGGGTAAGACGGACCGCGGGGTAAAATGGTCCATTTGCTAGATCTTATTAGTACGTACCTCTATCTGCTGGATAAACATAAAATTAATTTCCTTTTTGATGCTTTTTAACTGTTTAAAAATTACGGCATTATATCATAAGACTATCGTAAGTTATTTATAAAGAAACGTCAAATTCTTGCAAATAGATCTCGTGATCTAATTTCTTAGTATTACATTTTAAGTGACTAAA
Source organism: Linepithema humile (assembly GCF_040581485.1). Taxonomy (NCBI): domain Eukaryota; kingdom Metazoa; phylum Arthropoda; class Insecta; order Hymenoptera; family Formicidae; genus Linepithema; species Linepithema humile. The sequence goes on from NC_090131.1 coordinate 11,911,965, forward strand.
ATTGCAAAACTTAAAATTTTTAAATTTTTTTACAAGTTCCATATTTCTGGTTATTTAGAAGTAATATTTCATCAGTTACATTTAAAAAATAATTTTGATACAGGTAAATAAAAATAAAATAATATTAATGTTGTTATGTGGGGTAAAATGGACCAATTTAAATGGGGTAAAACGGACCAATTTATATATTTGTTCTACTTATATTTTCTACTTATATTTTCTACTTATAGTTTTCTGCTTATATATTTGCTCTGATTTGAGAAATATTTTATATTTCATTTTTTTTTACTGGAAAAAGCTATGAAAAATAAAAAACGCACTGTTAAAAGTAGAAGAAACTTGAAATTTATTGAAAATAATGTCTCCAAATAAAAACAGATTTTATAATAATTATTTATTTTATTTACATGCTTTATTTTAAAATGTTATATTTAATGTTATATTTAATATAAACGTTAAAAATTATAAAGATTATAATTATTTTGAAGATTTGTGTGTATAATAAAATGATTAATGTTAAATTAATTTCTATTCTTATTCAAAAATATTTAATAAATAATATATAGTTTTGATTTTGAGTTAATCAGTTAAATTATTTCTTGATCCATATTATCTCGGCTTGGTCCGTTTTACCCCATGGGATGGTCCATTTTACCCCACCCATGGGGTAAAACGGACAAAAGTTAAGTTTTTAAAAATCTTAATAATAATTCAAACTTTTGCAAATTTTGAAAATTTAACATTATAATCTTATAATAAACATTCTACAGTTTCTTCATGCTAAATTTCAGTTATTTTTTGTCATTAATATAAAAAATATAGCCATTTTCGCTTAGGGGGTCCGTCTTACCCCACCTTCCCCTACTACTCATGCATAAAAATATTTCAAATATGCTTTTATGGTTTAAATCAGGGCTGCACAACTCAGGCGAGCCGACTAGCCAAGTAGTAACGCTGCGATATTTCCGACGTCCCCACCATTGACCGCGCGCCTACCACTATATCTCGCGCCGACCTCTATATCTACATACGTACGCTTCGCTCCGTTTCATATGTGATTTATTATAAATTCCTCAATGAGATATTTGAGGTCGGACAGTTGCGTTGACAAGTTGTGAAATATCAATGGAAAATTCAGTTGTGGTTAAGCGTAATAAATGTGACAATGTTTCGTCAGTCATTGAAGATCGATTGCTGTTTTTTATATTTTTCATTGCGGAAAATGTTTTTTCGCATAGGTAAGTACTAGCAAACATGGAATAAATTCTTAGCGCAAATTTTCTTATATTTCGATATAAATTCTTATCTAAAAGTTTATAAAACGCACCACCTGTTTCTTTTCTGGATTGCAGGAAAACATCGTTTTGTAAATTGCAGAGTTCTAATTGTAAATGTTCCGACTGATTTTCTATTTTTACACCGAGTGGATTATTAAACAGATATAAATCATCTTTCATCGCGTCGAAATCTGTAAAACGATTTTGAAATTCATCCGAAATTTCCTGAACGATATTAGCTAATGAGAAAAATTTCAAATGTGGAAATTTGTCCTTTAACTCCAAACAAGAAGGAAAGTGAGTTAAATTTTCTTTCTGAAGCTGAAGATAAAATAAATGAAGTTGAGCATGAAAACCATTGATATAACTCACTAATTCTGAAATTCCCTGCTTTTTACCTTGCATTTTTGAATTGAGCTCATTTAAGTGATGAGTGAAATCAGTTAAAAATGCTAAATTTTGTTGAAAATCAGAAGAACGTAAAGTTTTCTGTATTTCAACAGTGTCGGGTTTATTTTTTTCTAAAAACAGTGGAATTTCTTTCCGAAGAGAAAAAAAACGTTGAAGGCATTTACCCGCACTTAACCAACGAATCTCGGTATGAATACTCAAGTTACCATATACCGCATTTATCTCATCTAAAAAAGCATGGAATTTTCTATGTGTTAAAAATCGATTACCTCCTCGAATAAGGTTTGTAACTTTTGTTACTAATTTCATTGTTGAACATAACTTTAATACTTTAGTACACAGTACTTCTTGATGTATTATACAGTGCAATGTTAAACAATGAATATTGTTTTCTTTCAGTTGGCCTACAAGTCCTGCCCCAGTACCTGTCATGGCTGGTGCTCCATCAGTTGCGATTGATACGCATTTTTCAAATCCGCCAATCTGATCGACATAACTTTTCAAAGCGTTGAATATATCCACGCCTTTGGTTGTGCCATACAAAGAAAACAAACCTAGAAGTTCCTCGTGGACTTCGAAATTGTCACTAACTGTGCGGATAAAGATTAATAATTGAGACACATTCGTGCGATCCGTACTTTCATCGATACATAAAGAATAAAACTGATATTCAGCAATAAGGTCATATAATTTATCTTTGACGTACAGTGACAGATCCTCGACACGTTTAGCCACAGTTGTACGAGATAAAGAAACGGAATCGAAATCAGAAGCAACTGTATCGTGTCCAAAAGCCCGTGCTATTTGTATTGCACATTGTTTAATAAGCGGGCCGTCAGTAAAACATTTTTGTGCCTTAGCTAAGTCTAAGGATACTTTATAGGAAGCAAATAAAGCAGAACGTTGGATGGTATTTTTATGTATGGATACTGAGGCAGACGCGATATTATTTTCTAATTCGGTAATTATTACTCGACGAGTTTCATCATTATATTTATCATATTTTTCTTTATAATATCTATTGTAATGACGTGATATGTTATCAGATTTCATTACCGTCAGTATTTTCAAACATACAAGACATTGTACATTTGAATTATTAGGTGTAAATAAATATTTATATTTCCAATTATTTTGAAAATGTCTATTTTCTTTATCAATTTTTCGCTGCATATTAAAAACTATGCGGTAGTTCTTATATAGCGCGATGAGTACGAAATAAAGAGCTGTGAGCTGTGTCTCGAGAGAAACAAAAACGATGCACGGGTCGATATTACCACCACAACCATCCTCTGGCGGCTGCCCCGCCAGCGCTTTAGGCGATGGTGGGGGAAGCCTCTACGCTACGAGTGAAGGCAGGGGAATAAACGCAATAGCCAAGCGTGGCTACTGGGCCGCCAGTTGTGCAGCCCTGGTTTAAATAGTCACAATACTTACTGGTCAGTAAATTTGTTATTTTCACTTCACAAATAAAATCTTAACACATAAACTTTTGGTCCAAACGTTAACAACTTACATGTGAAGCGAAACTAACCTAACTACGGAAGTATTCCATTAATGGCGGACGACCAATCAACATCCAGCAGCGGATTGTCCCATCCCTCATTAGAGGATCCCTAATAGCAGAAAATAGATCAAGATTTAACTTTTATCAATTTCTTTTCCGTTCCGCTTCCGTTCATTTTTCGTTCAGTACGTGCGTTGATAGTTCTGTACAATTTAAGCCACAATTAATACAAAGGTGCAGTTAATCCAAAGATAAGTTTAGATTTTGAAAGTTTTTTAGTAAAAGTGATAAATATTATTATCACTTTTGTGCTATGGTTGTTTAGAATCAAAAAATTACTTTTTTTAAAAAAAGGTAAAAAAAAGATGCCAAGTGCACGCTCTTGTCACAACTAAAACAAAACCGTATTGTTTTATCTTTCAAAAAAATTGTCGTATATATTAAACCTTTCAAAAAAATCTGTCATATATATTAAAACCTTTAAAAAAAAACTTGTATATATTAAAATCTTCAAAAAAGCTGTTATATATACTTTCTACAAAAAAATATGATATCAGGAAATGGCACCAAGTGGGACTAAAGAACTATGAAAAAAGTTGTTCACTATTTCTATAAAACTCTTCTTTAAAACTCTTGTACATAAAGTTGTCGTATATACGAGGTGTGATCAAAAAGTAAGGTGACTTTTTGAATTTTGCGCGCTCTGTACACTCTAACTTCAAAATTTTTTTTTGTTGTGTTGGTACACTCGTCACGATCATATGTTCACAGTTTTGACTATATAGCATGTGTTGTTTTTATGTGAGAGGCATAAAGGTTAGACTCGTGTTTGCGTGCTCGGCAATTTTTTACTGTTGAAAATAATGGAGCAGAGAGTTTGTATTAATTTTTGTGTAAAAAATGGTATTAAGTGTTCAAAAACTCTTGAAATGTTAACAGTGGCGTACGGTGAGTCAACTTTGAGCAAAAAAAATGTTTATAAATGGTATAAGTTATTCTAAAAAGGCCGAGAAAATGTTAACGATGAACCTCGCTCTGGACGCCCCAGCACGTCAAAAACCGACGAAAATGTTCAGGAAGTGAAAGAAATTGTGTTGAAAAATCGTCGAATTACGATTAGAGAAATAGCTGATGATCTTAACATATCGTTTGGCTCATGCTAATCAATTTTAACGGATGTTTTGGGTATGACACGTGTGTCAGCGAAATGCACCTGCGCACACGTCGTTACTAGTGAGTAGTTTTTTGGCCAAAAACAATACTATCATCATGCCTCAGCCACCGTATTCACCAGACTTGGCCCCCTGCAACTTTTTCCTCTTCCCAAAATTGAAAAGGCCTATGAAAGGATGAAGATTTGCGACGATTGAGGAGATTAAGGCTGCATCGCTAGAGGAGCTCAAGGCAATACCCAAAAGTGCATTTCAGAAATGTTTTGACGACTGGAAAAAGCGCTGGCACAAGTGCATTGTATCAGAGGGGGATTATTTTGAAGGGGATAACATAATTTTGGATAAATAAATAAATATTTTTTTATAAAAATGAAAAGTCACCTTACTTTTTGATCACACCTCGTATATTGTAATTAACTATATTATATACTATATTTTACCATATTTTACATATACTATACTATATATACTATATATATTATAAAAAATAAATACATAAATATGTTACGTCCTAATAGAAGTTGAATTTTTCGTTGGGCTCGGCGATCAACGTAAACGGATCTGACCGCACGAGCCGAGCGGCACGTTTAGAACTTGCGACGGGTCAGCGACTGGAAGAGTCGTTTTTACTCCATCGACAGGTCAACCTTGGTTCCTTTTTTGGGTCAAGGAATTGAATCCCTTTTACCCGGGACGGAACCTTTGTGCGCAATTTGAGAAAGAAGGTATGAGGGGGTGACGAACGAGGAGGGTGATTAAATGAATAAGTACAAAAGTTTAATTTATTATAGGCTTAATATTTTAATTTAATTAAATTTTTAATTTTGATACAAATAAACTTAACCCTTAATCGCATGTGTGCTTATAATTTTATTTGTGTATTGTTTACAATGGTGATTGAGAGTATGATTGTGTGTGTGTTATTCCTCAGGGGAGAGGACTAGGTTTAGAAAGTCAAACTCTGTGAATACAGGGTGAGGAAGATTGGGAGGAGGCTCAACGTATTCTATGGTGGTGGTTTCGGAGTTGACGGATATGTTATCAAACTCCGGATCGTTATGTGGGAATTCCTGCAGTTGAGCCTCTACTGGAAGAGGATGGAAACGGACAGGCGAAGGGGGTCTGTACTCCAGGAGCTCTTCAAGGATCGAAGAGATAGACCTGGGAGTAGGAAGTGGTGGAGGGTCGAACACGGGGAAGGGTTGAGGAGGTTGTTGAGGAGATTCCTGAAGAATCGGTGGTAATACAGGAGATGGGTCGGTTTGTGTGTGTGTGGTTGTACGAGAGTTATTGAATGATGACGAGTGTCGCCTAATTCTAACGGGTCTTACGGTGACCCTTGCCGCGTATCTAATATACGGAGGGAGAAATATGGCTAGGCATAGTGCGAATGCCGAGAAGTCTGAACGGTTCCTACGATTGCTGGGTCGCGACGAATGTTCAGTTCTCATTGATAAATAACAAAAAAATTCTAAACAAAATGAGGACGGAGCACATAATAGGAATAAAGTAAATACCAGTGAGAGGAAAAATAAAAACAAAATGAACCAATTTCCTTGCAGGGTAGTTTCGGATCGGGTTGAGTAGGTTCGGTGGTTCTAAGCGGACGCCCCGTTGAGGGATGGTGCTGTATATGCCTCCTGTTCTTTGTAAATGTGTGAGCACCTTGCTGCGGGGTGTCGTAAAGATGATGAACCTCTATTCGAGATGCACCACTTGGTCACGGCAAAGTGGCTATTGGTGACTCTACTCGCGACCAGTTTTATCCTTTACTTCGCGCCCCGAACTACTCGAGAAACTGTTTCAAGAAACTGAGGTTGTTTTCCAGCAAGACACAAGTTGACACAAATCGACACAAGTATCACTCTGTCTTTGTTCGATATTCAATGAGCAACAGAGAGAATAATACTTTTGTGTCGCTTGTGTCTTTTCGTGGAAAACTACCTGAGTAAAACTGTGTGAAGAACTGTGCAAAAAAACTACCTGAAGAACTGTGAATAATTGTGTCTGGAGCTACCAGAACACGGGTTTTTATACCCTTTCCTTGGGGTAAATCCATTTGGAAAATCTTAGGTTTTTGAGGCGGGGATCGAATAGGAATTAGTTTTGCGAGAAGATTTTTAATGTGGGAGAGGATGGCGTCATTTTTAGCTAATAGGATTAGATTTAGGTAATTAGGTTACTTGAAATGGGGGTAGGAAGAAAGGGGCCTAACGAATAAGGAATAGCGTCGTTTCGGATCCATATACGATGGGGGTAGATTTTTGAGGTGGCGTAATCCAGTTGGTGTTAATTAGCATATGTGGGGTGCATCTCAGTGTCTTAAGATCTGGATGGGCGTAGTCTTTAGACCATACGACGGAATGAAGGGTGGTCTATAGAGGTGCTTGCCCCGATTCCCGGCTGTCGGATTGGAGGGTTGAGAATCGGTATATGAGTTCGCGAGGCCTTGGGTCACTGATCTAATAAATTTAACAGTTTACGACTGTCGCGTGGCCCTGGTGTCGCGTGGAGAGTGCGACTAATGCATTTTGGTTTTCCAGATCTATTGAACACGTGCACCGTATCGTGCCTCCTCGGCGTGCGACTGCGGTCATTGCCCGATTGTCAATCGGTAAAACCCTATCTACTAGCTAGGGTTCCCGTAGGCGGAATCCAAGTATATGGCTAGCTGGTGTCAGTTTTTCTTTTTATTTCTTACTTTAAACATCTGGAGTCGACTAAAGACTCCAGTTACCGCAAGTTTTGACTTTTATGATTTTTCTGGCGACGATAGGCACGCTGAGCAACCAAGATATTTTGAAATATCTATCCCCCTTGCTATTTTTCTCTGTGAGAAGGTTCGAGTTCCTGGTGTATCATGAGAAAAACAGCTCTGGCGTTATAATATTCTATAAGAGTTTTTGTTGATCACACTCTTACTAGGTCTGGTATTTAATGAAAAAAAAAAGAATCGTGAAGTCTGATCAGGACGTAACAAATAAAAAAACAAAAAATTAAAATTAAAAAATTTTTTTAAATATTTAAAAAATAAAAATATTTAATTAAAAAATAAAAAAATATAAAAAATTTAATCAAAATAAAAAAATATTTATTAAAAAACGAAAAAACTTGGCGCTGCTACAGTAAACTACATGTTAATTTCATTGCTTTATAATACTTTGTGGTGTAGCAGCGCCAAGTTTTTTTGCGTTTTTTAATAAATATTTTTTTATTTTGATTAAATTTTATATATTTTTTTATATAATGAAATATTTTTATTTTAAATATTTAAAAAAATTTTTTAATTTTAATTTTTTGTTTTGTTATTTATGTATTTATTTTTTTATAATATATATAGTATATATAGTATAGTATATGTATAATATGATAAAATATAGTATATAATATAATTAATTATATATACGACAGCTTTATGTACAAGAGTTTTATAGAAATAGTGTACAATTTTTTTCATAGTTCTTTAGTCCCACTTGGTGCCATTTCCTGATATCATATTTATTGGAGATTGAAGTCTCGCGCCGTGGCGACTCGGCGCTTCTCGCGGTTCCAGCGTAACCGAGTTTCTCTCGGGAGAGGGCGCGTGCTCTAGTCTGTCGTCGCGTGTTCCTTATGCGGACTACCCCACTTCACTTCGATCGTAGATCTCGGTTAAAAAACGGTGTCTGTCGTGTATTTTCGCAAAATAAACGTGTGTATCTCTGTGACTATCTGATAACTGATCGCCTCATTTCCTTCCCCTGCCTAACTCTAACAATATTTTTTTTGTAGAAAGTATTGTAACGGTGCATATTTTTACACCTCACGGGCGGTGCGTAACAATGCGGAATTTCGACGGTGCGTAAGTAGCAAAGCAGATTCTTACGACGCGGAATAACTCGCCGGTTCGCCAGAATTCGTTCGAGTGGTTTTCGGGAGACTCCAAATTAACAAAAGCAAATTAAAAACAAAATAAATATTTATTCAAGAGAGCATTTGGACTGAAGAAAGGTATAAATATTTACAATGAGTACATAAGTATTTTTCCTATCGGTTAAACTATCTAATATTTCAACGGTGTAAACGGGTATGGATCTAAATATGAACGAATGGACAACTATCGGAAATAATCGGATAACTGCGTAAATCATTAAACGTGTTGCGCCTTTGGCCGAAATTAAACAACTTAACCTATTTAATCCTAAACTAATTTTGGTCGGTTAGAAAAATACGGCAAAGATAACATAAACGTATAAGTATAATTAATCCTAAGTCGGTCGGTTTTCGTACGGCACGGAGTAAAAATATTAAAAAATAAAAATATTAAAAAATATACGCGTATATCCGAGCCTTGCTGAGTCGTCGATGATTGCCGGTGCGCTATGTCCGAAGACAGAAAGAATCTTCTCTCTTACGCGGGGTATAGGAAGTCGAACGCCGGGAACACCCGACCGAAGCAGAGAACGCCCTGCGCCTAGAACGACGGGGTATAGGAAGTCGAACGCCGGGAACACCCGACCGAAGCAGAGAACGCCCTGCTTCTAGATCGACGGAATGTCGAAAGTCGAACGTCGGGAACACCCGACCGAAGCAGAGAACGCCCTGCTCCTAGAACGACGGAATGTCGGAAGTCGAACGCCGGGAACACCCGACCGAAGCAGAGAACGCCCTGCTCCTAGAACGACGGACGGGATAAAAGCGAGTACGACCGGAGCTTCAGAGTGCGCCCTGAGGCTTGTCCGAGTCGTACTCGGGGAAATGGTCTCGGTCTGCTCCGCGAGCCGGCTTTTATACTGGTCACGCTACCCCCACTTGAGGTGCTACCCTACCCGGCAGCTACCCCTTCTCGAGCTACTACCCTCGAGTTGGAGGATCGGAATGCGGCCCGCGATGGGGGGTGTTTATGCGAAACCTGAACGGCGCTTAGTAACAGCGTATGCTGTTACAGTATATATAATAACTTTTTTAAAAATTTTAATATATACAAGTTTTTTTTTAAAGGTTTTAATATATGTATATAACAGGTTTTTTTGAAAGGTTTAATATATACAATTTTTTTTAAAAGATAAAACAATACGGTTTTGTTTTAGTTGTGACAAGAGCGTGTACTTGGCGCCTTTTTTTATCTTTTTTTAAAATGACTAAACGTGAGGTCGAAACGTATATATTTATTAGTAGTATAGCTAGGTGAGTTCTAACCCAGGATCAATGACGGGTGCGGTAGAAAAGGGGAAGAATGATATCGGATTACACTGCGTCAGCACTTTTGGAGAGGAGGGGGTTATCGGATTACGCTGCGTCAGCACTTTTCGAGGGGAGGGGGGTATCGGATTACACTGCGTCAGCACTTTGGAGAAAAGGGGGATATCGGGTTACACTGCGTCAGCACTTTTGGAGGGAAAGGAGATATTGGATTACGCTGCGTCAGCACTTTTGCAATGTGTGTATCAGAGATTACAAGAGATTGGAGGGGATAACATATTTTACGGATTACGTCATCATTTTTTAGAATTTGCAGGCGCCATTTTGCGCCGTCAGCACTTTCGACACCATTTTGCGTTGTTACAAGAATGATATCATCACTATTTTTAGCAGTAGCCACATCAACATTTTTTGACGCCATGGTTGCCAGATTTCTTTATATTTAGTCAGCACTTTTAATAGTGTCGTGTGCAAAAGCCCATAGCAACAGGCAGCTACGTCAGCATTTTGGGCGCCATTGTTGCCATATTTCAATGTTTTAATCAGCATTGTCAGCATTTTTTAATTAGTGTCGTGTACAAAAAGCGGGTATAAAAAGCTCGCAAAAAATACAAACTGTCACAGTTATCTGAAATCATTTGGACAATCACTACTTTGCTGCAACGCTTTATCTAAATTATAGGAACGATGTTTTCTACCAAACAGCAGACAACTGTGACTAGTCTGACCAACAAACAGCAAGGTGTGGAGACCTTCACGAAGAAGCGGAAATATTCGCCCAACGAGTAAGTTGGCTCTCTTACTATTTGTACTTTTAAACTCACCGCCATTGTTACACTTTGAACTCACGCAAGCTTTTTTCCACAAAAATGGAAGTAATTCGCCAAGCATCGATAGAAGCATGATCACCTCCCAGAATTTTGGCTAGAAAATACCCGTTGATACCCGGAGATTTAGCTACACTGGGCGCGGTGGCCAAGGTGGCGGATAGGAAGACGCCCAGTGTGAGTTTTCTGATGGGACTCAGTGCTGCTGGGTAGTGGCGGTTATAACCTGGCCCCACGGAAGTAAAACCCTGTGGAGAGTAAGGGAAGACCGTTGCTGCGGACCAGCTCCCCAAGCCAAGTTGTAAGCCATCGTGGCGATGGCTGCATGTCACTGGGGGAGCAGTGTCGCGAACGATGCCTCTGGAGAACCGGACGAAAACCCAGAATATCCAGCCTTACCCACGCATGCGGGGCTCTGCGTGGGCGGACCGTGTAATTCCCTTGCTACTTGTGGGACCACTATGGATTTGACTAATCCAATGAACATAAACTTAGAGAACGAAGTGGGAAATCGGGAGGGCTCGCGTGACGGGTCTCCGAGGGAAGGAGCTGGGACGGTGGTGACGGACTAAACCCTAAAGGACTCCGGAAATGAAGCCGGCCCGGCTGCGCGGCAGGAGGCTTCACCTCCAGTAAAGAAAAATCGGTGCGGGGCCAAAAGAAGGAGGACGAAGCGGATGAGAGCAAGGACTCTGAAAGGGGCTCGCTCTCTTCCCGTGGCTCCCCCTTGTACGCCGGTGGAAATGGTGAAGGGGCACACCGATGGTAAACGTCGGAAGAGCTCCAATAAAACCCCTCCATCGGGCGGCCGTCCGCTGAAGAGGCAAAGGGCTCACAATGGGCACCATGCCTATTCGGACGCTGCTGACCCTCTGGCGAGGATGATTGTGGCAGAGGGCTACCCCGAAGCAGAAATCACTGCAGAGCAGTTGACACTGTTGAGGGATGCGGTCTCGAAAGAGATCGACGCGATCAAAAAGGGTTCGGTGCCCAGATTCCACAGCACATCTCTAAGGAGTAATGCGGCGGCGGTTAGATGCCGCAGGATTGGCTCGTGGGGCGGATCGGCGGCATCATTCCGTGGGAGGGCGCCAAGCTCAGGGTGATGGGCATGGACGCGCTTCAAAAGCAGCACAGGGCGGTGGTTTGGGTTTCGGGACCTCCCGAAAGCGCGGCCACGGTCCTGAAGCAGCTGGAGAAGCAGAACCCAGGTCTTGTCACCGGGAGTTGGAAGGTGTTCGCGGAGGGTAGGGGCCACCAGGGAAGGTGGGAATCTGGTCCTCGGTGTCCCGGAGTCCAGTGTCCTCAAATTGAGAACACTGGACTTCAAATCATTCTTTGGGCTCGACAGGATTGCCTTTCGGGTAAGTGGTGCCCAGGGGAGGGGGGTAAGGGGGGATAAAGAGGAGTCTCCTAAAACGGTCTCGTAGTTAACTGGCGGGATCGAGAGAGGTGGCCTTCACTCAGATTAATCTGCATCACAGCAAAGAGGCCTCGGCTTTGGCCAGGCAACATGCTGGGAGGCATACACGCATATCACTGATGCAAGAACCCTAAGTAATCCGGGGTTGCATTAGGGGCTTGGCGGCCTGCGGTAGGCTCTTTAGGGCCCCATCAGTGGATTGGCCCAGGGCCTGCGTGGCCGTCAAGGGTATGGAAGCCCAGCTAATACCTCACCTGTGTTGCAGGGACGTTGCGGCTGTGGAAGGAGATTTTACTGATGACTCCGGTGACAGGAAGAAAATGGTTATTTGCTCGGCCTACTTCTCTCATGACGAGGGGGAGGCGGTGCCGCCTGCACCGGTGATAAAACTGGCAGAATACTGCCAGGAGAAACGGCTTCCCCTGATCATGGGATGTGACGCTAACGCGCATCACACTGTGTGGGGAAGCTCGGACACCAACAAAAGAAGAAGGAAAGTGTTGGAGTTCCTAGCATCTACGGATCTGGAGATTCTCAACACAGGAGACGAGCCTACCTTCTGCACTATAGCGAGAAGAGAAGTGCTCGACATCACTGTCTGTTCCAGGAAGTTGATACAGGAGGTTGTGAAGTGGAGGGTCTCGACGGAGCCCTCGTTTTCAGACCATAGGCAGATCACCTTCAGGATAGCTGAGGCTAGAGGGAAAAAGGTTAAATTCAGGAACCCGAGGAAAACCAAGTGTGATTCCTATAGGAAAGACCTGGCCAGCAGTCTCAAAGGCTTCCCTAAAAGGCACGGGACAGAAGACAAACTGGAGACCTGTGTGGACTACTTGCAGAGGTCTCTGGTAAACTGCTACGAAAATAATTGTCCCGAAAGGGCGGTTACAAATAGTAGAGGAACTTTCAGGTGGACCCCTGGACTGCAGGGTCTCAGAGTGGCAACTCGCAGGGCCTGGAATAGAGCTAGGAACACGGGCCGCCAATCCGACTGGGACCTCTCTAGGAGGGCACAGAAGGAATATAGAGACTCTGTGGTTAGGGCGAAACTGGAAAGCTGAAGAAAGTTTTGCGAGGAAGTAAAAGGAATGCCCGAAACGGCAAGAATCTGCAGGATCCTCGCTAGGAACCCGAATCCGACTCTGGAAGCCATCGCAATCTCTGATGGGACGGTGGTGACTAGATAGCGATGTCTGGAGCATCTACTGGAAGTGAGCTTTCCGGGCTTCCAAAGGGAGCCGGAAGAGCTATTTGCATATGAGGAGCCGGGCTCACTCAGAAGAGCCCGACAAGCGGACTGTCGAATGGCGGCCAAGATTGTCATGCCCGAGAAGGTCAAATGGGCAATTAACACCTTCATGTCCTATAAGTCAACGGGACCGGATGGCGTCTTTCCGGCTCTTCTACAAAAGGGACTGGAACAGATCGTGGGCCCACTGACTCGAACCTTAAGGGCTTGTATCGCGATGGGCTACACACCCAGAGCATGGAAACTGGCCAGGGTAGTTTTCATCCCAAAGGCGGGAAGAACGAGCTACACCAAGGCAAAGGATTTCAGGCCAATTAGCCTAACATCGTTTCTCCTTAAGACACTGGAGAAGCTGGTGGACGCGTATCTGAGGGAGACAACCCTGTGGAGGCATCCTCTCCACAAAAATCAGCACGCATATCGTTCGGGCTATTCCACCGAGACTGCTCTACATCAGACGGTAGCGTTTATTAAGGAGCAGCTGGAAAGGAAGGGCTACGCAGTGGGTGCTTTCTTGGACATAGAGGGCGCCTTTAACAACACACCGCACGAGGTAGTGTGTGAGAAAGCCAGAAGAGGTGTCTCGATGAAGCTCGTCGAGTGGATCCGGGGCATGCTAGAAAGGCGTGTGATAACTTCGCTGGGAACTGCGAAAGTCTGTGGGTGGGTGGGAAGAGGCTGCTCGCAGGGCGGAGTACTTTCCCCACTTTTATGGTGCCTGGTAGCAGACGGATTATTAAAGGCACTGGACGATAGAGGCTTCACTGCACAAGGCTACGCGGACGACGTGGCAATACTTGTGCGAGGCCCTTTTCTAGAGACGCTTCTAGAGCTCATGCAGGGAGCACTAGAAGTTGTAGAGGAGTTGTGTCAGAGAACGGGTTTAGCGGTGAATCCACTGAAAACCGGTCTCACTGTCTTCACTCCCAAATACAAGGTGGGCATCATTGTGGGATCCACTCTTGGAGGAGTAAGGTTAGTTCCGACCAAATCAGTGAAATATTTGGGAGTTATCCTGGATAGGAAGCTGCTTTGGGAAGAGCACCTTCGTAACCGGTGCAAATAATAATAATAATAATAATAATATAACATAACGGGGGGGGGGCGTTCCTTTTTCGAAGCACCGCCCACGGCACCCAGACATTGTCCATTGTGCCTCCCCTCATAAACTTACTCATGAGAGACCCGCTTTTCTCCAAAAAAGAATCAGATCCCTCACCGGCAGCTCGCTGATCTGTTCAGGCCCAAGTAGTGCTGAGCCCAGCATCCTGTGTCTCAACCCTGCATGTGCAGGACAGTTGCTGAGTACATGAAGGCTTGTTTCCTCGTCGTCTCCACATGCCCTGCACCTGGATGTATCGCTACGCCCAAGCTTGTACATGTGGTAGTTTAAGGTGCCATGACCCGTCAGTACGTGTACCGCTGTCCTGGCATCTCTCCTACTCAGAGCCCTTATGCTCCAAGCCAGTTCCCTATTAGGAGTATCTCCCATCAGAACTCTAGCCTGTCTGCATTTGGACTCAGATTCCACTCTCCAATGTCTTAGATGTTCTCTGCGGAGCCATTCTTTGATCCTCCCCCTTCCTAGACAAAAGGGGATTCCCAGAGCCGGCCCCGGTCCTACCATCGTTATTTCTGAACCCGCTTTTGCCAGCTGGTCCGCACATTCATTACCCTGGATGCCCGAGTGACCCGGCACCCAGGTAACGGTGACTTCTCTCTTTCTCGCCAGATCGTTCAGAACGCCTCTGCACTCCTGAACCAACCGCGACGTTGTTGTTGGAGCCCTCAGCGCCTTGATGGCTGCCTGGCTGTCCGTACAAATTCTGATGTGCTCTCCCGCTTCTACCATACTCCGCAAGGTCTGAGCACAGCTTAGGATAGCCACAATCTCTGCTTGGAATCCCGTGGCATAACTTTCGAGAGAAATGCTCTCCTTCCCTCTGGAGTGTCAAAGAAGCCGGCCCCGGAGCACGTGTCCGTCTTGGAGCCGTCCGTATACCAGACATCCCCTCCACGCACTCGAGCCCCTAAGTTTCCACCTTTCTTTTCCTACTTTTCCGGCCTCGGTATATGCACTTTAAAGCGCCTATCAGAGGCCCGAATAATAGGTATTCTGTCCTGTCGCATCTCGAATATCGGATCCAACAGAACGTCTTCCGGCAGCCTCATATGCCGGACTCCCTTCTTCCATTTTAGTTCGCATCTTAGACGGTATGTCGCCACTGCTGCCGCAGCCACCACCACCTGATAAAATGGTTTGATGCCGAACATTACGCCCATCGCCGCCACTGGTGTCGTAACCATAGCACCCAGGACCCCTCTCAAAATCAGAGCCCTGACATGCTCCAGCGCAAATTTGGCTGTTTTTTTTTTTGCACCCTAGTCCACCATACTACGGCTGCGTATGTGAGTCTGGGGCGAAGTATGGCTGTGTAGATCCAATGTATCATACTCGGTTTCAAACCCCAAGTCTGTCCAAAGGTCCTTCTGCACATCCAAAAATACTGGCACAAGCTTTTGCACCGGTTACGAAGGTGCTCCTTCCAAAGCAGCTTCTTATCCAGGATAACTCCCAAATATTTCACTGATTTGGTCGGAACTAACCTTACTCCTCCAAGAGTGGATCCCACAATGATGCCCACCTTGTATTTGGGAGTGAAGACAGTGAGACCGGTTTTCAGTGGATTCACCGCTAAACCCGTTCTCTGACACAACTCCTCTACAACTTCCAGTGCTCCCTGCATGAGCTCTAGAAGCGTCTCTAGAAAAGGGCCTCGCACAAGTATTGCCACGTCGTCCGCGTAGCCTTGTACAGTGAAGCCTCTATCGTCCAGTGCCTTTAATAATCCGTCTGCTACCAGGCACCATAAGAGTGGGGAAAGTACTCCGCCCTGCGGGCAGCCTCTTTCCACCCACCCACAGACTTTCGCAGTTCCCAGCAAAGTCATCACACGCCTTCCTAGCATGCCCCGGATCCACTCGACGAGCTTCATCGGGACACCTCTTCTGGCGGCTTCCTCACACACTACCTCCTGCGGTGTGTTGTTAAAGGCACCCTCTATGTCCAAGAAAGCACCCACTGCGTAGCCCTTCCTTTCCAGCTGCTCCTTAATAAACGCTACCGTCTGATGTAGAGCAGTCTCGGTGGAATAGCCCGAACGATATGCGTGCTGATTTTTGTGGAGAGGGTGCCTCCACAGGGTTGTCTCCCTCAGATACGCGTCCACCAGCTTCTCCAATGTCTTAAGGAGAAACGATGTTAGGCTAATTGGCCTGAAATCCTTTGCCTTGGTGTAGCTCGTTCTTCCCGCCTTTGGGATGAAAACTACCCTGGCCAGTTTCCATGCGCTGGGTGTGTAGCCCATCGCGATACAAGCCCTTAAGGTTCGAGTCAGTGGGCCCACGATCTGTTCCAGTCCCTCTTGTAGAAGAGCCGGAAAGATGCCATCCGGTCCTGCTGACTTGTAGGGCTTAAATGTGTTAATTGCCCACTTAACCTTCTCGGGCATGACAATCTTGGCCGCCAGTCCGCTTGTCGGGCTCTTCTGAGTGAGCCCGGCTCCTTATATGCAAATAGCTCTCCCGGCTCCCTATGGAAGCCCGGAAAGCTCACTTCCAGTAGATGCTCCAGACATTGCTCTCCAGTCACCACCGTCCCATCAGGAAGTGCGATGGCTTCCAGAGTCGCTTCCGGGTTCCTAGCGAGAATCCTGCAGATTCTTGCCGTTTCGAGCATTCCCTCTACTTCCTCGCAAAACTTCCTCAAGCTTTCCAGTTTCGCCCTAACCACAGAGTCTTTATATTCCTTCTGTGCTCTCCTAGAGAGCTCCCAGTCGAATTGGTGGCCCGTGTCCTTAGCTCTGTTCCAGGCCCTGTGAGCCGCCACTCTGAGACCCTGCAGCCAGGTGTCCACCAGGAAGTTCCTCTACTATTTATAACCGCCCGTTCGGGGCAATTATTTTTGTAGCAGTTTACCAAAGACCTCTGCAAAAAGTCCACACAGGTCTCCAGTTCGTCCTTTGTCCCGTGCCTCTTAGGAAAGCCTTTAAGACTGCTGGCCAGGTTTTCCTTATAGGAGTCCCACTTGGTTCTCCTCGGGTTCCTGAATTTGACCTCCTTCCCCCAAGCCTTAGCTATCCTGAAGGTGATCTGCCTATGGTCTGAGAGCGAGGGCTCCGTCGAGACCCTCCACTCTACTACCTCCTGTATCAACTGCCTGGAACAGACAGTGATGTCGAGTACTTCTCTTCTCGCTATAGTGCAGAAGGTAGGCTCGTCTCCTGTGTTGAGAATCTCCAGATCCGTAGATGCTAGGAACTCCAACACCTTCCTTCTTCTTTTGTTGGTGTCATAGCTTCCCCACACAGTGTGATGCGCGTTAGCGTCACATCCCATGATCAGGGGAAGCCGTTTCTCCTGGCAGTATTCTGCTAGTTTTATCACCGGTGCAGGCGACACCGCCTCCCCCTCGTCATGAGAGAAGTAGGCCGAGCAAATAACCACTTTCTTCCTGTCACCGGATTCATCAGTGAGATCCACTTTTACAGCCGCAACGTCCCTGGAACACAGGTGAGGTATTAGCTGGGCTTTGATACCCTTGACGGCCACGCAAGCCTTGGGCCGATCCACTGATGGGACCCTAAAGAGCCTACTGCAGGCCGCCAAGCCCTTGATGCAACCCCGGATTACCCAGGGTTCTTGCATCAGTGGTATGCATGTTTGCCTCCCAGCTTGTTGCCTGGCCAAAACAGCCAAGGCTCCTTTGCTGTGATGCAGATTAATCTGGGTGAAGGCCACCCCTCTCGATCCCGCCATTTAACTGCGAGACCGTTTTAGGGAGCTCCTCCTTATCCCCCCTTACCCCTTTTCCCTGGGCTCCACTTACCCGAAAGGCAATCCTGTCGAGCCCAAAGAATGGTTTGAAGTCCAGTGTTCTCAATTTGAGGACACTGGACTCCGGGACACCGAGGACCAGATTCCCACCTTCCCTGGTGGCCCCTACCCTCCGCGAACACTAACCAGCTTCCGGTGACAAAACCCGGGTTCTGCCTCCCCAGCCGCTTCAGGACTGTGGCCGCGCCCTCGGGAGGTCCCGGGACCCAAACCACCGCCCTGTGCTGCTTTTGAAGCGCGTCCATGCCCATCACCCTGAGCTTGGCGCCCTCCCACGGAATGATGCCGCCGATCTGCCCCGCGAGCCAACCTAGCGACGCCTCATCCGCGCATTTTACCACCGCCGCACCACTCCTTAGAGATGTGCTGTGGAGTCTGGGCACCGAACCCTCTTGGATCCCGTCGATCTCCTTCGAGACCGCATCCCTCAACAGAGTCAACTGCTCTACAGTGATTTTTGCCTCGGGGTAGCCCTCCGTTACAATCACCCTTGCCAGAGGGTCAGCAGCGTCCGCATAGGCTTGGTGCCCTGTATCGTGAGCCCTTTGCCTCTTCAGCGGACGGCCGCCCGATGGAGGGGTTTCGTTGAAGCCCTTCCGACGTTTACCATCAGTGTGCCCCTTCACCACCTCCACCGGCGTACAAGGGGGAGCCACGGGGAGAGAGCGAGTCCCTTCCGGAGCCCCTGCTCTCCTCCGCTTCGCCCTCCTTTTTTCGGCCCCGCATCTGTTCTTTTTACAAGAAGGTGAAGCCTCCTGCCGCGTAGCTGGGCCGGCTACTTTTCCGGAGCCGTTAAGAGTTCCGTCCGTTACCGCCGTCCCAGCCCCTT
Source organism: Linepithema humile (assembly GCF_040581485.1). Lineage (NCBI taxonomy): Eukaryota > Metazoa > Arthropoda > Insecta > Hymenoptera > Formicidae > Linepithema > Linepithema humile. The sequence continues at coordinate 11,930,737 of NC_090131.1, forward strand.
CCCTTGGAAACCCGTCACGCAAGCCCTTCGATCTCCCACTTTGTCCTCTGAATTTATTATGTCAATATCCATTGTGGTCCCACGAGTAGCAAGGGAATTACACGGTCCGCCCACGAAGAGCCCCGCATGCGTGGGTAAAGCTAGATACTCTGGGGTTTCGCCCGGTTCCCCAGAGGCATCGTTCGCGACACTGCTCCCCCAGTGACATGCAGCCATCGCCACGATGGCTTACAACTTGGCTTGGGGAGCTGGTCCGCGGCAACGGTCTTCCCTTACCCTCCATGGGGTCTTACTTCCGTGGGGCCAGGTTATAACCGCCACTACCCAGCAGCACTGAGTCCCTTCAGGGGACCGACACCTACTGGGCGTCCTCCTATTTGCCACCTTGGAGACGCGCCCGGTGGGTAGCTTAACCTCTGGGAACCGGTGCAAAAGCTTGTGCCAATATTTTTGGATGTGCAGAAGGACCTTTGGCCAGACTTGGGGTTTGAAACCGAGTATGATACACTTGATCTACACAGCAATACTTCGCCCCAGACTCACATACGCAGCCGTAGTATGGGGGACTAGGGTGCGAAAGAAAACAGCCAAAGTTGCGCTGGAGCATGTCATGGCTCTGATTTTGAGAAGGGCCCTGGGTGCTATGGTTACGACACCAGTGGCGGCGATAAGCGTAATGTTCGGCATCGAACTGTTTTATCAGGTGGTGGTGGCTGCGGCAGCAGTGGCAACATACCGTCTAAGATGCAAACTGAAATGGAAGAAGGGAGCCCGGCATACGAGGCTGCCGAAAGACGTTCTGTTGGATCCGATATTCGAGAAGCGACAGGACAGAATACCTATTATTCGGGCCTCTGATAGGTGCTTCAAAGTGCATATACCGAGGCCGGAGGATTGGGAAAAAGAAGGTGGAAACTCTGGGGCTCGAGTGCGTGGAAGGGATGTCTGGTATACGGACTGCTCCAAGACGGACACGGGTTCCGGGGCCGGCTTCTTTGGCAGTCCAGAGGGATGGAAGGAGAGCATTTCTCTCGACAGTTATGCCACGGTATTCCAAGCGGAGATTGTGGCTATCCTAAGCTGTGCTCAGACCGTGCGGAGTAGGATAGAAGCGGCAGAGCACATCAGAATTTGTGCGGACAGCCAGGCAGCCATCAAGGCGCTGAGGGCTCCGACAATAACGTCGCGGTTGGTTCAGGAGTGCAGAGACGTTCTGAACAAATTGGCGAGAGAGAGAGAAGTCACCGTTACCTGGGTGCCTGGTCACTCAGGCATCCAGGGTAATGAATGTGCGGACCAGCTGGCAAAAGCGAGTTCAGAAATATCGATGGTAGGACCGGGGCCGGCTCTGGGAATCCCCTTTTGTTTAGGAAGGAGGAGGATCAAAGAATGGTTCCGCAGAGAACATCTAAGACACTGGAAAGTGGAATCTGAGTCCAAATGCAGACAGGCTAGAGCTCTGATGGGAGATACTCCTAATAGTGAACTGGCTTGGAGCATAAGGGTTGAGTAGGAGAGATGCCAGGACAGCGGTACACATACTGACGGGTCATGGCACCTTAAACTACCACATGTACAAGCTTGGGCGTAGCGATACATCCAGGTGCAGGGCATGTGGAGACGACGAAGAAACAAGCCTTCATGTACTCAGCGACTGTCCTGCACATGCAGGGTTGAGACACAGGATGCTGGGCTCAGCACTACTTGGGCCCGAGCAGATCAGGGAGCTGCCGGTGAGGGATCTGATTCTCTTTTGGGGAAAAACAGGTCTCTCATGAGTAAGTTTATGAGGGGAGGCACAATGGACAATGTCTGGGTGCCGCTGGCGGCGCTTCAAAAGAGGAACGCTCCACCGTTACGTTATATTATTATATTATTACCCGTTGATAAAAACCGGCTACAAGTATCTCGACATCGGAATCAACGTCTCAACGCCGAGCCGTGTGGAAATCGCTCTCGGTGACAAGCATGGCAAGAAGTTACGTCTATCATACGGCGTATGGAATGAACTCATGAATCAACGGGGCATCATCGCCAGCTTCTTTAAGAATGATGTGGACGAAGCACCGTCTCAGACCGTTGGACACTGCACGTTAAGTTTTGGAAAAATTAACAACCTAAAAGTAATGCGCCTAGCAACATCAGCATTATGTTTAATCATGTCATGCCAAACCGCGTGTAACATGTTTGGACTCGAATATTGTGTAGACTGCATCAATCATTCGTTGAACAACGTTACCGGTATGGTTGATGTCAAGTTCGTGCACTTTTCAGAAATCGCGAGGAATGGGAAGAACCCCGATCACGTAGCGAATTGCAAAAGCAATTTATTCGATAAGAATAATATAATTGATTGTGAACTGGTGACTCAGATCTTTGCGGAGTTGTAACAATTGTATATTACATATTAATAAATATTATTTCAATTATAATTAAAATTTCTTTTTTATTTTCCAGTCTCATCTTATCCACTATACTGATTTATTTTACAACGCGCGCATCAAGTAACACCGCCGTAATATCGAAAAAATTATAATACATTTATAGTTTTAATAATAGAATGTTTAATTTAAATAAAATACAAAGACATACTTTTAAGTTCTAACGTAATCTTGAAATGTAACATAATATTAATATTTCTTTGAGGAGGAGGAATATAACGCATCCTATAGATGTGTTGTAAATCTATGTGGCTACTCTATGGGGAGTTATCTTTTCAAACTCAGCATAAATGACAAAGGCACGCACTCTTAATTTCTTACACAATCTCGAAATGTAATTCCTTTCTCAAAGAACATTCTAAAAGAATATTCCATCATATGTAATTTGATAGTACGATAAACGTACGAGAGACGTTCGATAGACGTTCAATAGACGTTCAATAAATGTTCGATAGACGTACGAGAGATGTTCAATAGACGTACGAAAGACGTACGAGAGACGTACGAAAGACGTACGATAGACGTACGATAGACGTACGATAGACGTACGATAGACGTACGATAGACGTACGATAGACGTACGATAGACGTACGATAGACGTACGATAGACGTACGATAGACGTACGAAAGACGTTCGATAGACGTTCGATAGACGTTCGATAGACGTTCGATAGACGTTCGATAGACGTACGAGAGACGTTCGATAGACGTTCGATTGACGTTCGATAGACGTTCGATAGACGTTCAATATACGTTCAAAGATGTTCGATAGACGTTCAATATACGTTCAAAGATGTTCAATAGACGTACGAGAGACGTACGACAGACGTGCGAGAGACGTGCGAGAGACGTTCGATAGACGTGCGATAGACGTGCGATAGACGTGCGATAGACGTGCGATAGACGTGCGATAGACGTGCGATAGACGTGCGATAGACGTGCGATAGACGTGCGATAGACGTGCGATAGACGTGCGATAGACGTGCGATAGACGTGCGATAGACGTGCGATAGACGTGCGATAGACGTACGATAAACGTTCGATAGACGTTCGATAGATGTTCGATAGACGTTCAAGAGACATTCGATAGATGTACGATAGATGTACAAGAGACGTTCGATAGACGTACGAGAGACATTCGATAGACGTTCGATAGACGTTCGATAGACGTACAAGAAACGTTCAAAGACGTTCGATAGGTGTTCGATAGACGTTCGATAGATGTACGAGAGACGTTCTTACAAATAATAATTTATTATATCTCATGAGATAAGCGACAGATCATATTACATGTCGCATAAATGTTTTTACGTGATTGTGACAAAACGTACGTTGGACAGACCAAGAGACAACTTAATACCAGAATCAAGGAACATAGGAACGACATAAATAAAAAGAGTGGTTCTCCTTCCGTCATTTCTAAACATAAGATTGAGTCCTTTCACGAGTTTGACTTGGAGAATGTAAAAATATTAGACAGTGAACCTTTTTATGCTTAAAGAATGATTTCAGAAATGGTTTTTATTAAGAGACAACGTGCAGGCTTGAATAATCAGAATGACACTGAAAGGTTACCCGATGCTTATCTCCCTATTATTAATCTGTTTCCTTCGTTATAATTTTATTATTTCTCTCTCTTACACTAACATTTTTACCCCCTCCATTCTACATATGCCTCCCTTCTTCTACTCCTTGCCTTTCCGTGCTCCCCTCCCTTCCTTTCATTCTCTTTACTTTCACCTTAATTTGGTTCACTCTTTTATAATCATTAAGATTTTGACCATCAGTTAAGATGGACCTAAGTGCTTCTCTTCTATCTTACTATTGAGGGGTTGTTCTTTTCACCTACACTATGATTTTACCACAAGTATGTAACATTATTTTAACTCTGTTTTCGACTAGCGGCTTTAATATAATAGGAATTCTTATTTGTTTTTTTTTTATCTGATTACAGTCTTAATGTCGTTTGATTTCGAACGTTACGGCTGTTCTTCTATCGATAAACTGTAACATGTTCTCACTTCTTTATAATTAATGCGTTGCAACTTTTTGTTATTTTTATTATTTATATTGATAAGGGCTTGATGACAAGCCGAAACATTTATGATTATGTAAATTAAATAATAAATTATTGCACGATCATCTTGCTTTTTGGCTCTTTACGCTCTTTTTTAATAATTTTGATTTTGAATATACATTATACATATACATAGAATATATGACGTAATAAAAGTATCTTACAATAAAGAATAAGACAAGCCAGAGGCGGTTTTCTCGTGGACTGGCATTAGAAAATTCTTATTCTTGTCTTTAAGCCAGAGGCGGTTTTCTCGTGGACTGGCAATATAGAATAAGACAAGCCAGAGGCGGTTTTCTCGTGGACTGGCATTAGAGAATTCTTATTCTTGTCTTCAAGCCAGAGGCGGTTTTCTCGTGGACTGGCAATATAGAATAAGACAAGCCAGAGGCGGTTTTCTCGTGGACTGGCATTAGAGAATTCTTATTCTTGTCTTCAAGCCAGAGGCGGTTTTCTCGTGGACTGGCAATATAGAATAAGACAAGCCAGAGGCGGTTTTCTCGTGGACTGGCATTAGAGAATTCTTATTCTTGTCTTCAAGCCAGAGGCGGTTTTCTCGTGGACTGGCATTAGAAAATTCTTATTCTTGTCTTCAAGCCAAAGGCGGTTTTCTCGTGAACTGGCAATATAGAATAAAACAAGCCAGAGGCGATTTTCTCGTGGACTGGCATTAGAGAAAAGACAAGCCGGAGGCGATTTTCCCGTGGATTGGCAATATAGAATAAGACAAGTCAGAGGTGATCTAACGTCAACTGACAGTTTAGAAAAAAGAGAGCTAAAGACGATTTATTCGTGAGCTGGCAAATTGTAAGAAATATTGTCAGAGGCGATCTAATGTCAGCTAACAATTTTTAATAAATATAGTCAGAGGCGATCTAACGTCAGCTGACCGTTTAGAAAAAAGAGAGCCAAAGACGATTTATTCGTGAACTGGCAGATTTTAAGAAATATTGTCATAGGCGATCTAACGTCAGCTGGCAGATTTGAAGAAATACGTATTTATTTTAGTTAGCAATTTACTACACGTGTGGTCTGTTTATATTTTATCAGATAATTTATAAGGTCATTTAACCTTTTTTCTCGCAATTGAAATTCTATCGTATGGCTAAATGATGTACATACGAGACAAAATAGACTTATACAAGGTGTCTAATAGATATAAGTTAGATATAATAAAATATTTTATTTGAAAAATGTATGTATAATATTATATGGGGTGGGTGATTTTAATCCATCCACGCAAATAACTCCGAATGTATATAGGTGATAGCGAAAAATAACTCGTACAAAAGTTGTAGAGTTTAAAGGGAGCCAACCGTTGATGACCTTGAACTTGACCTCGAAGTCAATTTTTAAAGTCATTTTAAGATTAACAAGTGTTTTTTCAATGGAAACCCGTATTTTTGATCCCGGATTTGGAAAAAGCACAAAATTTTGCGTAAAAAATATGTATCCATGTTAGGGCCTAAAAGTGGACCACAGGGGACTTTTAGACGAAAACAAGTGATTTTATTTTAGCACTACTTTTAGCATTACCCAGGAACAACGACGTGGACGTAGTAGTTTTCTGTTCCCTTTGGGGTGCTTGATTAACGTGAGTCTCCTTGCCTCTCACGGACGGGGTGTTTGTTCAATGAAAACCTGCTTTTGGACCAAATCTATAAATATTGTTCAAAAACGTTACCATTAACCTCAATACATAATTGAATCTTTTTTCGAACATTTTACAGTTGTTGCGCGATGAACTACCTGACCTGCTCGATGATGTTGACCTTCGGACAAGGTTAGACATGTGGGTACAGCTGAATGGGGCAGGTGCTCATCGCGCACGAATTGTAACTTCGTTTCTGAACAACAAATTTAATGCAAGATGGATTGGATGGAATGGACCAGTTCATTGGCCCCCACGATCGCCTGATTTGACTTCACCTGATTTTTTTCTTTGGGGTTATTTGAAAAATGTTGTTTATAAACAAGAACCAACAACAAGAGCAGATATGATTAAACAAATTCGGATTGCATGTAGTAACATACCACGGGCTATGTTATTGAAAACTGTTCGCAATTTTCGAAAAAGGATTCAATCATGTATTGAGGTTAATGGTAACGTTTTTGAACAAAATTTATAGATTTGGTCCAAAAGCAGGTTTTCATTGAATAAACACCCCGTCCGTGAGAGGCAAGGGGACTCACGTTAATCAAGCACCCCAAAGGGAACAGAAAACTACTACGTCCACGTCGTTGTTCCTGGGTAATGCTAAAAGTAGTGCTAAAATGAAATCACTTGTTTTCGTCTAAAAGTCCCCTATGGTCCACTTTTAGGCCCTAACATGGGTACATATTTTTTACGCAAAATTTTGTGCTCTTTCCAAATCCGGGATCAAAAATACGGGTTTCCATTGAAAAAACACTTGTTAATCTTAAAATGACTTTGAAAATCGACTTTAAGGTCAATTTCAAGATCATCAACGGTTGGCTCCCTTTGAACCCTACAACTTTTGTACGAGTTATTTTTCGCTATCACCTATATACATTCGGAGTTATTTGCGTGGATGGATTAAAATGGCCCAGCCTGTATATCTAATTGGAAAAATATGTTATTGCTTTTCCTATTTTTATTCTTATGTAATTAATACAAAATAAATAAATAAGTTAATTAATTATTGAATACATACATATACATATTGAATATAGTTATCTTTATTTTGTATTTTATATAATTGAAATGATATATACTTTCATTATTTCAGTCATTATCATATAAAATACAAAATAAAGATAACTATTTATTGAATATATGTGTATATCTATATATTAATTAATTGATTAATTAGTTATTTTGTATTTACTACATAAAGATAAAAATAAGAAAAGTATATGACATTTTTCTTCAGTGATATATATAGTATTATATGTATATTTTTCATTTATTATTTTGTCATATTTAGTTTGTATTTATTTGACACCTTGTATACGCCTACGTTTTCTCGGACATTATATTGCAGCCTTGCGACGAAATTTCAGTCGAGGAAACAAGCGCAAGCATTGTTTGTTTACAAACTTCCGATGACACATGTACACAGACCACACGTCAGTGTAGTGAGTTACCACTACAAACAAATGCGTACACACGGACCTACGCGGCGTAGGCTACGCCGATAATGTCATTTCATTTTTAGTACCATTGAAATAATGGCGCTTTCGCGTCGGAATTCGGCTTTCACTGCAGCATTCCCTTAACGTTGGGACGAAGTGACAATGGATAATCATCATCATCATCACTTTTTTCTTGTTTTTGTAAAATTGCACGTTTCAGATATGCATTGATGGCATCCATTTCGTACGATCCTTCGGGAATTGTAATTTCCTCATTATTATCGTCAAAGTAAAATTTGTTGTTTGTCAACGTCACGTTGGGTATCGTGTTGTAGGTCTCCAATGTGATTAAGCCAAGTTCGTATTCTCCATCGCTCAAGGCTATCGGTGGAAAATAGTCCACCGTGAGGAGGCTGCTCTTGCCGCTAAGTGTGAGTGTCAGCGACATGATTCTAGCGACGACTGACGTCGATCGACGATGGGTCGATTCTTAAATCCATTTGTCGGAGGAACAATAGGCACAATTGTCCGCAGATTATTTGATTGTACGTCTGATAGGCCGTGTGATTGTATGTTATCGTTGTATCAGTGCCGAGATAGCGTACAATTTCCTTCGGTGGTTGCAAATTACCAAAACTGTCAAAGTACATGGCGCGATCGCCTCTCTTGGTGTACGCCACCCAATGCGTGCCCGGTCCGGTATCGTCCAAATTTACGATACCACTCTCGTTTCGATGTATCTTGTGCGGTAAAGCATTACGCATGTAGACGCCTCGGAAATACGATATTCGCAAACGTATCGCCATTTGCATTAACTGTAAATTGGTGGTGGCACCCACGAGCATTTTTATCTTCTTTTCGGCGTTTTTTTTTTCTTCTGCGAAATTTCTTTGCCATGTTTGTACGGAGCGAGATAAAGTCCGCGTCGTTCCATAGCGCGATTGTGACGTTGCGTTTCTTCGAGTTGACGCTGCGCAGCTTTGGCGTCATTCACCGCCTTTGCAACACCTGCCACTCCACTGGCCAGTGAACCGATAACTTCAAGAAGCGGTAACAATGGCAAGATACCGCCACGTTTCGCTACCGGGAGCAGTCGTTTTTTCACTTTTTTCTTCATCTTTCCCATGCCCAATTTCGTCTTTGCTTTCATCGCCGCCCAAACAGCGGTAGCAGCGGTTCTCTCTCCGAGAGTCAAGTCCTTAGCGATGATACGTTTCCGCGCTCTATCGGCGAGACCGTGATCGGCGATGTGTCGGTCCGCTAGTTTGTCGCTACGTGAGTACACAATGTCGTGATCGCGGCACGCCGCGTCCAGCGGATTGATTCCTCGATTCCCTCACTCGAGCCGTTTCCGCAGATGAGTTCCCGGACCGCAAAATTGATACCCGGGTATGTGCAGTTCGAACGGAAGCGCGTTTATCACGCGATTCATGAATTGCATAAAGCGCAATCTTTAACATACGGCGCGGGTCCGTCGATGTGATCGCCTTATTAATTGTAATGCTTGAGACACCGACGATAACCTTGCACTTCCGGATCCTCCGTTAAATGTTCAGGAAATTTCTGCCACAGTTGCTCCACGTACCGACCAAATTCTAGCAAAAGAATCACTTTTGGTATAAATCGCAACTCCTCGACCGTCAAAAGTAAAATATCGTCCGCCAGTACGAAAAACATTTTTCCAACTGAAGAATTTTTGAGCCGCGCGCACTTATAAATAGCTGGTACCCGTCGAACGTCAACCAGTAAAAATGAAGTTTGTCCAACAACCGTACACGATTCGTGTAAAAAACATGGACGATAAGATGCGGGTGGGAGGGGCTTGTGCATCCAGACACGGTCAAATGCTACCAAACACAATACGCGGTATTATTTGCGGCCCCTCGAATTGCGGTAAAACAAACGTAATGTTGAGTCTGTTGGAAAGTCCGCACGGTGTGTGCTTTGAAAACGTGTACGTGTACTCAAAATCATTACATTAGCCGAAATATCAGTATCTCGAAAGATTGTTTGGACTGATTGATGATATCGGTTACTTTACATTCTCGGATAATTGTACTGTGATACCTCCGAGCGAGGCGCTATCAAATTCTATATTTATCTTTGATGACATAGCCTGCGATAAGCAGGATGCGATACGGGAATACTTTGTAATGGGTCGTCATTCCAAAATCGATTGTTTCTATCTGTGTCAAACGTACACAAAGATACCTAAACATCTTGTACGCGACAACGCAAACCTGTTGATCTTATTCAAGCAGGATGGTACCAACCTTAAACATATCTACAACAAACATGTAAATACGGACATGACGTATGAAGATTTCAGTACATTGTGTCGCGCATGTTAGCAACACAAGTACAGCTTCCTTGTGATAGACAAGGATAGTGCGCTTGACGATGGACGATACAGACGTGGTTTTAACGAGTTTGCGGTACCACAGTGGTTAGTTCTCGAAGCGTCGATGATGACGCTCGACACGAAAGATATCGAAGAGCGGGAAAGGTTAGCGAAAGAGATTGCTCGTACGAGCGAATCGATCCGCAAGAAGCATCGGGCGTTGAAGACTGGAAGGATGGTGGAGGAGGCGGATTTGGAGAAGCATTTTAAACCAATCGTCAAACCGTTGAAACAAATCACTGAGAACATTGGCGGTGACGATGATTCGGTTATCACGAATGCAACGGTTACACCTAGTTTCGATATTGAGGTTATGGATGAATCGAACTACAACAACAAACGGAAGCAGTTGAGCAGCGAGAAAAAGAGCAAGCGGATACGATCGAGTATTTCATCACCAATACGGACCTCGACTCCGCTCCAACCGCAAAAATTGATATTTAAATCACCAACAAATTTATCGACTGAAAGCGTGTTCGAAACAACGAACCCATCTTTCGTAACATCTGTGAGACGGACGATGCAAACGTCCGATGGCCGAGAAGCGTTGTATGGCCAACTAGGCCCGCTGGGGCAAGAGTACATCGGAGCGCTCTTGAGCGGTGATAAGAAGACAGATCAAGTTTACGGAATGTACTTTAACAATGAGGGTACACTGCTTGGGGACAAGCGCTTTGACATCGATAAAAATGATAACATAATTGTGGACAGTGTGATATACGCGGGTACGCCCGGTCTGTTTGAATTGATATTCAAAAGAATTCCCGACGATGCAATATGTACGAAGGATGACAAACAAAAATACAAGAGCATACTTTTGGCGACCAATGCTCACAGACGCGGTCATAACATGCTTTTACCGGTTTTGGGGAATAAAGGATACAAGTATAAAAATATCATTGCACCTCTAATGTGTCTCAACAAGAGAGGTGGAGGTGTGATGACTCGTCACAATATCGCGTTACCCAAGTGTAGCACGATACGAAACGTTACACCGCAGACCATGACCGTGACCAACAAAGCGGTCGATTATGTGCACTGGGATGATCCGAATGAATTGGTCGATCGTCTTCGATTATTAGACGCCTCCCGTCAGGCGGGAAACAACGCTCACGACAACGAGTTTCTATCAATAATCGAGGAACTGCGTGAAGCAGGTCTGATTATAAATTGAGCACCACCTTTCAACTAATGTCAGTATCGCTTGTGCAATGCTGCAGGAATGTCTATCAACAAGTTTGGAATACAGCTTGTAAAAAACGACGCAAAGAGAGGAGAAGCTCAGTGGAACGGTGGAGTTTTTAGAAATTACATACGAGAAAATTGTCTCTGCGTGGATGGCGAAGTTTTCAACGCCAAGTCACGTAAAATTAGACGTCTCGCCAGCCCCGAAGTCGATAGCGATGCTGTGAACAAGCAACACTTGGATTATCGCTTCAAGACTATTAGTAATGATATGGACAATTATATAAATAGAAATCGTTTACTTTGCGAAAATTCCAAACGGGAAGTGCTTTTAAAACTTCAAAATTTGGAGATCACTGTACAAAACTGGAGGAAGGATAGTAACGTTTACATTCACACAAAATTTGAAACGTTGCAAAAGCAAATTACAGATCTGCGGGCTTACATCAATAAGGATATATCCAAAACCAATAGAAAAATTGCTGCGGATAATGCGGAATTGATGAATCAGATGAAGCAAATGATTAATCAAGAGATTAAAGATCTTCATAGTATTTAAAAAAATAATATTATGCATCTTCATGAAATAATAAAGAACAAACTGAAAGAATCGAAATGAAAAACGATATTAGTTTGGAGAAAAGGTTGCTCGTGAATGAACTCCACGCACCAGCGAGAAGAAACTTTAAACGCAGATTTGTTGTTGTAAAAGAATACGATGACTTGTGGCAAGCTGACGTAGTCGAGATGAGATCGTACTCGCGATTTAACAGCGGCTACAAGTACATTCTATCCGTCATCAATGTGTTAGGTAAACATGCATAGGCCATTCCGCTAAAGACCAAAGGTGGAATCGAAGCGGCGGAGGCGTTTTCCACGATATTTCGAGATTACAAAAGAACTCCGAAAAATTTGCAAACCAACCGAGGAAAAGAATTTTACAACGGAGATTTTCGGAAACTTATCGAGAAACATGACATCAATCATTACTCGACATACTCAATTATAAAGGCCTCGGTCGTGGAACGATTCAACCGCACGCTAAAGAACGAGATGTGGAAAGTTTTTACGCTCAGTGAATCATATAGATGGATTAATGATTTACCGCGATTAGTCTTGGAATACAATAATCGTAAACATCGAACTATTGGCATGCGACCGATCGATGTCACTCCCGCGATCGCAAAGAGACTCTTGTCCACGGTGTACAGTAGAATAAAGATTGCCGCGCCAGCGAAATTTAAGGTGGCCGATCCGGTGCGCGTCAGCAAATTCAAGACTATATTCGAGAAAAGCCAAATTAGTCTACGGAGGTATTTAAGATTGTCGCGGTGCAACGAACCAATCCCGTGACATATTTGATTAAAGATTCACGCGGAAATCCGATCTCCAGAGGATTGTACAAACACGAATTGCTCAGGACCGCTCAACCCGATGTTTATCTCGTGGAGAAGGTGTTGCGTCGAAAGGATGATGAGGTGTTTGTAAAATAGTTAGGATTTGATTCCTCGCACAACTCTTGGATAAATAAAAACAATGTATTGTAATAAAATATATTTATTGTACAATAAACAATTATATACATGTACTACAATGGTGTTATTTATTAAATAATATATAAATTATACATAAATATTAACACTAGTGTATAAACAATATAAATAATATAATGTATAAACTATATACAACATAATAATAAACTATACATAAATACTAATACTACAATTGTATTTTATAATGTCCTCACGGTAGAGTGTCGGTGGAACCGGATACGATGTAGCGCTTATCATCGTACGGACTGAGCGCGAGCTTCGACTCTGACACGGTGTACACTTTGTGCATCTTTGATCGGATACATGATTGACGCCGCGTCAGCTCGATATCATCATTGAGACATCGAGTGTAATCGTCAAACGTTATAGTTCTGGCGACTACACTCTTTTTTATACCTTTGACCTTTTTGGTGTCTTTTTGGCCGGTGACTCTCAACGCGTACATTTTCGCCCTCAGTCCGACAAATTCCGTCATGATCGCGCCGTTGTTCTCATCCTTCATCAGACCCGGTATCTTCTTGTTTACGCGCGGTATACCGTAAACGTTGTCCTCGGAGTAATCGCTCGTATCAAATTTTGAAAGATCGCGTTTCATATCGTGATATACGTTCTCGCATTGTAGAAAGTATATCAGACTGTCTGTGTCAGTGTACATAATTTTATAATTGTCGCAGTATAGAGGTGTCATGTACTCGTAGTGAAACTCGTACAAGCAGGTTTTGGATATGTCGAGGATACACATTCCAACGTAGATCGGCTTGTCGAATTTCACTTCGAGTTTCCGCAATTCTATGGCGATTAGATTCTCCGAGAACACGCTTCGGCTATGAAAATTTGGTTTGGCGATCATAGCCTCCGCTCCGTATCGTCCCTCCCATTGTGTAACGAGCCGTACATCCGTATGATTTCGTACATTCTCCATAGTTTTGCCAAAAACCGCGTTGTTCATTAATTTGTATAAATTTTTTTCGAATTCATTGCTCGCGAGTGTCCGAAATTGCGTATTTAATTCAATATATCCTCGAAGCCATGGAGATTGCATGAATTGCAATATTCCATGAATCTTTGTAACCTGCAACCCGAGTCGAATACATTGTTGCAGGTTACGGTAGTGGATGACGTATCGCTGCTTATCGCACAGCGTAGCGAGTAACTTGACCTCCCGCTTGCCGGGCGGCTTATCACGCGTCGGGCAGAACGATAAGTCAGTGTGCGCGTCGTGAAGATTCATTGGATACGCAAGGTCGACTTCCAGCACATAACCGGTAGCCGAATTGGATGTTACGGACATTACATCAAAGCTCGCGACATTTTCAACCCACTGAAAATCGGCATAGGGCAACGGTTGACACATTGCCCAGCCGTACAAGTTGTTTACATCAAAGTACATGAGGTACGATGATGGTTTCAATGGATCGTACGATGACATGTATTTATTATTTGCGCGAGCGTATCTGTTGGGGCATTGGCTAAGACCGCCGCGTATACCGCGTTCAACGACCATATCGATGTCTGTGAGTAATTCAAACTCGATGCCCGTGTGCTTCAACATAGCGTCCCACGTATATCCTGGTAATGTGTAATACTGAGCAGGATCTAAACCGTAACTTTTGATACATGTGTTTCGGAAATTTCGAAAAATATCCGCCAACAAAAGAACGTCCGTTTTTAAAATATAAATCGCTGTATTGACCTAAAGTTTCAATTGAAAAAGTTTGTCAAACATTTGTCGCGTGTGCATAATTGCTCTGGGATACCGTTTCACCAGTCAACGAGTTGTAAAATAATTCGCGCGGTGGTAGGCAAGTCTCTCGGAGCTTGTCGACGTTGTCGACATACTCGTCGACATACTAGGGAAATACACCTTTGCGCGTAAGAAGATTAAAATTTTCCGCGGATAAATGGTCAAATTCAGAACGTGAAATTTTTAATTCATCTGTAGTCAGATAAGATGCCAATTTTTCGAGACTGGTGCCGAGAAATCTAAATAAATCTATAAACCGCAATTTTACACAAATTTTAGAATTTTGATCTTTCGTATCTTTAACATTTTTTGTAAAAGAAATGTATCGCTCTTTTGTCAACGGCAGTAAATCAATGTTGCCTTCAAAGGCGTTAGCGACATCTTTAATAATGAAATGCGCGTAGTAACCGGATAAATTGTGAAATATTACGGGGATAACGTGGGAGTCTTTGTAATTTAGATTGCACGACGAGTGCGCGGGACCTCGGTAACGCCCGGTCAGATGGCAATGATCGCGCACCCGCGTATCTTCCGGTGCAAACGGTTTTTCACACACGTGGCAATTAACAGCGCTATGGAATTTTTTCGATTCCTTCCGGGTAAGAACTGCCATGGGGACGACGGTGGTGAGGATTGCTTTCACACGGCGCGCCAAATCATGGAGTTCATTGATGAACCACGCTATGCAATCCTCACCACGATAAGACCAAAGAATAAGGAGAAGAAGAATGGAAGGCTTCATATAAAACGTATGTTAAAAAACGACCCTCATTTTAGGTAAATAGTTAACATTTGAAGTGTCAGAGGGCGCATGTGATAGGTACCCAACCTAACATAACTAAAGATGCGCGCGCGGAATAAAGCGA
This sequence comes from Linepithema humile, assembly GCF_040581485.1. Taxonomy (NCBI): domain Eukaryota; kingdom Metazoa; phylum Arthropoda; class Insecta; order Hymenoptera; family Formicidae; genus Linepithema; species Linepithema humile. The sequence continues at coordinate 11,946,101 of NC_090131.1, forward strand.
TTTTTAATTATCTTTGATTGAAAATTATATTTAATGATTTTCAAATGTTTTTATACAGAAATAATGACGCTATCAAAACAAAACAGAAACAAATTTAAATAAAGTATATATTTGAAAACATAATTTAATATACTTATAGCTATATCTAGTTATAATAAAAATAATGCAAAATAAAAAAATTTAAAAGCTGAGAAATATCATGCATTATTCATGCATGATGTTTCTCAGCTTTTGAATTTTTTTATTTACAACTTTGCTGGGTTTATTTTTATTCAACGAACGAACAGCCCAGAAATTCCTAATTTTTAAAAATAGTTTAAAAAATAATTTGCTTGATTCTTTTGAACATAATTTTATTTGTACGTTATATTTATTTTGTACAATAGAAAGCAAATCTTTTGTCAAACTCTTACTTTTCAAAAACTTGTTAAATAAACTATTATATGTATAGCTTCAAGTGATTGAATAACATCAAACACTTCTTCTGTTACGAATTTTAATCCTTGACTGTTTGTCAATGTATGAAACTGTTTGAGAAAAGTAAATAATTGGTGGTCGCCTGTAAGTAATTTGTCGTCGTCAAAAATAATTTTTTGACATTCTGTGCATTTGTGAATTTTTAAAAACTTGTTACAAAAATACCCTGCGACATAATAAATTCCATTTCTATCGATATCTGTCATTGAATGTACAACATCTATTATATTAGGTAAATCTTTTAGTTCTTCCATGTGGTCTTGTACATCAGTCTGTTCTTCGTTAACTGGCTCAGTAAATTTTTTTTATGAAGCATTTCGGTCAATTTCGTTAATGTGAATGTATTGTCATCTTCACAATTACTACTCTCTGATAGCTTTGAAATTGTAGTGATGTATGTATGTCGCAATCCATTTTGAAACTGATATGGATTCGGATTTTTTACATTTCCGTGTTGTTATCGAACAATGGCAAAAAAATTTTCAAGTGGATCTTGATTTAAATGCCTTGTTAATAGTTTTTCCACACCATAGTTATCACGCAAGTCTTTTGCCAAATCTAAAATACTGATAATACTTATAATCCAGCCTTTTAAACATTCTCGTTTATTAGACCCAATATATTTACTATTTTGTAAATTATGTTTCATATCTATCAAAATTTTTTTATGAGGTGAATCTTTATTCATAGCGTATCTTAATTTAATTTTGTCTTCTTTAAGACGATTGCTGTTGAGAGTATCGAATAAATTATCTATATCTTTAACAAATTTTGATGTATGTTCTGATTCAGGCCCAACAATTCCAAAATGTTTTGGGACAAGAAGTGCCACACTCATAGTGTCACTAAAAACTTGAGCAGCATATTTAACTCGCATAGCATTAAAGTTGTTAACATTTATGTGCTGCGCGGTTATCTTTGGTAACATTCGTATAGTGATTGGATTTTGAGCTAAGAAAACAGACGAAATATGCTTCCAACTTACAATTTGCCCTTTGTATAATAAATTATATTTCAGCAGGTTATTTCGAAATGATTTTAAAAGATGAGGTACATCATAAACAAAATATATTTTAGTGTCCCGAAAAGTTAAATAAGTTTTTTTTTCATTAATCAAAAATTTTTTAGCTAAACTTCTATTACTAGGCCCCTGATCGCAAACTAACAATTTTACTATTGCACCTGCGTCATATAAACTTGTTATACATTGCATTATAATTTTATATATGTTTGCGTAGGTATTGGAATTACCAAAAAACCAAATTACATGTTTCCAATTTAATGTTATACCTCGCACCATGCATACAAGTGCAGATTTTGCAGATGTATTTTCTCGTTTCTCTCCATTATCAATAACTCCAACAATTTTATCTTTGCTAGCATCATAAAACAATTCTTCCTTCAAACTAATTTCATCAAACATAATAGAACATATCTTTTCATAGTTATTTTTAACTGTCACAAAATAATTTGTTAAGGACTGTAGAACCATACGGTTAATTCCCGTATCAACTTGTATCGCAGCTTGCCAAGTTCTTAAGGTTCGCGGTGTTGGTAAATTCAAAATTTTTCGCAATGCATTATAGCCTCTCGGAGAGCTATAATACCAAGTTAAACAAATCTGTTTCATGCAATCATCATATCGTCTACTATATTTGGTTTTTAAAGCATATCTTAATTGAAAAGAAAATAAGGCATGTGTCTCTTTTGACAGAAATAGTTTTGACTCTGCAATTAACGCATTGATTTTTCGATTAACTAATGTTCGACCAACCAATGTTCGATTACCAAGACTACAAACACACGACTTTTTTTTACGAAGACGAAATAATTTACATTTCAACAAACTTTGTTTTTTGATAATGTTTTATGCGCTTTTTAGATCTTGGTGTCAAATTGCTCTTAGATTTTCTTTTCTTTGGTGTCATTGTTGGTGTTGTACGGCCATCCAAAACACTAGTTTCTAAAAAAAGACAAGTTGGAAAAAAGAACGGATTAGGTACAAATAAATGACACAATAAATTGTGAATATATTCATGTTGCTGCCTTATATAATAATCACGTTAGTGTAATATTATTACATTATTGTATTCTTTTATAAAATATTTATTGTATATGCATAATTTTTAAGAATATTTCTAATACTAGACATTAAATTATTACTAAATCCGATATCCACGCGAGCGAAGTCGCGGGTAAAAACTAGTACATATATAATTTAAACGAAATTGGAAATGCCAAGATTTATAATTGGCCGATCTTTCGTAGAACAATTCATATTATATATACATATATATATATATATATATATATATATATATATATGTATATGGAGCATTCTTTCTCAACTTTACACCCATGCTGCCCATTTTCTATTTCATCTAAAAATTTTTGAAAAAATCTTAAAATTTACAGAAAAATGTAAGCTTTCCAATGGCGCGTGGCAAAATTATCAAATTCAATTAGATCATACTTAAAATTTAAAAAAACCGAAAAAAAATAATAAAAACGGTAATTATTCAAGTGCAGCGATTATTCATTCGACGTTTTTTTCTTCCAATTAACACTTTCGAGTACTCTGTTTATCTGTGCACTGTCACATGAGTCTAAACTAAAATGGCGGATCCAATATGGCCGCCAAAAATTTAAGAAATTAACTGATTTTTATAAAACTTGGTATCAAGAGATTTTTCGGGTTACTGTATACGAGTCTAAAGTTATCTTTCAAAAATACAAAATGGCGGATCCAATATGGCCACCAAAACATTTTGAAAATTTTTAGAAATTAACGAATTTTTATAATACTTGGTATCAGGGACTTTTTCGGGTTGCTAATAACGAATCTGAAGTCGCATTTCGAAAATTCAAAATGGCGGATCTAATATGGCAACTAAGAATTTGAAAAATTTTTAAAAGTAGGGGGATAGATCAAGATTTTAAAAAGTAGGGGGTAAGAGCTCAGGCGACATCAGAATCAGAAGTATCTCTAGTATCAAGTTTTATAAAAATCTGTCAATTTCCTAAATTTTCAATATTTTTGATCTTTATATTAGATCTGACATTTTCAGTTTTTGAAATCCGACTTAAGATTTGTATTTAGCTGGCCGTAAAACTCTTTGTTCAAATTTTATAAAACTCCCTTTTAAAAATTTTTCAAATTCTTAGTTGCCATATTAGATCCGTCATTTTGAATTTTTGAAATGCGACTTCAGATTCGTTATTAGCAACCCGAAAAAGTCCTTGATACCAAGTATTATAAAAATTCGTTAATTTCTAAAAATTTTCAAAATGTTTTGGTAATCATATTGAATCCGCCATTTTGTATTTTCGAAAGATAACATTAGACTCGTATACAGTAACCCGAAAAACCCTTTGATACCAAGTTTTATAAAAATCCGTTAATTTCTTAAATTTTTTAAATTTTTGGCGGCCATATTGGATCCGCCATTTTAGTTTAGACTCATGTGACAGTGCACAGATAAACAGAGTACTCGAAAGTGTTAAATAGAAAAAAAAACGTCGAATGAATAATCGCTACACTTGAATAATTACCGTTTTTATTAATTTTTTTTCGGTTTTCTGAAACTTTAAGTATGATCCAATTGAATTTGATAATTTTGCCACGCACCATTGGAAAGCTTACATTTTTCTGTAAATTTTAAGATTTTTTCAAAAATTTTAGATCAAATAGAAAATGGGCAGCATGGGTGTAAAGTTGAGAAAGAATGCCCCATATATATTTATTTATTTTATTTACGAAGAGATATTCATAATATATCAATAGTTTAGATGCATAATATATAATTATCTTACATATATCAGCAACAGAATAAGGAAGCAAGTCAATCACTATACCTCTACCGTATAGGATTTTACTAGAATTAATCAAGTGCTCTACATCTTATGTTCTAAGCACGTTTACGATTCGTTAATCCTAGTCTAATTCTGTACAGTGGAGATATAGTAAATATTGGCAAGAAAATCTATTCCATACAGCACAGAATATTGCAACAATATCACTATATCGTAATAATATTGCTGAAATATTATGTGTTGTATAGAATTAGATATATACCTTACCATTGGAAACTTTACAACTTGTTGTTGATTCAGTGACAAAATCTTGGCAGACACTACTTGACCGTACTTTCTCAATATCACTAGTTTTTCTCTCAATGCTAGGGTGCAGGTTTGTGTTATTTTCTAAAAGTAAATGACCAATTAAAATAATTCTTGAAAATTAATGAATTCTTTGAATATTTCTTTAACTAAATCTGTTAACATTTCAGTCGCTTTGAACATTATAAAACGGAGATTATAAATGAAAATTCTATACCTGCAATATTTGTGACTGAATTATCATTTTGAAGGACATCACATTGGGAAGATGATATACCTATAAAGTTCCAATAATAGACTTATATTTTTTAGTTCAATTAGTTCTTTTTATATGTTATATCACACTTACATTTTGGTCCATTTAATGATGGTACAGACTTTGGCCACAATAATCTTCGTGGATAGATCGATTTAAAATTTTTTTCTAAAAAATGATTGCTACACACTGTGTAGGTTTTTCTTTTATACATATCATTTTCTAGTATATCCAATCAATCTGCAAACTCCACCCATTTCTTAGATCTTTAAAACATTAAAAATACATGTATTATATGGTCTACACTGGTCTGGTCAAGCAGTAGATATTAGCTGTTACACATTTTAAAAATTAAGTTAATTAACCTATAATTTAAAAATAACTTACATAGAAGGATCTTTTGGCAAAGTCATAAATGACAAACTTGAATTGTCGAACTTGTTAACATCACAATTTTTGACAATACAATACGAACCGCGACTTATTTTTCTAGATTTCTAGTATTGATATAAACACGTTCTTTGGCACATGGGCAACTCTCCTGTCTTACTTCATATTTTATATCTAAGATGGCCGATCAAACAGTTAACATTTGAAATGTTAGATGGCGCGCATTTTAACTGGTCGCAAGCCTTCCATTCTTTTTCTCCTTATTCTTTGAATAAGACTTAAAACTAGATAATGAATTATCGTATGTACAACTTACATAATATCCTAAAAGTCTTGTAATGTTGGTAGGCGTAAGTTGTATAATCTTGTCCCTCCTTCTTCGCGAGCGTGCATTCCAGATTGGCGTACACTACAAACGGGAGCCGTTCCTTCCGGTTGTAGTTGCGGAACGTCAGCCACTTGTTGTCTTCGTTAGGAAGAATGACGGCGCAGTTGTTCATCTTCCCGCAGTTGACGCTGTGGACTGACAATTTCTCGCTCGTCCGAAAGTAGTGTAGACACCTGTAATAATTTGTATAATTAATACTGCGAATACAGTTTCAAATTATTCTATAAATGTGTTTTTACTTACCAATCACAAATGTACTTTTTGCCATTTTGCTTGCTCAGTTGCGAGCTCACCAACCGCGATAAATCCTTGATATATACAAAGTGTGCCTCATTGTTTCTAGGCACGTAGAGCAGGTTGACATGCTTCTCTTTTTTATCGTCGGTGAGACGCAGAGGAATGATCGAACGGCCTTCGGTTGTGAATACGTTTACGGAGATGGTGTTTAATTTTTCAAATTTTGAAATATGTAGAAGCGTCATGGGGAACTCGATACTACACAGATTCAGTACCGTTGAATAGTGTGGATATTTGATTGTTCTTTCTGAGTGTTTTGCCGCTGGATGTAAAGCGGCGACGACTGCCCACGCAAAACACGCATTATCTCCAGATTGCACGTTGACCACCGCCCGTTTGAGCATAATTTCTCGCGGTAACTTGATGTGGCATCCTGCGTGCAGAGGATTGAACTTGTTGACGTTGATGGTGAGATCCTAGATACGTGACAACGCCCATCCGTTGTCGCGTTCTTGAAATTCCTCCAGAGACGTCAGGATGCCGTCAACCACATGCTTCGTGTACTACTCGTTTAGATCAGATGTGGGAAATAGCTCACGGTTTTTTGTGGCGATGGTCTTTATGGTAGTCTTGTCGCCTGCGATGAATTCTCCGTTGAACATGGTGTTGCTTTTGACACTTCCATGTTCCACCATGACGCAGTGGATCCGCTCGATGACCGTACTTCTTATTTGTTCCAAAAATTGACGGGGTTCGATATATTCCAGATTGATTATTGCGCCTGTTAGTATACGGTTTCTGAAGACCGTCTCGATTTCTTTCTAACTAAATCCTTTTTTTATTCCGTATCTAGCACCGATGAGCACGAATCGCTTGTTTAGGGTGTTCCTTACACCCTCCAGGCGTGTTATTTGCGCCACCAAGGAATTGATTAGTCCGGTGCGTTGTTTCTTGCGACATTTTTCCCTCAATGAATTGAGGTACTCGTCGCACTCGTAGTTCTATGGGAGGAACTCTCCCAACGTTTTAATATTTGCTGCACGAACGGTGAGATCACGCTCCATCTCCATTTTGAACAACTGTGATAATTTGTATTTTTCGCGAGCTTTTTATACCCGCTTGTTGCACACGACACTAATTAAAAAATGCTGACAATGCTGATTATAACATTGAAATCTGACAACAATGGCGCCCAAAATGCTGACGTGGCAGCCTGTTGCTATGGGCTTTTGCACACGGTGCTATTAAAAGTGCTGATTAATATAAAGAAATCTGGCAACAATGACACCCAAAATGCTGACGTGGCAGCCTGTTGCTATGGGCTTTTGCACACGGCGCTATTAAAAGTGCTGATTAAATATAAAGAAATCTGGCAACCATGATGTCAAAATGGCTGACGTGGCTGTTGCTATAGACTTTTGCACACGGCGCTATTAAAAGTGCTGATTATATATAAAGAAATCTGGCAACAATGGTGCCCAAAATGCTGATGCAGCTGTTGCTAAAAATAGTGATATCATTCTTGTAACAACGCAAAATGGTGCCGAAAGTGCTGACAGCGCAAAATGGCGCCTGCAAATTCTAAAAAGTGATGACATAATCTGTAAAATATGTGGTCCCCTCCAATCTCTTGTAACCTGATACACACATTGCAAAAAGTGCTGATGCTGCGCTTTTACAACTGTAAACGTGTGTAATCTGATATCCTCTCCCTCCAAAGTGCTGACGCAGCGTAATCCAATACCCCCTCTTCCCCTCTTCCCCCGCATCCCTCTCATTGCTCCTGAGTTAGAACTCTTCTAGCTATACTACTTTTATTTTATTTTATTTTGATACGACAAATTTTATGTTATTGAGCCCCAACGCCTTGCTTAGGATCTGTTCAGGATTACTAGTAAGAAAGTGAGAATTCGTTCGAAGCTTCGAAAATCGTTGGCCTTTATTTCGCCGCTGTTTGTTTATTCCAAGCGAAGCGGCCTTCAAGTGGTTAGTTTGCGTCCGTATAAGAAATCGCCGAAAAACAAGTAATCGTATTTTTCTAACGCCTAATGCGATTGGCAGCATGTTACCAAGCTCGCGGTGTCGATCGCTGATAGGCAGCTTTTCGGCGGCTAGCGTCGACTACGTGCCGGTTGCTGCATGCCCAGCCAGAGTCCGAGACGAGAGAGCGGCGAGCACGGACGTGCAACGCCAGTGTAACGCGACAAAAGACTTTGTAACGCGAGCGCGAATGAGTTCGATGTCTAGACTGATCGCCGGGAGTGATTTTCAATAAAGAATTGTGAAACCCACGAGGCGTATCATTCATTTTCTAGCGCGAACTGCGTAGCTGCGAACAAGCAATAAAGAACCGGAACAAATAAATATTTTCTTTCTGCTACGGGAAAACGAAGGCTCTCGTACAGGATCTGATTACATTATTAAATAAATTTTTATTTTATTCAATAAGAAAGCCGTTAAATTTTATTTAATTTTTTAATTTTTATCTACATTTAGTTTCATAAAGCTGCAGTCTTCTTTTACAATACATTCTTCTAAATTGATTATAAAGTAAAATAGATTGAATCCAACATTAAAATACATTTTTTATATTTAATTTTTTAGAAGATTACTTTAATCATTGATTTCTTAAAAATTTCAGTTATGATCAGATTTTATGGCTGAGGGATACAAGAAATTTAAATCAATCAATATTGAAGATTGATTTCGTGGATGAAATTTGGCGTTCGAAGTGGGATCCGTTTCAACATCAATATTTATAAAAAAGGAAAACCTGAAGCATTTAAAAATATCTACTGGAGACACCTGGTAAGCATTTGTTCCTACCAAGATTATGCCTTCAAACTATCTGTGATTAATTTTAATATGGATTAATGAGATTGACAATTACACGTCTTAAAATGAAACATTTTTTAATATATTATATATATAAAAAATTCATAAAATTAAATAAGAAAACGTAATTTATTATTTTTATAATATAAAGTAATTTGAATAAAATGTAGAATAAAACAACACATTTGTCTCTAAACCATCTATTATCTTTAAAATGTTAAAATATTTACAAATCTATATTTTATACTTATCGTTTAATTTAAATACACACACACATACACACACACAAACAAACACACGCGCGCGCGCGCGCGCGCGTGCATTTTTGTACGTTTCTTTATAAATTTATGTATTTCTTAATAAGATTAAAATTCCATAATTATCTTTAATTTTTTCAGTGTTACAGTGGCGATAAACTGCGAACAAAAAACTGCGAGCTGTGAACTAATGTGAACACTTTTGGCAATAAACTATTAACCGCGGTTAGACTTTGGGACACAATTAGGATTCCGTTATTGGTAAGTAACTTTTTCATAATTACAATATTTTCGATTATAGATTAGTATGATTAGTTGTTAGTACTAATATGTGTCAGTTATTAAATTATACAAAGTATTTTACTTTTTAATAACTTTGTAATAACTTTCTTAACAATTTTTTAATTTTTAATTTGCTCTTATAATCTTTGTTATTGAACATCAAATTTTTAACATAAAAAGATTAAAATTGGAATAGATTGCAATTTGCATAAGTTTCAATATATAATTTTGTTAATATTATAATATTATATTTTATATTTGTTTATTATTTAAAAAATTTTTTTATTATAGTAATACATCATGCCTAAGGATACCTTCAGTTTTTATCCAAAAGGCGAAAGAATCAATTATTAAATCGCGAATTAAATAAAGTTATTAATTATAATACTTTGCATTTAATTAAATTGGATGAGGCGTCTAGTGCAATGACAAATACAAAAATAACTATGGTTAATAGTGTTGAAACGTCTAAAATTAATGTGGCGGCATACCGCCACACTGCTGCACTGAAGCGGCGTAGTACGCCGCGGCGCCGCTATGCGCCGCAGGCTTTCAGCCGAGTTCTGAGCCTACAGATACACCACCAGGTTGCACAGGCGATGTAAGGCTCTCTCGCGATCGAGAATCGATCAACGCAGTATAAAAGAGCGTCGACGCAAGGTTTTCTTAACTCACTCGCTTCAAGGCGAGCTCTCTACTAGGGCCCTTGAGCTGAGTAATAACTCTGCAGTAGCAGAGCGTAACCAGAGGCTAATTACCTCGCCGTTTTTCTCACAGTGCCTAGAAAGGCACGCAAAAGAAAAACAGAGTCCCAGCTTCAGCCGCACACTTCATCTAAGCGGCCCGCTGACTCACCAGCACCGCCGTCACCCCCACAAACTCTTGCTTGGAAATTAATTCCTCTAGAGTTTTGTGTCCGGCTGACTTGGCCTCCAAGGGATACTCTTGTTACTGGGGACATTCGCATTCGGAGACCTCTCTCTCCTCGGTTCACAGAATACTCTGTTGCGCCGAAAGCCGAGACGATCACATCATCAGACACACCGGAGACTCGATCCGTCGCAATCCAAACCTCGCCGCCTAGGGCGTGCTCGGAGAGCAGTTGCAATACGGAAGACCACTTTCCGAACGGAGTTCTTCCAACACCAGGGAAAAGGTTGCAATGAGCTTCATCAATCGAACCGTCCTTCTTAGGACCCGTTCAGTATACTAATTGTAAGACGCAGCCGGTAATATCTTACCGAGCCCGTCAATTTTTATTCTAACTTCTCGGCCTTACACATTTGCCGAGAAAGCGCCTTTGGCGCAATAAACGCTCAAACATAATATAGCAGAATAACTTGTACATACTTCTCTGACGAAAAAAATAAATTATATATTTTCTAATAAATTGGTTTTCACAATTTTTCACCAGTTCGAACACATCCTAAAGGCATTACGCCCATAATTAACATTTCCCAAGATGGAGACAAAAATAATGAGTTATCAGCACAATTATTGTCAGATACTGAAAATGTACAGCATAACTCTGAATCGCAGGAAAGTTTTTCAATGACAGATAACGAATGCAATAATGATACTACTTTGTAACATGGGTTTAACCCATGTTACTACTCGCGCGATCGGCCGCTACGATCGTTCGCGCATCGAGCCGCCGGCCGCAACACGTCATCGGAATGCGGCCGCCGAGTGGGGCGAGCGGGTATATAAAGCCGTCGCTCCGGCCAGTAGAGACCTTCCCCGGTCTACAGTGAGCACGCTGCAGACCTTCCGAGCTTTCAGGGCGCACTCTGACTCGGCTCTTCCTTTCCTCCAGGAGCAGGGAGCACTCTGTCTCCGCCGGGCGCACTCGGCATCCGTTCACCGTCCCTCTCAAGGCAGGGAGCACTCTGTCTTCGTCGGGAGCACTCGACGTCCCGTATACACCGCCCGTTCCTCCGTAGGATTAAGTATTATTTAGTTCGCGCTTCCTAGTTTATATTTTCTAATTTGTATTCTTTTGGTTATATTAAATAGTTTATCCTTTTCTAGCTTATAGTCTCTAGCTTATATTCTTTTGCGGTAGATTCTGGTTTCACTCTTACGTTACCCGCGTTACTTCTGTACGCTTTCCTCGCGCTCTCGCTTGCACGCCGCACTCGCTTGCTGTAATGGCTACCGCTTGCTCTTAATAATTATTACTTTGTAAATGTATCACCAACTCTTTAGTTAAGAATATATTTATTTTTACCTCCAAATTGGTCTATTTGATTGGAGTCTCCCCGTCTGACCGCTTATCCCGAATCCTGGCACCGGTGAGCTACTCCGCGCTTAGCAATAAGACCGCGAGATAAATTTGCACCGTTACATGGCGCCCGAACAGAGACCGTAATCCCGAGACTCCAATCTACGTAGCCCAATGCCCGCGTGGATATATCAATTAACAAAAGAGCAAGCGATACAGACCTTAACGCGGCTTAACATAGACGCGAACGGAAAATTAGACGATCTGCGCAAACGACTCGCGCAGTACGCAAGGACCCATTCCGAAACAACATTCGCGATGCCGAACGTACCGGGGCCGTCAACGGAGAACGCCGGAACGGCCGAGGCGAGGGCCGAAGAGAAATCAGTCCTCAGCCTTATTGAACGGACAAAATTATTAAATCAAATCCGGAAGTGGGGCCAACACTTCGAGGGGAAGGACCCCCTAGGCTTTATAGAGAGAGTAGAGAAGCTAGGCCAGGAATATGGGTACGACGAGGCCCATCTACTCCTCGGACTACCCGAGCTATTGCGAGGCAATGCCCTCCTATGGTTCCGTAACAACCGGAACTCGTGGTCAAACTGGACAGGATTCCGCCAGGCCTTCAAAGCCCACTATTTAACGCCGGGATACCAGCGGCAGCTAAGGCGCGAAATCCAAGGTAGGCAGCAAAAACCGGGCGAAACCTTCGCCACCTATGTAACCGAGCTGCAAACTATGATGCGACGTGCTGGAGGCTATTCACCGGAGGACCAGCTGGAAATCCTCCACAAAAACATGAATCCCGACTACCAGCTGTACGTGCCGCTCGAAAGCGTGACGAGCTTAGAGGAGCTCGAGGCAAAAGTACACAACATAGACAAGATCCAGGCCCGAAGGGGCAAACAACGGCCCCAACCAGAACCAACGAGGACTCGAGTCGCCGCAGCTACGTACGACCGGACTCAGTGCTGCTGGCGATGCAAACAGCGGGGACACACGCGCCAAAACTGCCGACGACCAGCAATAAAGTTCTGTTCCCAATGCGGAAAAGAAGGCGTGCTCACGCAAGAGTGTCACCTGCCACCGGGAAACGACACCCGGGCCGGAGTAGCAGCGGTCGCCGACCGGCCCAAGTCCGAATAACTTACCGCCCCCGACCGTACGTACAAATCTCTATCAGGGGCCACAACATCCAGGCCCTGATAGACTCTGGGTCCGAGGTATCATTGGTGAGCACCGAAATGGCGTCGCTACTAAAGGGGTGCAACACCGTCCCATGCCGCCGCCGAATCCATCTAGCCGACGGCACCCGAGTGGCAATAGGCCAACTAATAGAAGCTCAAGTGTCCACCTCCGAGCGCGTCGTAAAACACCAATTCGCCGTACTACCAGGACTAAGCACCGCCGTCCTTATAGGGACAGACCTATGGGCCAAACTAAGGCTCACACTACCGCCACCACCGATACGGCGGGTCAACTGGGACCCCGCCACCGGGACAGTTTCCCCGACCGCTTCCACAACGGCCCCAAGCGAAGCCAGCCGCCTCGAGAAATTTCTGGCCAGGGAATTGCCAAAGTTCGACCAGATCTCAGGGCCGACAAATCACGCGACGCACCACATTAGGTTACGTTGCAAAACGCCGATTGAACAGAGATACCGCCCCAGGAACCCGGCTATGCAGGCTATTATCGACAACGAAGTCGAGAAAATGGAAAAAGAAGGCATTATCGAACCGTCCACCAGTGCCTGGAGCTCGCCCGTAGTGATCGTTCGGAAGAAGGACGGCACATATCGATTCTGCGTCGATTTCCGGAGACTAAACCAAGTCACCGAAAAAGACGCATACCCGCTACCGCACATTATGGCAACTCTAGACAAATTGAGAGGAGCCCGGTACCTATCTACACTAGACCTGAAGAACGGATACTGGCAGGTACCGCTCACGCCAGAGAGCCGTCCGTTGACCGCCTTCACCGTCCTCGGCCAAGGGCTCCGCCAGTTCCGGGTCCTGCCGTTCGGCTTGCATTCCGCACCGGCTACGTTCCAACGGTTGCTTGACACCGTCCTCGGGCCTGAACTTGAGCCAAACGTGCTGGTCTACCTCGACGACATCGTGGTGGCCAGCCAGACCCTCGACGACCATCTGCGACACCTGAAAGAAGTCTTTCAGCGGCTGCGAAATGCTAATCTACGCCTAAATCCGGCAAAATGCCATTTCTGCCGTAGTAGCCTGAAATACCTCGGCCACATTATCGACCGAGATGGCATCCGTACCGACCCAGACAAGGTCAACGCCATCACGAGCTGGCCGACACCTACGACGATTCGTATGGTCTGACAGTTCCTCGGGGTAGCCTCATGGTACCGACGATTCATCGCGGACTTCCCCGCTATCGCCGCGCCACTCATCCGCCTCACCCGCAAAAACGTACGGTGGAGGTGGACCAACGAAGAGGAAGAAGCGTTCCGTAGCCTCAAGCAGGCCCTAACTACCACGCCGGTACTCGCCTGTCCAAACTTCAGCTGCCCGTTCGTGTAAATTGGTATTACTTTCCAAAAATGGCATAATTGTTTCCAATAAAAAATATGCAGTTATTGTAAACGCAATAGTATGTGATGCTCCAGCAAAATCATTTATTACGTGTACAAAAAGTTATACAGGATACTTTGCATGTTCTAAATGCATTCAAGAAGGTGATTTTGTGCGAAATAGAGTGATTTTTCCCGAAACAAATAACGCTTTACGTACAGATTAGTTATTTAGAAATTGGACTCAACCCGAACATCATAATGGTGATTCTATTTTAGAGAGACTTTGACATGGTATTGCAAATTGGGTTGGGTTATATGCATCTTGTTTGTTTAGGTATTATGAAACAAATGTTGCAATTATGGGTCAGAGGAAAAAAAGATGTCAGATTAGTAACAGGTGATGTTGATTCCGTTTTACATGATTTATTCGCGATAAAATATTGCATTTTATCAGAATTTTCAAGAAAACCTAGATCTTTAAATGATGTAGACAGATGGAAGACAACGGAATTCCGTCAATTTTTTTTATACACGGGTATAATTGTTATGAAATCTGTGTTATCTCCGTATTGTTACAATCACTTTGTTACTCTTAACATTGCTATAAGGATATTGGCTGATCCTCAATTATGTATTTCATTCAATGATTATGCGAATTCATTGTTAATATAGTTTGTTTCTAATTATGGTAATATCTACGGTGATGAATATCTGTCTTATAATGTTCACAACTTGCTTCACATAGCCAAAGATGTACAAACCTTTGGTTGCTTAGATAATTTTAGTTGTTTCAAATACGAAAATTATATGCAGAAGAAAAACGAAAATTACACCAATCCGAAAAACCTTTAGAAGAGTTGTCCAATCGTATATTCGAAGAATCACAGCTTTCAATCCAACCGTTCCGCGTTATGAAATATCAAATCATTATTTATAAAAACAACAGAATTTCTTATCTACAATTTCAAAATTTCAAAATTGGAATAAATGAAATTGATAATTGTATTTTATTAGATAACAATTCAGTGGCTTTTATTTTAGAAATATTTGAAGAGAATAATATTTTATTTGTTCTTACACAATGTTTTTTAAATCCAACTTCTTTTTTCACAACACCATGTTCTTCAAAAAGACTTGGCATATTTCAAATTGCAAAGATATGACTTCAAATACTATTAAAATTCCAGTAACACGAATAACCAGAAAATGTTTAAAAGTTATAAATCTTTCTGAAGGCTCTTACATCACAATTCCTTTTACTTACTGCAACAGAAAATATTGTTTAATTGCAATACCATATCAAATAAAAGTTTTTTGGTTTTTGTTAGGAAAAAATAGGTTATCGTATCACTGGAACTAGAAAATACACTGGGTTCTGAATAGAATAATATATAAATTATTGAGAACAAGCTACAGAGCCCAAGCTGGATTTTCGTGCTTAGTTTATTGATTGTGACGTGACGCTTTTCGAGCGCCGTCACAAGGGCGATAGCCCGGCCGAGGGAGCAGAGTCCTGGTGTTGCTCCTCGCGTGGAGAGAGCAACCCGCGAGACTCCACAATCTTTGCGCGTTGTTTGTATTGTCATTCCCGTTTTATGTCGTTAATATCGTTTTTTAAGTTATAAGGCGAGACCCCGTGCGGGCGGCGTTGCGTATTTTGTGCCTCAGGGCGAAGATGCAGCATCGCCAGGAAGACCGGACGCCGGGGGATCATCGACGGGTGTCACGCGTTAGTGACCCCACAGCAAAAGGTCAGGTACCGCGATTCCGTCGCCTCCGCCATCCAAGCCCTATCTAACTCCGCTCTGGTTTTAGCCAAAATCAAAGAAGCGCAGAGACACGCAGCAGCGAACCTCGCCCGGCTGCAGACGGCTTCGAGGGCCCCGAAGATGCTGCACTCGGAAGGACCGGAGTATGGCCCGGCCAGCCTAACCAGTCTCTTCCGGGAACATCGACTCATCGACACGCTAGCGGCCGAAGGATTTGAGAAAACCACAATGAGCGGGGGGGGGGGGCGCCCTGGATGAACTGTGGGCGGTTCTCAGGGGCCCCCCTTTTCAGAAAATCGGCAGAATGCGCAGGAAGGCGACGCGGATTTGGAGAAAACCTACGTGCAGAGCCGAGAAGAGCCACTGTTCGGTGTGCCGCAAGTGCGTGAGGACGACACCCAGGACTCAGCCCGACGACACCGAAGACGCCGAAGACGTCCACTCATTGTAAGCCGCCTCTCGGGTAGCCGTAGAGTTCCGTCCGGTTATGGCTGGTAGCGTGAGTTTTTTCTGTATTTTGTGTCTCTCACACCATTAACCGTAGTTTTGATACCGTGAGCGCTCAATTACGCTCAATTACCGCATGTCCAGCCGGCTCCGGATATCGCGTAAAAAGTCTCTCCGACTTGCGGGAATTAAGTGCCGACAGTCTCTTCTCGTTGCCGTTTCGTTTGTCGTTCGTTTTATACCGTACCGTTCTACCATTACCGTTCTTTTGAAGATACCGATTGCTACCGTCGTTCCGTTACCGTTTCTTTTGAAAGTACCGATTATTACCGTCTTTTGGTCGCGTTATTACCGTACCGTGGGTGAATGTCCGCGGGCGGATTTTGATTCGGGAACGTTCTCCGCGAGACTGTTGTTACCGCAAAGTTAGCGTCTCGGCGAGAAGCGTGAGAGCCCGCGAAAAATAGCCGACCCGCGACATATCATTTCTGGCCGTTAGGCTACCGTCGTTTAAAGTATATTTATTTGGCCTTCACCGGCCGTATCGGATGATCAAAATATAAGTCCTTCGTTGGCTGTATATAGTCGGATCAGCGGCGAATTATCGTGATCGCGTTCCCGAGATTTTATGTAGGCATCGAACTCTATTCTTGTTACCGCATTTATAGGGCGAAGGGCCCTACCATCGTATCAACCTATTTCCGCTGTATCGGCTCCGGTCGAATAGTTTAAGCATCTTTACCCTTGTAACCAAATCACTGAAATACATCATTGTTAAATTTTAATTATTGAGTTGTCCTTGCGTTAGTCTCTCACTCCAGATATCCAACGTTGAATAAAAGAACTGCGCCCCTCTGCCATATACTGAGCGGGGAGCGGCCGAGCAATTTTGAGAACTGTTAAAGTTACCGATACCGCGGTGCGATTACTCGCACCTGGCGCCCATTTCCGGTTACCGTTATCGCGTGAGTTACCTTGCTCCCGAATTTTGTGGAGTACCGCAAGTTACCGAATCGTGCAGTTATTGCCGATTTCGCGAGTTACCTTGCTTTCGACGAGCGTGGAGTACCGCGAGTTACCGAATCGTGCAGTTACTGCCGATTTCGCGAGTTACCTTGCTCCCGACGAGCGTGGAGTACCGCGAGTTACCGAATCGAGCATCTATTTCCGATACCGTAAGTTACCGAATCGAGCATTTATTGCCGATCCCGCGAGTTACTGATTTCCATTGGGCGTGCTCCCTCGGATCTGGCGTGATTCCGAGGCTAGTTCACGTCGCATGATATATTATAACAACATTGTTTAGGTCAATTATAACAATTAAAAGTATCTAAACGTTTCGACCATTTGGTTGTGGTCATCTTCAGTAGTTACATTAATTATAAAATTCGGAACATATTAATAAAATCTTCTTACATTCGTTACTTTTAAAACTAAATATAAAATTCGGAACATATTACAATAAATCTTCTTACATTCGTTACTTTTAAAATTGTTTAGATGGACACCATCTCTTGAATGTCATGCCCCTTCTAATAACAGCAATCTTTAAATCATCAAGAAGGAAACGATGTCGTGTTTTACATTATTAACATACGCGATGTACTTTTAAGATTTGAGACATTGTGGTTGATTGCAATTATTCTCAATGCATAGCAGTACCATTATGTTGTGTTTTCGTGTATTTAACTTTCTTATTTTAAAAAACCAAAAACTAAAACCAAGTTCAAAACCAAACTGTTTGCTATGTCCACTCAAACGATACGGACCACCAGGTATCATTTAAAGCAAACTGACTCAGTACACCGAACTTGGTTTTAGTTTTTGGTTTTTTAAAATAAGAAAGTTAAATACACGAAAACAACATAATGGTACTGCTATGCATTGAGAATAATTGCAATCAACCACAATGTCTCAAATCTTAAAAGTACATCGCGTATGTTAATAATGTAAAACACGACATCGTTTCCTTTTTGATGATTTAAAGATTGCTGTTATTAGAAGGGGCATGACATTCAAGAGATGGTGTCCATCTAAACAATTTTAAAAGTAACGAATGTAAGAAGATTTATTGTAATATGTTCCAAATTTTATATTTAGTTTTAAAAGTAACGAATGTAAGAAGATTTTATTAATATGTTCCGAATTTTATAATTAATGTAACTACTGAAGATGACCACAACCAAATGGTCGAAACGTCTAGATACTTTTAATTGTTATAATTGATCTAAACAATGTTGTTATAATATATCAATAAACTAAGCACGAAAATCCAGCTTGGGCTTTGTAGCTTGTTCTCAATAATTTATTTGAATAATTTGAGCCAATACTATAATTATTAAGTTAGAATAATATATATCAAGAGACACGGTAGTGTCTCGCGCCAAGTTCACGCGCAGCGCAAGACCGAACGTGTATCTTTACGCGAGCCCAAAGAGCCTAGAGAGCCGAGATTATCGGAATTCAATAATGCCTGGGCCGATCAAGTTGATAATAGCCTCAATTGATAGCGCATACCCAAAATATATAATAAAAGTATGCTTGTTTTTGCTCTACGTGCTCTATAAATAAACATATCAAAGTCCAAAGTCAAAATGGCACTACATTGCACTGGTGCACACTCAAGGCTGCTTAATGTTCACCAGTTTTTTATTCGTGTTCACCAAAGTAGTGTAGTGCAGTGTAGTGCGAATGATCAAATTCGTTATAAATGTATTAAGTGAAATAAGTGTATATGTTGTAACGGTGCGTATTTTTTTACGTCTCACGGGCGGTGCGTAATGATGCGGATTTTTCGATGCGGAATTACGACGGTGCGTAGTTAGCGAAGCGGATTCTTACGACGCGGAATAACTCGTCGGTTTGCCAGAGTTCGTTCGTGTGGTTTATCGGGAGACTCCAAATTAACAAAAATGACTTAAAGAAAATAAATATTTATTTTATGAGAGCACTTGGATCAATAATATAAAAGAAAAATAGTAACAACGAGTACATGAGTATTTTTGGTTTCGGTCTAACGGTTATAAATATCGGTAGTAAATAATATAATTTCTTATCGGTTCGATGAGTTAATGTTTCGACGGTACATGTGTATAACTCTAATTGTGAACGGAAAATAAACGGCGTAAATCTAAACAAACTAAATTATTTAATCGGTCGGTTTTGTACGGTACGGAGCAAAGTAATAAAAAATAAGTGATACCGCGTATATCCGAGCCTTGCTGAGTCGACGACGGTTGCCGGTACGCTGTGTCCTAAGACAGTGAGAGACTTCTCTCGTGCAAGGGGTATCGGAAGTCGAACGCCGGGAACACCCGACCGAGGCAGAGAACACCCTGCCCCTAGAACGACGGAGAGTCGGAAGTCGAACGCCGAGACACCCGGCCGAGGCAGAGAACGCCCTGCCCCTAGAACGACGGAGAGTCGGAAGTCGAACGCCGAGACACCCGGCCGAGACAGAGAACGCCCTACCCCTAGAACGACGAGGTACAGGAAGTCGAACGCCGAGACACCCGGCCGAGGCAGAGAACGCCCTGCCCCTAGAACGACGGAGAGTCGGAAGTCGAACGCCGAGACACCCGGCCGAGACAGAGAACGCCCTGCCCCTAGAACGACGAGGTACAGGAAGTCGAACGCCGAGACACCTGGCCGAGGCAGAGAACGCCCTGCCCCTAGAACGACTATCGGGATGGGAGCGAGTACGACCGGAGCTTTAGAGTGCGCCCTGAGGCTTGTCCGAGTCGTACTCGGGGAATGGGTCTCGAACGGTTCCGCGAGCCGGCTTTTATACCGGTCGCGCTACCCCCACTTGGGGTGCTACCCTACCCGGCAGCTACCCCTTCTTGAGTTCTTACCCTCGAGTTGGGGGATCGGAATGCGGCCCTAAATGGGGGTGCTCACGTGGAGCCCGCGTGCCGCTTAGTAACAGCGCGTGCTGTTACAATGTATATAGATTATAAGTGTTATGTTTTAATTTTACCATACATTCTGTCAAAAAGCTTTAGTGTATGATTTGTCTAAAATAACTAAAATTAAATATTTCAAAGTTTAATATTTCAATTCTACGTATCCTAAATTAGTTCCAATAATATTTGTAATTTCCAGTCAATTTTATTTATAAAAAAATATAGCATAAGTCACTTTTTGTAATTATCCTAAATTAGTTCTAATATTTATAATTTTCAGTCAATTTTATATCCATAGAAAATAGGAAACAAAAATTATAAACATAAACTCGACAAGAAATCTTGTAATACACAAAATTAAAATTGACCAGAAATTATAAATATTGTTGGAAATAATTTAGGATACATAGAACAGAAATATTAAGCTTTGATATTTAATTTTATTTATTTTAGACAAATCATACACTAAAGTTTCTAAACAATGGTCCTATAAGGCATAGTGATGATTGGTATGATTGTATAAATTAATTTTACAATATATTCTGTCAAAAAAGCACATCATTCGAGACTTTAGTGTATAATTTGTCCAAAATAAATAAAATTAAATATCTCAACGTTTAATATTTCTGTTCTATGTATTTTAAATTAGTTCCAGCAATATTTATAATTTCTAGTCAATTTTATATTTTATATATAAAAATTATTTTATATATAAAAAAATGTATAGCATAAGATACTTTTTGTAGTTATCCTAAATTAGTTTTAATATTTATGATTTCCAGTCAATTTTATGTCCATAGAATATGTCCATAGAAAATAAAAAACAAAAATTATAAACATAAACTCGACAAGAAATCTTGTAAAACACAAAATAAAATTGACTGGAAATTATAAATATTGTTGGAACTAATTTAAAATACATAGAACAGAAATAAAATTGACTGGAAATTATAAATATTGTTGGAACTAATTTAGGATACATAAAACAGAAATATTAAACTTTGACATTTAATTTTATTTATTTTAGACAAATCATACTAAAGTCTTGAAACGTGTGCTTTTTGACTGATTAAAATTGACTGGAAATTATAAATATTGTTGGAATTAATTTAGAATACATAGAACAAAAATATTAAACTTTGGTATTTAATTTTATTTATTTTAGACAAATCATACTAAAGTTCTGAAACGTGTGCTTTTTTGACAGATCCTAAATTAGTTTCAACATTTATAATTTCCAGTCAATTTTATCACAATCAAAACAAAACAGTATTGTTTTACCTTTCAAAAAATTGTCGTATATATTAAATCAAAAAAAGCTGTCGTATATATATTACAAAAAAAAGAAATAATATCTATCAAAAAATTACCTTTTTAAAAAAAAGGTTAAAAAAGGCGCCAAGTACACGTTCTTGTCACAACTAAAACAAAACCGTATTGTTTTATCTTTCAAAAAAATTGTCGTATATATTAAATCTTTCAAAAAAACCTGTTATATATATTAAAACTTTTCAAGAAAAACTTGTATATATTAAAATTTTCAAAAAAGCTATTATATATACTTTCTACAAAAAAATATGATATCAGAAAATGGCACCAAGTGGGACTAAAGAACTATGAAAAAAGTTGTACACTATTTCTATAAAACTCTTCTATAAAATTCTATAAAATTTAAAAAATTTTTTAAATATTTAAAAAATAAAAATATTTAATTAAAAATAAGAAAATATAAAAAATTTAATCAAAATAAAAAGATATTTATTAAAAAACGCAAAAAAACTTGTTGTTCAAGGTGTCTTTAGCGCCTTTATGGGTCAATCGAGGAACTAGAGTTGGAGTTCCAACAATTTTTATCGGTCTTTATTTTTCATTATGCTTATATAAGTCTTGGTCTTTATTCTTTGTTATGCTTAAATAACATTAAAATTTGAATTTATATATAAAGGTTGTTGTGTTACAGAGACAATTTATCTTAAAACCCGGCGGAAATAATCTGAAATAAACTGTTTTCGATTAAGGTTTATTGGTTTTTCTTGGTTTTCTTATTTTTTTATGCTTATAATCTTTAATTTTTTTTTAATAACTGATCTGTACGTATTGATCCAGTATTTGTAAACATTTCTTATTTGGTTAAAGTTCGTCGGTTTTTATTGGTCTTAATTTTTTTCATGCTTATTATTGGTCTTAAATTTTTTTCTTATTATTGGTCTTGATTTTTTTTTATTCAACATATTGGTCTTATAAATATTGCTTCATTGGTTAAAGTTCCATCGGTTTTTGTTGGTTTTAATATTTTTTTTTCTATATTGATCTTACATTTATAAAAACTTTAATTTATAAATTTATAAGCATGATTTCTAATAACAAATAAATTGCCTGATACAATCCGCAGTGGCTAAAACTTGATGAGGGCTTTGGCTTCAAATCACGTTGGTGGGTGCTGGGACTGTCAATTTTTAAATGGCAGAGTCCGCACTGAGATTTTTAGAGTCTAACAAGGGGAGATCCAAGCTTTAATATCACAAATTTTGCCGAACTTGAAATATATTGTAGTATACCCCTCACACTACTACACGGCATAATAACTGTTGCCAATGCGCAATAGTTTACAAGAAATTATTGTTTAAAGTTTACCGTGTGCCTAATATACCGAGCCGGTAAAGATTATTACCATAGGTCAAACATAGTTGAGCGAGTAAGGTAACGACTAGAATGCTAAAGGTTTCAAGTTCAAACTCTGTTGTGTACAACTATTTTTTTCACAATTTGTTTTAATGTGCAATCAAATCAAATAAATCATAATTTTTTAACCAAAAATTATTTGACAAAAAATAATTTCTAATTAAATTTATTTTTTTTTATTAAAAAAAACTTTTTTTCTCTAATGATAAATAATCTTTACTGCTTACAAATCTAGTTATACTTTGCTGTTTAATTCTATATGTCTGCTTAAATCTAATAAGCCAACTGTTGCTAGCATTAAAAGTAAGTTTTTCGGATAAAAGAGGAAAGGCTGCGCTCATCCCCCACTGTATATTTTTTATTGTTATCTATAAATTGATATATAAAAATATTTTGATAATTAAAATATTTTGTTCTTTCATTTTCTTAGTTACATATATTCATTTATTTATTTATATCACTTGCTGCAGTGATTCTCTAGCTTCTATAAATCTTTCGTAAGTTTCTGTTTCGATTAGCTTCCATTTATCAAAATTTGTTCCTCCTTTTTTTATATCTTTCTTCCATTGTTCTTCCTCGGCCCCTGCTCGGGCTCCACCCTGGGAGGTGGCAGCCCTCCGGATTGGGGGACCTCAGCCCCGGGCTGGGGAATTCCCAGCCTTCCTCCATAGGGAACGGCGTATAGAGCTCCTCCGAGTCGGCGGTTGATGTCCCGGCGGTCGATGTCCTGGCGGTCGATGTCCTGGCGGTCCTCCTTGGGCCCCGTTGCCTCTGGTGTGAGGCCTGCAGGTCGTAGCTCGGCCCGCAGTTCTCACACGTTCTGACCGTTGCGGTCGGCATCCCTCAGTCGTAGTAAAACTGCCGGCCTTTTGGTTCTCGGCAGTTGGCATACCGATGGGGGCCCCCGCAGTTCCAACAGCTAGTTGGAAACCGGGGGTCCTCCCTGGCTCTCGGTACGGGCTGTCGCTGATCTCTTGGTTCTACCTCGACCGTCGCTGTTGGTGCGGTCACTGTCACCTGCTCCTCGCTTGTTAAGCCGGTCTGTACCTCCGGCGCTACCGCTTATGGTGTGGCGGCGTCCGGCGCGGCAAGCCCTCCCAAAGCTGCCGCCAGGTCATCCCAAAACTCCGGGAACCGGCTCGTTATCCAGGAAGCCAGGCTTCGGTACTTGGTTACAAATCTTGCCTTTGCGTCTTTCATCCCGGCTACTCTCGGTACTTTAATAATGTTTAACTTTCTCGACGTTGAGCTAGATAGGGGCAGGGGGGTAGTAAGTTTTTAATTCTTGTACATGTATTTTTCCTAAGAATGATCCGTCAAAACGGGCCAACTCGTATACTACCGAGGATAACTTTCTCCCAATCCGGATGGGACCATGGAATTTTGGTGCCAATTTCGCTGCAAAATTCTGTGCGACGGACGACAACGTGTGTTGTCGCTTTAACACGAGCTCCCCCGGGCTAAAGACACGGTGTCTCCGCTGTAGGTTATACCCGGTCGCCTGCTTCTGATAGGCCTTCTCGAAATTATCGGTTACCCAAACCTTGATTGTATTTAACTTTTTCATGCGATCTGACTAATTGTCTCGATTTCCTGATTCTACTTCCGTGATCTTTCTCCCCTCCCCCTTTAACGATTTTGTCGATTTTAATTCACGACCTAAATTTAGGAAAGCCGGTGAGGTGCCTAACGACGAGTGGGCCGCTGTGTTATAAGCGAATAGAAAATCTACGAGATGCTTGTCCCAATCTCTATGATCTTTATCGATATATGCAACAATCGTGGTTTTGAGGATTCTATTTACTCATTCCACTGGGTTAGCCTGTGGGTGATACGGTGGTACGGTAGTGTGAGTGATTTTATTCTCCTCCGCGAAGTCCATCATCACGCGGTTCACGAACTCGGTACCGTTGTCGGTGAGTAAGAATTTGGGTGTACCTCAGCGCGATATGACTAAATCTTTGAGCGCTTCCTTTATCTTTGGACTTTTGGCCGCTCTAAGGGCCCTACACTCGATCCATCTCGTAAATAAATCCTGTACCACTAATAAGTATTGGAAGCTATTTTTGCTACGAGGCAACGAACCCATTATGTCCGCGGCGACCACCGTCCACGGGCCTTCCACGACTCGACGACCCATTAATCCTGCTGGACTCGCTTGTTCCACTTTCGTCCTCTGGCAGGTATCGCACGACTTCAGATATTTTACGACATCTCAGAACATGTTAGGCCAAAAGTACGTGACAGCTAATCTCTGATAAATTTTATCTATTCCTAAATGACCGGCCTGCGGCTCGTCGTGTGATTCGCGCAGAGCCTCTTTTCGTAGTTCGTACGGTAACACCAATTTCCACCTATCTAGATTCTCCACTATATCGGATATAATTGGTTTTGACCTTAGAAAATACATCTAGCCTTCGATTATCTTTCAGTGCGCATATCTTTTCGGGTCCGCTATTATTTGTGCGTAGCGTTTCTTATACCACAAATCCTTTGTAATCCTTTGACATCGACGGCATCAATGGTAACCACTAAAGTGATATCCATATCTTTTTCGAACATACGCGATAATGCGTCCGGAACATGATGCAACGCTCCTTTTCTATGTATTACTTCATAATCGTACTCTAGTAATTTGAGGGCCCATCAGGCCAATCTGCCGGTCGGATTCTTTAAGTTATGTAGCCACCTTAGGCTACTATGATCGGTAACTACAGTAAATTGATATCCCTCGAGATACGGTCGAAATTTCTTTATTGCCCACACTACGGCAAGACACTGTTGCTCAGTAACCGAGTACTGTTTTTCCGGATTCGTCAATGCACGAGACGCGAACGCAATCACTCTCTCCTCCCCCTCTAAAATTTGCGTTAACATGGCACCTAACCCTACTGAACTCGCGTCCGTCTGCAAGACAAACGGTTGCTCGAAATTCAGACAAGCCAATGTTGGGGCAGCGGTGAGGTATCCCTTAATACGTTCGAATGCTCTTTCTTGCTCCTCTCCCCATTCCCATCGCTTGTTTTTCTTTAAGCCTTGTTAATGGTTTGCTTAAAGTTGCGAATTGGAGAATAAAGCGACGGTACCACGACGCCATACCTAACAGTCGACGCAGTTGTTTAATATTTTGTGGAGCCGGGTACTCTAAGATAGATTGCGTTTTCTCCGGATCGACGACGAGTCTTTTTTGCACTACGAATCCTAAATACCGTACTTACGTTCTATAA
The DNA here is from genome assembly GCF_040581485.1 of Linepithema humile. NCBI lineage: Eukaryota > Metazoa > Arthropoda > Insecta > Hymenoptera > Formicidae > Linepithema > Linepithema humile. The sequence goes on from NC_090131.1 coordinate 11,972,132, forward strand.
AATTCGCATTTGTCTGGATTAATCGTGAGCCCTGCGGTGGTGATTTTCGCTAGGACTCGTTGCAGCCACTGTAAGTGCTCTTCAAAAGTGGGTGTCGCTATAACAATGTCGTCTAGATATGCGAATGCGAACGGCTCCATCTCCGGTCCTATCAATTTATCTAATAACCTTTGGAAGGTAGCTGGGCCTCCTGTCAACCCGTACGGCATGCGGGTAAAATGATATAACCCTTTTTCCGGTACGCTAAAGGCGGTAATCTCTCGGCTTTCTTTCGCTAACGGTATCTGGAAATAAGCTTGACTTTTATCGATAGTCGATATATAACTGGCATAGCGTAATTTATCCAAGATGTTATTCATATTCGGTAGCGGATACGCATCCTTTTTCGAGATGCTATTTACTTTACGGAAATCTAAACAAAACCGATACTTTCCGGTAGGTTTCTTCACCATCACTATTGGATTGGACCATTCACTAAAGGAAGGTTCGATTACTCCCGCGGTCAACATTTTGTCTACCTTTTCTCTTATCGCCTCCTGTATGCGCGGTGAGACTACGTAGCAACGCTGTTTTATGGGTCAATTTTGCCCTACGTCTATACGGTGTTTCGTGAGAAACGTGACTCCTGGGTTCTCGGTAGCCTTCGGTACCGTATTCGAAAGGAAACTTTCTAGTTTGGTCCGCTTTTCGTTCGAGAGCTCCGGTAGTCCACTGCAGACGCGTTCGGTATTGTCGGTAGTGTTACGCCGTGCCCGTGACTCAAAGATCTCGTCGCGGGCCAACGCAGGATTCGGGATCCGTCGTGTAGGGCCAAGGGGGTTGATCCAAGGGAGATAATTATTGAACGATGTTCAATTAGAAATAAAATATCTTTATTCACTTAACACTCGCGTACACTTTATTTAACGGCTTCCTCACAGTCGTTACGATCGCGTAAGATACAAACTCGGAGTTCGCGATACCGACGTGCAGCTCGTGCTTAGATCAAACTTAAAACCCGTGGTGACGATCGAGTCACCTTCTTTTATACGGATCAGTATCTAGGTTAGCAACGTCTGCTTTCCGTGAATGCTGATCTACTTCGCTTGTTTGTGAGGCAATCCGCCGATCGTTTCCTCATGCGGTTAACGCCTCAGCGTTTAATTATAATCGATTGTTACTTGTCTAAAGAATAGCATTGGTCAATATCTTTGTTAATTTTAAATACCTTATTCGTCTTTCTAAGAACGTGCTTCGAGTTGAAAGTTTTATTTGCTAATTCTTTAAACAATAGTGTTGCTAAATTAAAATATCTCGTTGTAGTCTTTCGACACACAACATCCTTCCCCCCGTTAGAAAAGAAAACGAAGGTTTTTAAACGGAGTTTTCGCATCTCTTATAAGTTTATATTTTTAATTTTTATTTCTTTTCTTAATTAACATTATAATTACGCCTATTGTTACGCTTATTATAATAATTATGACGGCTACTGAACTTGTGACCATAGGATATATAAACGTTGGTTTATTAAATTGTATCGTCTCACTGTCTTTTAGTTCGTTATAAATATCTTTTGTCTTTTCTCCTAATTCCATAAGTTCACTAGGATTTTGAATAATTTTCTTTAATTTTATCGGCCGTATTATTATTTCATTGTCTTTCTTTGTGGCCGTCTCTTTTATTAATGTTAAATTAAATTGCGGTAAAAAGGCTTGAATGCTTGTATCCCGCATTTTCGAAAAGGCTTTAATGGTCATGTCCGTCGTAATTATTTTACAATTTTTTGTTAATATTATTCTACCCGTGCGGCTTATTACTACTTGTACATTTTCACGATTCTCGCATTGTATCGTTATTTCCTGTTCTTTATTCGCGGAGTATAGCCACGCGTTTTCTGTGTTTAGAGCAATCCAAATCGTTTGATTCGATCTTGTGAATCTTATGTCGCACGTGTTTTTCTTAGCCAGCTTCGCATATAATTGCACTTCGCACAGTGCTCTCTGATTTATGTTATATGCTGGACTATTTGACTTACAAATATACTGTTTTCAGGTAGAGGAATTACCTTTATTAATTTGTATCTAGGATAGGATACCAATGGAAATTTTATTATACAATACACAGTATTATTTGTTACAAACGCAGTTACAGTAACAACTTGCTCCATTAGATGCCAACCGCTATTTTCTAAAACGAAGGGAAAGTGCGTTCCCTGAGGTAATTTTGGCGTAATCGCTCGCAGTTCGTTAAGAATTTGTTCTGTTGGGGTTACTCTAGGATTCAACATTCCGTGTTCTGCGTACGTTATAAAATCATAGGCGTCTTGTACGTCGCGTTGTTATTTCTTCGCTCTTAATAACTAACAATGTGTCATTCCAAATTCGTGCATCTAAGTTATATAATCTTTTATTATTCCCACCGGCAGGCCCGTTTCGGGTTGCGTCGCTGAAGTCAACGTTCCGCTTAACGCGAGGTACCTACGAGCGAAATTCTCTTTATTTTATTATCTTCTGCAGGCGCAGCATTTTTTATTCTACCTGTCGCGAAGCTACCGAAAGAAGGTTATTCATTATGTGTTTGACCATGCCTTCGTGCTCGTACGTAGTCTCGTTAGACGTAGCTTCGGGAACACGGCGTGTTTTGGCCGTGCGTTTCCCACCTATAACTCGCGTGTTCAGGCTGCGTGGTGCACAATTCGAGGGGGATTTGCCCCCTAGTTTTACGAGTAATCCCAAGCCTCCCAGCTCTGTGGAGAAGCCGGTCGCGACGGTAGTTCCTATTGTTCGACGGGAATCTCCTCCGTTGGTGCTACTTGAGGAGGATGACTTTGTGCAGATGTGGGCGGATTGGGGTAGTTTATAAGTGAGTGTTTTTATTATTATATGTTATTATTATTATCCTGCATTGTTATAATAGTATTGTTTATTCTTCTATGAATAATTTTAATCTGTTAGCATGTACGACCAAGCTTTTTCTGGCTGCTTTTATTGTATAATTTACGTCCGAATTCTTTTTAATTATTAAGTACGGACCTCTCCATAACGCATCTAATTTTTTCGACCTGCCTCGTCGCAAAGCCTCGTCGTATAGCAGCACTTTGTCTCCTGCCCTAAAACTATTTTCTTTAGTCTTCTTATCGTATGTTTGTTTCGCTTTTATTTTTCCTTCCTGTGCATGAGCTTTTGCTACTTGGTGTGCCGCGCGCATTTTTTCTTTTAATTCTGCTATGTAATCATCGTACGTGTACGTGTTCTTTGCTGGCTGCATCAGAGCCGTAGGGAGTGTTGCGCGGTGCCCGTATACCAGCTCGAATGGAGTGTATCCCGTGGCTGTATGTGGCGTAGTATTATACGCGAACATGGCGAATGGTAACCAGGTATCCCAGTCGGTTTGATCTTCGTTTATATAATTGCGTAAATATTCTGCTAATGTTCTGTGTGATCTTTCCAGTGCACCATTGCTCTCTGGGTGATACGCGCTGGTTCTAATTTTTTCAATCTTCAACAACTTGCATGTATCCTTAAATACTTCGCTGAGAAAATTTGTTCCTTGGTCAGTCAGGATTTTTTCAGGGATTCCATATTCTAAAACGATTTTTGTCACGAATTCTCGCGCTATCGTGCTTGCCTCTTGATTATTTATAGGCATTGCCTTACTGAATTTCGTTAGATGATCTTGGAAGGTTAATATGTACTTGTTTCCGCTTTCCGTTTCTGTCATTGGCCCTACTATATCCAATGCGCATTTTTCAAACGGTTTATCCGGTGTATCTGTGAGAATCATGGGTGCTTTATTCCTTATCTTTAATTTATTTTTTTGACAATATTCGCATTTTGCGATGTATTTCTCGACGTCTTTCGTCAATCCTTTCCAGTTATGCGTTAATCGTATGCGCTTGATAGTGCGCTGGATTCCTTGATGCCCGCCGATCGGTGCATCGTGATATTCATATAATATTTGTTGTTTCTCTCCCTCTGTATATATCTTTCTTTCTTCCTTCTTATCTTCCTCTTCTTCTTCTTCCTCTTCTTCGCTTTCTCTCTCTCCGTCGACCGTGTGTATGCCGTGCGCGACGTTGCGACTTAACGCGTCAGCATTTGTATTGCTCTTCCCGGCCTTATGTACGATTTCATAGTCGTATTCTTCCAATTTTAATCTCCATCGAATTAATCGTGAGCCTGGGTCGGTTACATTAAATAACCATACTAGTGGTTTATGGTCGGTTATGATCTTGAACTTTGTACCATATATATACGGACGAAAATGTTTGACCGCCCATACTATCGCCAGTAATTCTTTTCGGTCGTATTATAATTTTGTTCCGCCTTTGAGAGAAGTCGGCTAGCGTACGCTATTGGACGATCTTGTCCTATTTTTCCTTGAGATAATATTGCGCCTATCGCAAAATCAGATGCGTCTGTCGTGACTACAAATTCATTATTAAAATCAGGGTAATTTAATACCGGTGCAGTAATTAACTTGCTTTTTAGATTTTCGAACGCGTTTTCTTGCTCTTGCGTCCATTCAAATTTTACTCCTTTTTTTGTCAATTTAGTGAGAGGTTTCACTATTTTAGAAAAATTTTCTATGAATTTTCGATAATATCCGGCTAATCCAATGAATGACTGTATGTCTTTTACTTTTTTCGGTGTTGGAAAATTTTTTACCGCTTGGATCTTTCCAGGGTCAGGTTTAATGCCTCCCTCTGTTATTATGTGGCCTAAGTAAACTACTTCTTTTCGAAGAAATTCACATTTGTCCGGCTGTAATTTTAAATTATTTTCGCGAATTCTGTCGAATACTTCTGTTAAGCGGCGATTATGGTCTTCTAGACTAGTGCCGTAAATGACAATATCGTCTAAATATACTAGACATCGTAAACCTTGAATTCCGGCCAATATTGTATTCATTAATCTTTGAAACGTCGCTGGAGCATTTTTAAGTCCGAACGGCATTCTGTTGAACTCGTAGTGTCCATACGGCGTCGAAAATGCTGTTTTTTCTCTGTCTTTTTCCGCCATTGGAATTTGATGGTAACCAGATGCCAAATCTAACGTTGTAAAATATTTTGAATTTCCCAACTGATCTAATATGTCAGTAATGTTTGGTAACGGGAAAGAATCTCCGATCGTTAAGTCGTTCAGTTTTCTAAAATCTACGACAACTCGTAATTTGGCTTTTCCTGATGCATCTGGTTTTTTAGGCACTACTAAAAGTGGCGCGTTCCACTGACTCGAACTTGGCCTTATTATTTTGTTATTTAGCATTTCTGTCACTTGTCGGCTCACCTCCTCCTTATGTTTCTCCGGCAGCCGATAAGGTCTCGTATTCGCGGGCGCTGCTCCGGCTCGCGTGGCGATCTCATGTTTCATCGCCTGTGTGCTAGACAGTGGTTCTCCGTCGAGATGAAAAATATCGCAATAATTTTCGCTTATTTCCAGTATTGCTTTTTTCTCTTCTTCATTCAAATGGTCTATTCTTAAAAGATTTTTGACCTTGTTTTCACGTGACCTTGGAGTTGTTTCTTCCTTAACAGTTCCAATCGTGTGTACTTCCTCTTTTAGTTCCTCGAATTTTTCAATGTTCACGAAGGGCGCTTGAAAGTCTATTTCCTTGTCCGTGGTATTAATGACACTAACCGGGCAACAGTAGTCCTCTGCTTCCACTATGCAACTACCGATGATCACCCCTGGTTGTGTTTCCATTGCATGCACTATTCCCAGCGCATTTTTGCTTGTTGATGCTTTAATTATTGTCTCGCTTCTGGGAGCTAGTTTTATGTTGTTATGCTGAAATAGTTTGAATGTCGTTCCCTCGACCGTCAATTTCTTTACGGGATAGTCCCATTTCGTGACGTATTTGTTTAAAAAGTCCGCTCCTAGAATACCTTCGTATCCTATTGGAAAGTCGTTTTTTACTACATGCATTTTATGCATTATTGTTTTATCTTTTAATGTTATATGCGCTTTTATCACGCCTAACGTGTCAGCTTTCTGTCCCGTAGCACCGACTAATGTTACCGTTTCGTCATATACGGGTGTTTCTTCTAATAGATTTTTTATTTTAATCAGAGTTAGTGTAGCTCCAGTATCCACAAGCATTGTTGCGTGTTCGTTTTTCGCTTCCACTATTGGTAACGCGATTAAATCTAGATTTGCGTGTATTTTAGCTGTCTTATCTGTATGTGCTAACAACGCTTTTATGGGCCGTGTCTTTTTCTTGTTTGCTGCGTCATCTTCTTCGTCGCTGTCGGCCTTCTTTGCCTTATTCTCTTTAACTGTTTTATGTTGCGCGTTCTCTTTCGCATTCCCTTTTTCGGGTCGACCGTTTAATTGCCAGCACTCCTCCTGAAAGTGTCCGGGCTTTTTGCAATATTTGCAATATTTTTCTAATGCGTTTACTCTGTGTCCGTCAGCCTTCGGTAAACTGTATCGGTTCGCAAAACGACTTGTACGGCACTCACGCCCGATATGCCCCCATTTTCCGCACTTTGCACATTGCGGTGTCTTTTCCCGCGCTTTATTCGTGGTTTTATAATAGGCATTATATTTATTTAACGCTGGGCTTGGTCCTTGTATTTTTTCCTCAGCCGTTGCCACAGCAATAGCCTCTTGTAGCGTTCCGTAGTTCCTTGCGCGTACAATAGTTCTAATATTATCTTGTAATCCTATCTGGAAATTTTGTAACGCCAAGTTTTGTACGGTGTTTTTAATAGTGTTTTTCTCCATAATCGTGTGAGTTTTTCCCTCTATCATTGATTCATAGAGTTTCATAGCGAGTTGGTCCACTCTCGAACCAAAGTTTTGAGCACTTTCACCTTGTTTTTGCTTCAGGGTATTAAACTCTAATTGTAGGTGCGTAACACTCTTATGTGTAGTATAACCCCTTTCTATTTCCTGTTTCAATTGGGCGAACGATTGGATATTTCTCGTTTGGAAATCAAGTAAGATTTTCCCTTTCAGTTTTGTGCACAGTATAGCCTTGAGTAATTGTAGCTCCTCTGTTGGATCTATGCTTTCCATCGCGTAGGTACTAGCACTTAAAAACTCCTGTATTCTATTTGATGCTGTTCCGTCGATTTCCGGTATTAGGCTTCGGGCTTCTTTCAACTGCATATAGTTGTTAGAATGGGTTGGCCTATTCCTTACGTCAGCGGGGCCTTGGCCGTACGATACGTTTATTTCTGGTGCGTTCATCGTTCCCCGTGACGCGTTATTTAATTCACGGTTACTAGTTGGTCCCTGTTGCTGCCCTTGTATACCGTATATTTGTGCGTTAAATCGTTCGTGCAAGTTAAGTATCTGTTCATGTAAATGTTCTTGCAGCACTTGCGTTTGCGTTCGCATCTCGCTTATCGCGTCTGCTAGTACTCCGATCTGTGTCTCTATTAAATTTTCTTGTATGTCGTTTGTGGCATTGGTCACATCCCCGTCTATGTTGATCTGTCGCCGCGGAGGCTCTCCGTCCTCAATTCGTGCGGTAACGTCGTTTGACGGTTGTGCCATTGTTATTTCGTAGTTTAACTCTCGCGGATCAAAGATACTACTATCGTATGTAGTCGATGCAGTCTCAGTGCGCTCCGATATTCTACTCAATGGCCTCGTGGTTGTAGGCCTATCTTGGCGCGAATCCTCGCTTACTCCGGATATTAAGCTGTTATCTAATTCGCGGAAAGAATATTCTCGCGTTGTTTCAACGTTTTCGTCGACGTTCGCGACGCTTTCGTCTCTATCGTTTACTACGAATTCTCGCGGTGTTTCGCGCGGTTCCCTCTCGGGGTTATTCAAAACGTTTATTGCGCGTCGTCCTTGGTCGCTTAACAACCAGGATTGATTCGGTTGTAAACCGGGGTCGTTTTGACTCGGATTACTGCCTAGCCAATATGAAAAACCGTGTCCTTCGCGTCTTTCGGACATTCGCTCTTATTTTACTAATGTGTCTTTATTTCGACTTACATTAATACGCTCGCTCGCATGGTGTTGCGTTGCTCGCTGCCCAGTGCTTCGTGGTGAGGTAGGTCACGTCCCGTTCTCGCTGTGCAGTGGCCCTTGCTCGGATTTCGCTGACTCTGCTTGGTCGTTGTGCTCCGTCGGACTTTCTCAGCTGCTTATTGCTCGAACTGCCTTGACTGGACCGCTTCCTCGTGGAGGTTTTATTTTCTCTTCTCACTTTCACTTTTCGCACTTCTAGTTTCTGCGTTGTTTTCGGCCACGCTGTTCCCTCGGGTTGATCGTCTTGGTCCTGCTGCCGTGCCCAGGCCACCAGGGTGTCCACCAACAGCCGGACTACGGTGAAGAAGACGGATCCCACCGCTGCCACCAAATTTGTTACGCCGTGCCCGTGACTCAAAGATCTCGTCGCGGGCCAACGCAGGATTCGGGATCCGTCGTGTAGGGCCAAGGGGGTTGATCCAAGGGAGATAATTATTGAACGATGTTCAATTAGAAATAAAATATCTTTATTCACTTAACACTCGCGTACACTTTATTTAACGGCTTCCTCACAGTCGTTACGATCGCGTAAGATACAAACTCGGAGTTCGCGATACCGACGTGCAGCTCGTGCTTAGATCAAACTTAAAACCCGTGGTGACGATCGAGTCACCTTCTTTTATACGGATCAGTATCTAGGTTAGCAACGTCTGCTTTCCGTGAATGCTGATCTACTTCGCTTGTTTGTGAGGCAATCCGCCGATCGTTTCCTCATGCGGTTAACGCCTCAGCGTTTAATTATAATCGATTGTTACTTGTCTAAAGAATAGCATTGGTCAATATCTTTGTTAATTTTAAATACCTTATTCGTCTTTCTAAGAACGTGCTTCGAGTTGAAAGTTTTATTTGCTAATTCTTTAAACAATAGTGTTGCTAAATTAAAATATCTCGTTGTAGTCTTTCGACACACAACAGTAGTATCAAAACGAGACCTAATTTCCGGCCTATCTGAGAAGTACCACTCTGAGGTAGCAAAATCCATATCTATTTTAAATTTGTGGAGGAAGTCTACTCCGACGATACAAGAGACAGCTAAATCTTTAAGAAGTCCGACTGAGAGGGTACGTTTGACGTCCCCGAGTCTAAGCGGTACGTCGGCTTTTTCTCTTATCGTCGCTATCTGTCCGTCGCTTGCTGTCCTTATACGGCTTGTTTCGTCCCGCATTATCGGTAGATTCAAGGCGCGGATTATCTCAAGGCCTTCTTTTCCTATTAAGGTACGGCTGGATCCGGAATCCACTAAAGCAGTCAAAAGTTGTCCTTGAATATAAATTGTGAAGTACTATACAGAAAGCTTTATCGCGGTATTCAAGGTAACGTACGAGTGTGCGGTATTCGAGAAAAAATTCTTATTGCGGGTCTCGGTAGCGGAGTTCAGAGTTGCCAGTGCCCGCCCTACGGACTTTCGGCATCATTTCCCAAACAGATGGGACACGTTCGGACCATATATTTCGGTTTTCCGCAACGGTAACAATGCATTCGACGCGATTCCGTGCAGTCTTGTGACCGATGTCTCTTCTTTTCGCAATTCCAACACTTTATTTCGGATTCCCTCGCCGAATCGTTAGCGGTAAGAGTCGATTTTGCTAAGATCCCTGCTTTAGCTATGGCGGTCGTCGGCGACTTCGTCCTTTCTTTCGCCGGGACTTTTCCTACGGCCTTTGCGCCTTTTCTCCTGGCCCTTTCTCCTGGCCCTTTCTCCCGGTAGGGCGATTCCTGCGGCACTAACCAAGGTCGCCGATTTGGAGCCGCCTCTAGGCGGGCGGTAAGCCAACTCGGGAAACATAGATCGATCCGGAACCGGAGGAGTTCGAAAATTCTTTGCTACGCTATAACTACGTTTTATCCGCGCGGCCCAGTTTTCTAAAGACAAAAAATCGAAAACGGTTTCGCGGTGTACTGCCACTTGTAACCGCGGCAACATGTTTCTATGGGCGTAGTTAAGTTGCTCCGGTAATAGCCACGGTGGATTTAAATGGTTAAACAGAGCCTGCAGACACGTAAGATAGTCGGCCACCGATTCGTTCTCACCCTGTGTTTTCCTCATTATTTTATCCCGCAAGCTGAACTGAAAGTCAGGATCACCGAATCGGGAATGCCATGCCTCCTCGAATGCCTTCCAAGTCCGCCGCCTACCCCGGTTCGTTCTAAACCAATGTAGGGCAATACCCGTCAGGAAAAAGGGTAGACATTTAAAGATGTCATCGTCTCTCACTGGGACCAACGCGCGCCCTTCCTCTATTCTTATTAAAAACGCTTCCGCGTCGTTACCACGGGTTCCGGCGAAACTGCGGTTCCATCCCATTATATTGTAAACGTCGGTAGCGGAATTATGAGGGCGGCGCAAAGTCCCTTGGTTGGCTAGGGCCGGTGTCTCTAAGCGCGACATAAGCGGGAGGGAGGGTAGGTTGTCTTTTACCTCGGTAGCCTCTTCTACCTCGTCTCCAGACGATCCCGTAAGATCCGGCGTTCGCACGGGCTCGCGTCCGATTCGTATCGCCTCTTCATAGCGAAGCAAACGTTCGCGAAGGGTGGGCACTATGCCCTTGTCCGACAGACCCCTTTCTTTAAGCTGTTTAAGTAAGTCGAGGGGAAGCGCGTTGATCCAACTAAAGGATGTATTGGCTTCCGACATCGTGACGGTAATTTCTCACGCGCAAGAAAAGAAAAATGTCCACCGAAAATCCGGCCTGGACTGCTATAGTCACCAACGAACACGACGGTACTCACGGTATGAGGAAGACAGACGTAGGCGGAAAGCAAAAAAAAAATTCCCACCAAAGCGAAAAAATTCTCACAAAACAAAAAAAAAAATTTTTTTTTACGAAAGCAAACGAAAATTTTCACTAACGCGAACTAACATCATACGGGAAGAGATATCACACAGAAAGTAAGTCTATTTCCCTTTATCAAGGTAACCGTTATTTAGGTTCTTCACGAAAGCTAAACGGTACGGGAACGAAACGATAAACACGCTTCAATATACTTGAAACCGTGTGAGCTTTTCGGGCGCGGTATAGCTCGCCGGAATCCGGGTTCGTTTGGTTGGGGGTACGTCAAGAAGAACTCGCGTTTGTGAGATGATAGTAAAATAAGGTGTTTATTGATCAAATAATGAGCTTGATGACTGTGTGTACATGCAATGTATGATTTGTATAAATGTAGTGTGAAGTGTGAAATTGCGATGTAAAATTTGTATAAATATATTTGGTACGATTTATATAAATGCGTGAGTGAAAAAAGGCGACGTATGAGTTGTATAACTCCTGGAATATATAACGACGATGTATGATCCGTCTACGCGTGACGTGAAGCGTCTTGGTGCGATCGGCGGAACGATTAGCGCAAGCGCGTACGATCGAGTCGTAGCGATTGGCACGACGCACAGTGGTGCACTATAGATGGAAATGTGGAAAAAACCTCTTAACTTCAGAATTCTTGATATATTTAATTAATTTATTGTTTTTAATTATAATTTTATATAGAAAGTAATAATAGGAATTATAGGAAGACATATTTAACATAGAAATGAAATAAGAAAAGTTATTAATCTATACTTATACCCATAATTGTTACAAAAAAGAATTATTTTATAATTTATTGCTTAATAATAATTATTAACATAACAGTATATAATTAATAACATAATATATTAATATTATAATAAATTTAAAAAATATATATATTTATATACTATTTTAATAATGTTTTTGCTTCTTCGCTAAGTGGAAGTGATTTAATTTTGGGTTTCGGACTCAGATGGGTGATATATGGATCTGATGATATTAAAATATTATGAAAAACATCTTTATTTGTCACCAAACGAGAGAACTTTTTAGTGTGATAGAGCCTATAGTATTTATAATCTTTATTTCTACTCTCTTGTGCCTCTTCTGAAAGTGAACCTATTGGCAAAGCTGCGGATTCTATAATTTCCTTGCCATGAATAAGAATTTTATGAACAGTGGACGGCATGTTATACCAGGAATATAACGAAATAGCTAAATTAGCTGTTTTTCGAGCATATATACCAAATTTGTCTGCATCAATCGCGAAATTGCAATTAATTGTTTCTAATATCACAGCCAGTCGTTTTATAAGTATTTCATTAATTTGAGTAATTTCAGCTGTTACAGTAGGATTTCCAAAAAATCTTCTCGAAGTGTTGCCATTATTTGTTGTTTCTGTTCCTTGCTTAACAATGTCAACTTGTATACCAACTCTTTCCTTAAATTGACTTTGAATACGTTTTTTTGTTTCATCTTTGATAGATCGAGTGGCTTCTGATATCCTCCACGACTTAAAATTTAAATTGTAACTTAAATGTAGAATATATTCCATAAATCTTATTTGTGCGTGCAAAGTGGACATTCCCAATTTAAAAGCTTTTTCATTCAATGGCCGGTTTAGAAGTCTTGATATGTTGTTCATCTCTGATGGTTTGGCTCCACAAATGACGCAGTTACTTGAAGATGCGGTATTGGTCACAGCTTGAGCAACTTTTCTATCTATCATTGTAAAATAAAGGATGTGTCGCACCTTAAAAATCCGTCCACGTATATTTATTTCTGTTTCACGGAGATCTTTTATTTCATTTTCAACACAAATTCTTTCCTCTTGTATTAAGTCTAGTGTCTCCTTTATAAACTCAAATTTTAAAGCTCTACAATATCTTGTTGAAGATGGAGAATTTTTCCAGACATGTTTGATTTTCAGCAAGTGTCATATTTAAGGGTACAATTGAAGTCATGAATAAATTTGAATCCGAAATGTCTACTGCAGGATTTAAAAATTTCTGCATATACTTGCTTTAACCAGAAGCTCCGTCATAACCCCACTTTGTATGCAATATAAGATGTTCTTCTTCTAATGTTTCGATATCGTCTTGAGTTTTGGTTTCCATAATCCTTCAGGAGGTGTGATCAAGCAAGTCTTGTAGACTGACTTTTGCCGATTTTTCCGTAACATCGATATTGTCTGGATAACATTTTTTTTGCTTCTATTACTTTTCTATAACTTGGAAATATATTATGACCAATATCTTGAATTGTCTTTCGAAAAATCTCGTATTGATACTTGGACAGTTTGGCTTGTGTTATCAGTGCCAAAGCAGAATCAGCATCAAAAGCTGTATCAGTAAATAATGTAAATGACGAAGCAGCAGCATCAATTTGTTTCTGGGAATAATTGTTTCGGAGTTCGTGAATTTTGTATCTTTTTGCACGGTTACAGCACTCTTCAAAGTTCTTTTTTGGTCTGCCTCCATTACTATTTGAGGGCCTGAGAAACTAATAATGTAAGTCAAAATTTTTAATTTTTTAAAAATAGGTGTAATTAAAAAAATTTATATTTTTAGAGTCAGAAAACATGATTAACTTAAAATTATTATTAATTATTAATTTATATTAAAATTTTGACTTACATCACTATGTTTTTCAAGCCCTCATTTAAAGATGGATCCCGATTTTCCAAATCGCTACAGAAATTCACTACAAATACACCCTCTATCCAATGGCTGTATTTTTCAAAAAACTTTGTTTTAATACGATGCACTGACTTGAATTTTTGATTGAAATGTGGTAAAAATCTCTTATTACATTCCAAAACTATTTTTAAAATTTGATCATCTTGTAAGTAGTTTTGACGTAAAAACTGTTCTAATGATTTATTACGGTCAAAAAAAACGTTACACAAAACATTATAAGGAATTTTAAAATCCGTCATGAGTGCAAAAAATATTTTTTGTACGATAGGAGATAAAACTATACTAAATTACTCCCAATAATCTCTTAAGTCGGAACTAGAAATAAAGAGTTAGAAATAAGCACACCTTAGACCGATTTCCGAGATTTACATTTCTCTAATTTTTCGTCCTAGCAACGTGTCTCTTTTATTTATAATATTTACTCGTTGCGAAAAGATGATGACTGTCTCAAGTAGTAGCGTATATAGTATTGAATTCTAGGAATATATTATAGCTACAGTTTAATAATAATTACAGCTAAAGTTGCAATAAGTAGCATATAATTTTTATAGGATAGTTTAGTGATAGTACCTACTATCAAAAAATACAATTAAGAGCTTGGAGGAAAATGAAGCATTTTTTATAGACATAATAAAATAAACAAAAAATTGAAATTTTAGACATTATTGTTATGATCACTGTAATAGGATTTTTATTAAAAAATTTAGAAATGCATAAATTACATAATTATAAATATTCTCATAAATAAAAAATAAAACATTGAAATTTTGGTGATAATTTCGGTAATATAGAGTATAATCTATCTATGACTTGAGGTTTTTTCTCTTAAATTAAATAAATAAAATGTATTCTTGTTTATATGATAAGATGTTACTAGTCATTAAGTATCCCAAAAATAGCAATCGATACATAAAAACATTATTTTCAATATTTTGGGTTTTTTCCACCTCCGCACCACTGTGCGACGGAGCGCCTGTCGGCGGGTGCGTTCGTAGAAGTGTCGCGAGTCTGTTCGATAGTTGATCGATACGGGTCGCTCGGCAGCGCGGATTGGTCGACGCGGTTTTGTCTGCCGGATGGATTTTTAACTTTAAATCCCGGTGCACGGAAACGCGATATTTGGATCGGGAAGCCGAGTACGCTCGGCGGGTACACGAGAACGCTCGTGTCTGAGAGGTGAGGAGCCGAGTACGCTCGGCGGGTATACGAGAACGCTCGTACGAGGTGGATTCAGAGCGGTGGTCCGGCTGGGAATGCCCGTGCACGAAGATCAGTGCCTGGAGGAGCCGAGTACGCTCGGCGGGTGCACGAGAACGCTCGTGCTGCAGAGGAAAGAATACCGAGAACGCTCGGCGGTATACGAGAACGCTCGTGTGTCTGGAAAAAGGCATAGAAGCCGAGTATGCTCGGCGGACTACGAGAACGCTCGTAGAGGGATGTTCGCTGTCTAGCAGCGAACAGGATCTGGTAAAATAGACGCGCAGCCGGGCCTCTTTTATACCCGGCTGGCGGCCGACTGACTTCGGATCGGCAAGCATCGGCGGTTTCGGCGGCGGGTCCCCACTAAACGGAATTTTGGAACGGTCGGATGTAAGTGTCCGTTCGGCGATTGACCGCCGTTATTTATTACAAAGTCTTATCGGCGCTCAATGCGCCCTTGGTGGGCTACGGACGATGGACGGTCCGTAGCCGTAACGATGCAGCTTGCGGGCTGCACCGTTACATACTCAATCACAATTTACTAACATGTATCCTATTGTATTTCGGCCTGCCTGAATGTTTACGCTAATGTTTACACACGGCTACTAGATTTCGCTAAAATTCTCGCACGGAATATCCGCTACTAAGCTCGCCTCAATTAGCGCAATCATTACCGGTAAAACCCTCGCTTTTATCTATTCACCGCGGCAAACACGCAAACGCTAACGATAGGTGGAACCTGCCCGAAATCACCTAAAAAGCTGCACGAAAAGTTCCCTCGTATCGGCTCAACAAAGATCGCTATATGCTACTCGTAACTTTCTCTAAATGGCCATAACACGAACGAACGGAGATTCGGCGGTGTTCTATTATAAACTTTAGCCCGCCGCGCGCGATATTTACTTCTGCGCGCCGATACTCACGCGCGACACAATAGCGCAGCAGAAAAACAGCTGTGTGGAATTCCGACGCGAGCGGCTCCACCGCGACGCGATACACATACGGTGGCACCAAAATTCACGATTCCCTCGGGATTGTATTAGTTCACCAATTACAATTTATTAAACATTTTTTCTCGCAAGCAATAAACAAAAAAAATATATCTTGAAAGAAACGAGTTAACACAATATAACACATCGATATATCACAAAATCTCCATACACAATTATTATACATCAATTATAAATTTCAAGATCAATACGCCTTCAATTCTCTCTCTCTCTCTCTCTCTCTCTCTCTCTCTCTCTCTCTCTCTCTCTCTCTCTCTCTCTCTCTCTCTCTCTCTCTCTCTCTCTCTCTCTCTCTCTCTCTCTCTCTCTCTCTCTCTCTCTCTCTCTCTCTCTCTCTCTCTCTCTCTCTCTCTCTCTCTCTCTCTCTCTCTCTCTCTCTCTCTCTCTCTCTCCCCACATCTCTAAATTTTTCGGTAACATTATTGACTCTTTAATCTCGGGCCCCACGTTGGGCGCCAAATTTTTGCGACGACTTTTCCTTCTCGTTAGAAGCACACAATCCAGAAGGCGTGCAAAACTTTGTTGCTTTCTTTATTCCTTATTAATCACGCGACAATACTTAGAAATGGGCGCCAGGCGCGGATTGACGTGCCGCACAAATGAATAAGTCAAAACAAATATATCCTTAATCACGAGCAACGGCGATAAGCGCGACTAGCCCGCTCACACCAAATAGCAGAGGGGTGAGGTTCTTTAGAGATGCTAAAGACCTGGAGAGAGGAATCCGAAATCAGGCTATTAAAAAATACACATCAGATTATATAACAATTATCATGTATATATTTGTAACAAGAGTATTAGTAGAAGATTAACAACGGATCTCGGGTGCATTGAAAGAATTCGCTCTGCGAAGATATGACTTGTACTGGTAAGAGAATTTATTATTTCATGGATGTTCGGTTCGCGAGAGCCGCGTATGTTATTCTCACTCGGTATACAAGGTGTAATTCAGTCTCGCGGTAATCAGTGCCTACGGTCGTTATGACTCATTATACATTTACACTGCCATCTCTCAATGTTGTTTGCAAAAGTACATCCTAGTGTCTCGATAAAACCGTTAAACGTATACCTTTAACATTCTCTCGGCGGAAGGTCGAGGCAGAATCTCACAGAATATGACGACAAGACATGCGACAGAATCATAGCGGTAGACAATAAATACGCGGTATGTAGAAAACCATTATAAACGCGGAGGTACAATACAGTTCGACATTACAATACGCGAAATAGCAACTGTCGGCTCGGTAGCCCCAAGGGGAAGAGCGTGGTAGAATCTAACTCTAAATAGCGGCAGTCAGCGGGGTCCGGCTTAGTTCTAACCTCACAAGCGGTGTCCTCACGAGTCTCGGTACAGAAGGTACTTATCCAACCAATTACGCGAAATCTCATTTACGTGAGGCTCGAACCGCGCGCTGGTACCGCTCTTACCGCGAAGTTGAAGTGGTGGCCTTACAAAATGTCGATACGCCCGCTGTGGTCCTCGAGGTTCCGCTCAGGTCATCGACTCGCCGAACAGTGACGACCAGTGCTGCAAGATCGAGCATCCTGCAACAGTGCTGCCAGAAACGAGCGGCAGCCTCACACAAATACAACCGAGAACCGATGACGTCACCCTATTCGTGTGAGCTCGACCCGGTCGACCAATGGAAGAGAACGCACGTCTCCCTTCCACCGAGCCGACGCAACAGACGATAAATGCTAAGAAGTAAGTGTTTCTAAGGCAAGTGGCTAGAATATGAAAAATCTCGTGTTCGAGATTTGCTTCTTGCAACTTTCTTTTCTTTTTTCCGCATTTGTTTCTAACAGTGTAAATTATCAAATAATCTTTATTTTTGCTTAAAAAATAATAGTTTATATTTATTAATAATATTCGCATATGTTAAAACTAACAATTTTTTAAATAATTCAGATTTGCTATTGTTAATAGAAAAATGAAGTTATTTTGCAATATTGCAACAAAGTGTAAATTTAACATATGCTATGTCTTGCCCCTCGCCTTATTCGTTTAGCCATGTTTGCTTTGGCATTTATATCTATCGACTCGAAAGATTTTACATACCTGTAAAACTTTTAATTATTTCCCAACTTACAATTAGTCACTCGCGTCCTGATATTTTTTCTCTCGTTCAATAATTTTCTATTCGTACATTCGGAGAATCCGAATAGTGAGATCAATAATGTACTTAATTTTCGTACACTCTAGTATCTCAATCTGAGATCAGTGTACATTTTAACATCTCAAATGTAGACAAATTATTTCTATATGAAAAATATTAAAATTTTTACACCAACAATCTATGATGTATGCTCCATATGCCATATTATATTTTATTCCATTTTTAATCATTTATTTTAAACTACTGCATATTAGCAAGAGTTACTGTACTATGGAGATTAGTGGAGGAGATGGTAACATATATTATAAATGCAGTCAGATTTATTGTACTCTTGTTAGTATTGTTAAATAATTGTAAAAATAATGTATTATTAGTTTATTAGTAATTATAATAGTATTATTAATAGTGGTCTTTTGCACCACCTTCGAGGTTCTACTAACGGCGCGTTGAGTTTTTTTAGTGGACCTTCGCCAGGAGCCCTATTATACCACATTTCATTATTCTTTCTATATTTCTTTTATACATATGTGATGTCATTTGCAGACAAAATACTCTTTTTACACTTGTCATTTACAAGTGTGGTGTCATTTGCAGACAAGATACTCTTTTTACTCTTGTCATTTACAAGTGTGGTGTCATTTGCAGACAAGATACTCTTTTTACATTTGTCATTTACAAGTGATGTTATTTGCAGACAAATAACTTATTACACCTCTGTAATAAAATTAGCAGTTACTTTTTTGTGTTATATAAAAAATACTATTTATTTGTAACATTATTATTGCGTATCATTAGATGTTGAGGAACCAGCTATATCATCAACGTCTGCAGCATGTATGATTAAGACAACTTTTATGTTTTTTAGGACATGTAGAATATAATTTGTTCGATGACATGAGAGACAAATGTTTTTCATTAATCTCCATCTCTAAAATAGATTTTTTTCTTGCGTTCAAAGCTGATTTTAAAACGCAAATGGCATTTATAGAGACGGATGAAAGGCTATTTCGTTTTTTCGTTTTTATGTCTGATAAAATTAAAAATATTCTTTCTGGATCGGCATTAGAATTTAGAAGTGATCTAATAGAATTTATAAGGGATTTAAGATTTGGATATTTCACAAGATCTCTGGAGCTTTTACTTTGTAAAATCTGTTTCCACATATCATCAAAACTTAATTTTTTAAGATTTGTTTTTTCTGTTTCTGTAAAATTGAGATGTACAATAAACCATTCTTTTTTTAAACCATTTTCGTCAAAACCACCGAGAGTTTGGACGATAAAAGAAATGTCATTGAATGATGTTTCTCTGTCAAAATCATATAAAACAACGTCTGAATCAAAAACTTTCAATTTTGACAAAAATTTGTCATTAATTGGTAATTTTTTACTAATTTCCTCGGCAGCTGTCACATAAAATTGCAAACAATTTTTTCGAACATTCGCAACTATGTCTAAGTATCCGTTCTTTGTCAGTTCGTCGAGGTATTCTTCACATTCTAATCCTAAATTTATTTCATTTAAAGATTTTTGATTATTTTTGTCAGAAAATTGAATATTATTGCATACGTATTTTAAAAACTCAGGTTTTAGAAAGTGTTTATAAACTGTGGTTAGAAACTCCACTGATTTTCTGAGTGCAATAAATGAATTCTCGTTTCTAGTGCTTGAAAAAAGGCATTAAATGAATTAAAAGAATCTAAAATATGTTCTAAAAATAAGAAATATGCTTTTACATCTAAGTATTGCATTATTTTTAATAAATCTTCTCCAGATTTTGATTTTTTATCAACGACTTTTTCAGTTAAAAAATGTTTGATAGTATCCCAAAGAAGTCTTTCAATACACGTATGATAAGAAAGCCACCGTGTATCAGCCAATCTTAAAATTTTGCGGTTTGTTCTTTGAAAACATTCTGTAAATTCTAGAAAAATAGCCGAACGCTTAGGACTACCGTTAATATAACTTGCGATTTTTTTTAGAAATTCTTCGCAATAATCCGGTATTTTAGCACATGCAGAATGCGCAGCCAATGCAACAGAATGACACGAACATGAAAATGTTAATAAATTTTGACAAACCTCAGCTAGCTTTGTTTTAAATGATGACTTTTTTCCTATCATAACGGATGCATTATCGCACGACAGAGCAATATTATTTAAGAATGGAATGTTTAGTCTCCACATTTTTAACTTAAATGCGTTAAATAATTTTTCCGCGCTACTATTTTTTGCATCAAATTAATTAATTTTACCAATTGTGAGCGTACGTCTAAATTTTCTCAATCAACACACCGCACAAGAAACGTCATCCATTTTTCATTACAAATATCGGACGTTTCGTCAATAAAAATGGAAAATTTTGTATTTTGAATACAATTGACCACACGGTCCGTCTCAATCGGACCCAACACGTTTGAAATAATACTTTCACATTTCGTTCGACCCATAGTCATATTTTTTAATACGTTATAATCTTTTCCTATTTGTTGAAACAATCTAAGAATATCTGTTGCTGTTTGATAGGAAATATTTTTATCAACGATCAACGCGTATCAAATTTCTTTCGTTCTTCAAACGTCAAAAGTGACTCATCCGTCATGTTGTTACTTTTATCCGTTTCTAAATTATTTTTTTCAGATATCCTGTGTACTTTGGATTCTGCGTGTCACGCTATGGACACATAGCTCCGTGAGCACTGAGCACCATCAGGCAGCGTACTCGCCGTTCTGCTTTCGGCGGCGTCGCATGTTTTCTTATAAAATGCATATTTCCGCAAATTTACAATGAATCGATCTGAAAATTTCCAGAAATCTTCCTTCAATAGTGAGGAACAAATGTCTCACTGGAAGTTGTTTCAAATTTCAAGTTCCCTCGTTACTTTTTGTCGGCGAAACTAAAGAAACGTGGTTACCGATTGGCCTCAATTTGCAATTAATTATTATTAAACAACAGGCGATTTTCAGCTTCTTTATTGTTTTGTAGGCATCGCTAGACTATACTGCATGCGCAAATTTTAAACAATTTCAACAAAATTTGGCCAAATTACGACGATTTATATCTTAAAATCTTATTAAATTTGAAAATAAAAATTTTTCAGTTTTTTATTTTTATTATTAAAAATAAGCATCGAACAAAAAAACTGCAAATAGAAAAAAGTTCCGTTTCGTCATTCTCTACAAGCCTATATTAAAAAAAAAATTAATTTTGCGACTTTCAAAATTTTTATGCTCTGAGACGTTTAGACGATACTTTTACACGATTTCGAGCGCAGAGCGAGTTCTTTGATCTGCGTCCTCAATTGTGTTTATAAGTCGCGTACAAACAGTGATCAGACTAGTTCCTTCGGTTCCTTATAAGTAATACACTTGACGGAAAAGTCGATTTGGAAAATATTGCGAAATATGGATCGTAAGTAGAAAATTAAATTTGTAACGGTGCATCTTTTTTACGCCTCACGGGCGGTGCGTAAGTAGCAAAGCGGATTCTTACGATGCGGAGTTTCGACGGTGCGCAGGTAGAAATGTAAATGTAAAATAATTCTTTCTGTGTAACGGCTTTCAACTGTTTCACAAAACACGTTTCACATTTACTTGTATATAGCACTGATTTATTCGTTGTTTAAAAACAATCAATAATTATATTTATTTAATTTTTTCCTTCGTAATATGTAGAAAAATGTGCTTTTTTAATATGCAATGAATGAAAAAAATGTATTTACATTTATTTTCTGTGTATTTGATAATAATAATATATTAATAATATATTAATAATTACATTTTTTTGTAGAAATTAAAAAAAAAAAAAAAAAATTATCGAGACTCGAACCAGCAATGTTGCCG
Source organism: Linepithema humile (assembly GCF_040581485.1). NCBI lineage: Eukaryota > Metazoa > Arthropoda > Insecta > Hymenoptera > Formicidae > Linepithema > Linepithema humile. Next base: position 11,993,754 of record NC_090131.1, read on the forward strand.
TTACGAGTCTAGTACTTAATCGCTGAGCTACGCGCTCTTCGATTTTATGCTTTACGCCATGTGTTAATATAGCGCTTGGGATTCTTTAATCTCGATTTTCTCGCGAACGCTTGAGAAGTGCGTCTTATTCGTTTACCCTGAAACACTTGACATGATACTCTATTGATACACGGAGTTTCGACAAAATCGATTGGTATCACGTCGTAGTCTCCCCTTGTCAATCTATTGTTTCTATGTTGCAAGTTTCTCAAGTAGCATAACTTTTTAAAAAAATTTACATTAAATCTTGCTTAAAGATTAAAATTTTTAATTTTATGTATTTTGAATATTAAAATTACTGATTCTTTTTATTTTATGTATATTGAGAATGGTCGAATAGTCAACTGTTTATATTCTTAAAGACAGTTTTGTAAATATAAGAAAGGTTAACACATATTATTTTTTAGTTGTAGCTCATAATTCTTCTACCGTTTTTCATGTTATTTATTTTGTTAACAAAATGTTTAATCTTTAGTTTCTTTCTCCTTTCTTATACATATATGACAGTTTTTATTTTTTTAAACTCAAATGTATTACTAATTTAATAAATATATATTAATTTTTGCAGAGGACATGACACAAAGAGTGGAAAGTATGACGCTGGAAGGAAAAGATGCTGCTCTATGCAGTTGATGCAACAAATGTTGCATCAACAACAAAAATTAGTAAAAATGCAGCAACAGCTGCATTTTTTAATAAGTCATGGTGCAACAACGCAGCAGCAGCAGCAGCAAAATACAAATAACACAGAAAACATCCAACAAAAGCAGCAGCAGCCGGAGGAACAAACAAGTGGTAAATTATTTTTTTTTTTATTTTTTGTAACTAAATGATTAATTTATATGCATGATTGTTCTATTTAATATAGTACTTATCTGCAAATGTGCTTATTTTTTAGAAAAAAGAAGAGGAGGCGAAAAGTCTCGCGCTCGCTGGTATCACCAGCGAGGTGGAAGAAATGAATGGGGAGGCAGAGGTGGATGGAGCAACAGAGGTAGATGGGGTGGCAAAGGTGGATAGGGTGGCAGAGGTGGGTGGGGACAGAAAGGTGGCCAGGGCGGAAGAGGCCCTATTATAATAAAAAAATATTATATAAATAAATAAGATATTAAATACATATAAAAATAATTTTATATATTAATTTAATATTAATATTAATTTTATTTTTTTAACAATGAAACTTTTATTTTTTAATATCTTTTTTCTATTTTTTATTTATATTTTTATTATTTTTTAATATTTTATATTTTTATTTCTTATTTATACTTTTATTTTATATTTTTTATTATTGATTTATTATTATTATTAATAATAATTTTTTAAATTTAATTTGTGATAACATTGTAATAATATATTGACTAGTCATATTGTGATAGTTTTATATTAAGATTAATTCTACATATATATTAAATAAAATTTAAAATAAAATCAATTATCTTGTGCTAACTCTCTATCCCGTCACATATTTATAGATAAATAAAATGTTACTAACATGTCTGCAAATGACATCATATATGTATGAAAGAAATATAGAAAGAATAATGAAATGTGGTATAATAGGGCTCTTGGCGAAGGTCCACTAAAAAAACTCAACGCGCCGTTAGTGGAACCTCGAAGGTGGTGCAAAAGACCACTATTAATAATACTATTATAATTACTAATAAACTAATAATACATTATTTTTACAATTATTTAACAATACTAACAAGAGTACAATAAATCTGACTGCATTTATAATATATGTTACCATCTCCTCCACTAATCTCCATAGTACAGTAACTCTTGCTAATATGCAGTAGTTTAAAATAAATGATTAAAAATGGAATAAAATATAATATGGCATATGGAGCATACATCATAGATTGTTGGTGTAAAAATTTTAATATTTTTCATATAGAAATAATTTGTCTACATTTGAGATGTTAAAATGTACACCGATCTCAGATTGAGATACTAGAATGTACGAAAATTAAGTACATTATTGATGTCACTATTCGGATTCTCCGAATGTACAAATAGAAAATTATTGAACGAGAGAAAAAATATCAGGACGCGAATGACTAATTGTAAGTTGGAAAATAATTAAAAGTTTTACAGGTATGTAAAATCTTTCGAGTCGATAGATATAAATGCCAAAGCAAGCATGGCTAAACGAATAAGGCGAGGGGCAAGACATAGCATATGTTAAATTTACACTTTGTTGCAATATTGCAAAATAACTTCATTTTTCTATTGACAATAGCAAATCTGAATTATTTAAAAAATTGTTAGTTTTAACATATGCGAATATTATTAATAAATATAAACTATTATTTTTTAAGCAAAAATAAAGATTATTTGATAATTTACACTGTTAGAAACAAATGCGGAAAAAAGAAAAGAAAGTTGCGAGAAGCAAATCTCGAACACGAGATTTTTCATATTCCAGCCACTTGCCTTAGAAACACTTACTTCTTAGCATTTATCGTCTGTTGCGTCGGCTCGGTGGAAGGGAGACGTGCATTCTCTTCCATTGGTCGACCGGGTCGAACTCACATGAATAGGGTGACGTCATCGGTTCTCGGTTGTATTTGTGTGAGGCTGCCGCTCGTTTCTAGCAGCACTGTCCTGCAACAGAGCAACATGAGGGAAACGGCCCCCACCATGCGGGCACTACACAAGCAAGAACCGCACGTCACACGTCCGTGTGCGCAGCACGCGTCTGCGTAGCATGCTACATTTTGTGTCACTTCCCCAGCCCGTAAAAAATGCTACGTACGAAAAATGCTAAGAAGCCAAGCGTTTTTAATCGAGTAAGGCGAATCGCTTGAATAATAAAGATTCCGTCTTTTAGACTTGCATCTTGCAACTTTTTTTTTCTTTTTTCCCGCATTTCTTTCTAACACACAATTGAGTAAATAATTAAATAATTTTTTTCTAAACAGTATTATTTTATATTTTTTTAAAATATTCGCATAAGTGAAATTAATAACTGTCGAAAAATATATTAATTTGCTATGACTTGTCAACAGAAAAATAAAATATAATTTTACAATTTTTCAACAAAATGCAAGTTTAACATATGCCAAGATTATTAATAAATATAACATAATACTTTTTTGTCGAAAACGTTATTTAATAATTTGATTGATTACTGTTAGAAACTCATGTGCAAAAAAAGTTGCAAAAAGCAATTTCCAAACACAATATCTTCAACATTTTAGTTACTCGCTTTACCCGTTTAGCCACGCTTGCTACTTGACATTTACCGCTTTAAACTGAAAAGAAAGATATATTAATAATTTATTACTAATTAATAGTGGCCTTCCACGCCACCCATGAGGTGCCACTAATAGCGCGCTAGATTTTTTTAAAGTGGATCTTCGCCTGTAGCCCTATTATACCACATATTATTGCAAAATACCACAAAAAATATATTACTATATAAATATTATGTATATTACAATATAAAAACTATATGTATATTATAAACATATACATATATATATTAGTATCATATTTACGTATAAATAATAGATGTGTACGGTACGCACGCGCGCACGCGCACGCACATATCTATTACTTATACTTGTGGTCTGACATATATGTATAATGCCAGACATGATGTTTAACCAGTTGAGTGGTAATGTATCATATATGTACATTTCTAAATAACTCCACTAATTTTTAACAGATTTGCATAAAACTTGATATCTTAAGGTTTTTTAGGCTGCTGAATTCGAATCTGTTGTCAAAATTGCAAAATTCAAAATGGCGGATCCAATATGGCGACTGTTAATTGTTACAAGATTAAAATATTGGAGTTAGATAAAATATGTATAAGACCTTATTTGTAGAGCTTTTTATGAGCTTCATTTTTTGTTTGACAACTTTTTCCGTACAATGAATACTTTCTGAAATAATTAACAAAAACAGTTTTACTTTTGAACTTTTGAGGGGGACTGGGGACGGAGGAGGCATTTGCGCCAAAAATCCATTTGGGAATATTATTTACTAGATAAAATAAGTATTTAGGCTGAATATAAGCCAAATCGGAGGTAATAGTTTTTCGGAAGTCCACCCCCCTTTTTCGATTCATCTCCACTTTTAACTAGAAAGTCGTAGTAAACATTTTTAAAAATCATTGTTCTTGTCTTGAAACGCCCTTTCAAATGATCCCCACTCGACCCATAGTGCCATTTAACATTTTCCACCCCTATTCTGCTCCCCCCCCTTCGCCCCCAGGGCGGGGGGGAACCACACCCATTTCGAAAAGTTGCTTTTTCGAAAACTTTGAACCCATGTTTCACCGTTTTTCGATATTTTAACTTTTGGCTCTTACCACTTTTGGCACAAATCTTTCGAAAAAGTTTACCACTCAACTGGTTAAATGTTTAAAATATCATGTCTGTAACAGACATGATTTCCTAAACATTTAAAAGTGTGGTCTGATATACATGATACCAGATATGATGTTTAAATGTTTAAAATATCATGTCTGTAACATACATGATTTCCTAAACATTTAAAAGTGTGGTCTGATATACATGATACCAGACATGATGTTTAAATGTTTAAAATATCATGTCTGTAACAGACATGATTTCCTAAACATTTAAAAGTGTGGTCTGATATACATGATACCAGACATGATGTTTAAATGTTTAAAATATCATGTCTGTAACAGACATGATTTCCTAAACATTTAAAAGTGTGGTCTGATATACATGATACCAGACATGATGTTTAAATGTTTAAAATATCATGTCTGTAACAGACATGATTTCCTAAACATTTAAAAGTGTGGTCTGATATGCATGATACCAGACATGATGTTTAAATGTTTAAAATATCATGTCTGCAACAGACATGATTTCCTAAACATTTAAATGTGTGGTCTGATATACATGATACCAGACATGATGTTTAAATGTTTAAAATATCATGTCTGTAACAGACATGATTTCCTAAACATTTAAAAGTGTGGTCTGATATGCATGATACCAGACATGATGTTGAAATGTTTAAAATATCATGTCTGTAACAGACATGATTTCCTAAACATTTAAAAGTGTGGTCTGATATGCATGATACCAGACATGATGTTTAAATGTTTAAAATATCATGTCTGTAACAGACATGATTTCCTAAACATTTAAAAGTGTGGTCTGATATACATGATACCAGACATGATGTTTAAATGTTTAAAATATCATGTCTGCAACAGACATGATTTCCTAAACATTTAAATGTGTGGTCTGATATACATGATACCAGACATAATGTTCAAATGTATAAGATATCATGCCTGATGTCACAGGCATGATATTCTATACATCTGAAAGTGAACAAAGCAAATATTAGCAATGAGCAATGCAATAATAAATTTTATTCTAAACATTATTATTGCATATCATTAGACGAGGAGGGACCAGCAATTTCATTAATATCTGCAGCATATAGTGTTAGACGACTTTTATCTTTTTTAGGACATGCAGAATACAATTTGTCCGCGGACATTAGAGACAAATGCTTTTCTTTAATTTCTATGTCTACAGCTGTTTCTCCTCTCGCTTTCAATGCTGACTTAAGCACGCATGTAGCATTGACACTGACAGATGAAAGTGGATTTCGTTTTTTTGTTTTTATATCTGGCAGCAAGGAAAAGATTCTTTCTAAATCGGCATTAGAATTTGGTAGCGATCTTATAGCATTTAAAAGAGACATCAAATTTGGATATTGATGAGTCCGTTGGAAAATTTGTTTCCACATGTCATCAAAATTTAACATTGATAGAATTTTTTTTTTCTGCTTCTGTAAAGCTTTGATGTAAAGCAAACCATTCTTTTCTTAAACCGTTTTCGTTAAACCCGCTAATAGTCTGAGCGACAAAAGAAACATCATTAAATGAAGTTTCTCTATTAATATCACGTAAAGCTGTGTCCGGTTCGAAAATTTTTAATTTTGATAAAAATTTGTCATTTATTGGTAATCTTTTACAAATTTCTTGGGCAGCAGTTATGTAAAATTGCAAACAGTTCTCTCGAACTATTGCAACTACGTTTGCGTGTCCCTCTGTTATCAACTCGTCAAGATATTTTTCACATTCATCTCCTAAATATACTTCGTTAAAAGATTTTTGATGTTCTTTTTTGGAAAATTCAAAATTATTACTTATATTTTGTAAAAGTTCTGACTTTAAGGCTCCTGGTCCCGTAGCCGTGAACTCCGCATTGACAGTGGCGACATAATTGTGGAAGGAATAAAAACCGAGTCGAATTTACCCAGTCGATTTATTGTATAAGTAAATAGTGTAACAGTTTGACCTAATCAATTGATACGATAAAAGTAAATTACTGAATAACATACAAAATACTAATTTATAATTTAAAAATTTGTTTACAAAAAAATAAACGCGATAAATACAGAATATATATAGCTTAGTACCGTTACCGACATGTCCATATGACAGAAATTCTCATGCAGCGTCTTAGGTGGGGAATCGATAAACTATTAGACGTGAAAAAATGACATGTTGACTACCCAATTTATTCTTGCGTGCCATTTCGTTAATATTCGTTAAATGTTAGTGCTGTGATATGTGACGTGTTCATGAAACCTGTAAAATTATCCGAAAACTAAGATTAGCAGGGAAAGCCCAACGTAGAAGGAGTATTTTCTACTCATACAGACAGCTGTCAACCGTGTGTTTTCTCGCATAATTAGGCTTCGTTTCACGGTTGATTTAACGATTGTTTATAACCTGTCAAGGAAAAAGCATAGTTTTTGGACAATTTTACAGGTGTCTTAAAGCGATCTAGAGTGTTACTTTGTTAAATTATCATTTTATTTAGAAATGGCACGCAAGAATTCTCGGCGTGTCATTTCTCGCTTCTGACGTCACGAATCTAATATGGCTGCGGTGACTACCCAGGAGCCTTAAGAAATGTTTACAAATATGTTTGGAACTGAAATGATTTCGGCTGCAATAACTGTATTCTTGTTTCTAGAGCTTGGAAAAATGCATTAAAAGCATTTAAAAAATGTAAAATATGTTTTAAAAATAATAAATATGCTTTTATATCAAGTTTTTGCATTATAGATAATAAATTTTGTCCAGACTTTGTTCTTTCACTCATTACCATTTCTTTTAAAAAATGCTCGACAGTATCCCAATACTCTAGAAGTCTTTCAATACATGAATGCCGAGAAAGCCATCGTGTGTCGGACAACTTTAAAATTTTTCGGTTTGCTTCCTGAAAACATTCACAAAATTCTTCAAAAATAGCTGATCGTTTTGGACTACTGTTAATATAATTTGCTATCTTTTTTACGAATTCCTCGCAATAGTCTGGGATCTTACCACATGCAGTATGTGCAACAAGTGCAGCGCAATGACATCGGCATGAAAATGTTAACAAATTTTTACATTTTTTTTCAAGTTTTGTTTTAAATGATGAATATTTGCCCGTCATGACGGGCGCATTGTCGCATGACAAGGCAACAATATTTAAAAATGGAATTTGCAGTCTATACATTTCTCATTTAAAAGCATCAAATAATTTATCCGCACTGCTATTTCTTGCATCAATATCTATTAATTTGACTAATTGCGAGCGAATGTCTAATGTTGCAGGATCAACATACCGAACATGAAACGTCATCCATTCTTGATTAGAAATGTGAGACGTTTCATCAATAAAAATAGTAAATTTAGTATTTTGAATAATATCGACTACACGATCCATTTCAACCGGGCACAACACGTTGGAAATAATTTTTTGACATTTAGTGCGACTCATTTTCATGTTTTGCAATACGTCAGAATCTTTTCCTATTTGTTGGAAAAAAGTGAGAATGTCTGTCGCAGTTTGATGCGAAATGTTTTTCTCAGCGATGAAAGCAGCGTATCGAATTTCTGCAGCTTTCTTTCGCTCAAACGACAAAATTGATTCGTCCGGCATATTAACATCTTTGTCTGTATTTTTCGTTTCCATATTAACATTTTTGGTAATTGTTAAATGTGCTATTGATTGCGCATAACGAGAAATACATGACATTTTAGCAGTTAGATATATTTCACAAAAGGAACAAAAACATAATGTTTTATCGTGTGATACTTCGCGTAACCATGGTTGAAAGTACCCAACCATTGTGGTTGAAATTTTAATGTCTTAGAAATATTTTTTTCTACAGTAATATAATTATTATTTAGTGATAAAGATGTGTCTTCTTTAATATTACTTTTGTGATACGTAGAATTTGCATGTCTAGAAATGCTCGTGTTGCAAGAAATATTTTTATCACATATAATGCAATGAAACAAACTGTCATCTAATGGTACTTTTTGTATCCAATATTTATATCTATCATCGCGAAGCCAAGCTTCTGAAAAGCTTCGCTTGCATTTTTTTGTAATAAATCACACATTTTTATAGTGAATAGAAAACAAAACTATAGAAAACAAAAAAAAAACGAAGATTCAAAGAAGAAAAAAAATAAGGAAAGAGAAGAAAAATTACGTAAATGTACAAAAATGTTTGAAAAACTTACAGTCAAGACTGCCTAAGCTTTTTCAACGGAAAGAAATGAGCGGCATATAAAATAAATAAATCGCTAAATCCGCTAGATTAGAAAACATATTGAAAGAATGCGATATCCGTGTAATGAAAATTCATAATACTGTCTGGTATCAATTACAATCTGCGAACTCGTGGCTTTATACTGCGCCGCAGGAGGAGACCCTTCACATTTTATGTAAAGACGACAAGCCGCGTCAAACATAACTACTTTTAACTGGTTTAGTTAAACTATCCCCGGAATGTGATGCCATTTCGGATAATGTTTTATTACATACCCAAACTATAAGCATAATCGATACCATTGACAAAGATTTTATTCCTAACGTTAATCTTAGTACAAACAAACTATGCGAAGATATCAAGGAAAGTAATGTTAATATTTCAGAGCTTCAATTGTTAAACATTGGTAAAACACCTCACTTAGATATTAATTTGTTAAAACAGCTAGTTCTAGTCTGGACGAATTATATAAAGAAGCAAATGAGATAGGCAAACATCACCGAACTAAAACCTTATATGAAAAGACCTTGAGTTGGTTTTATTATATATTATATACTATGATAAAATTAGTTATAATCTATATAACGGTAAAATGTTCATTGATTAGTAAGTTCGTTCATATTTTTAAATTATGTTGTATACCTAAGGAAGGCTGCGTTCAGTATTTTAACAACTGTTTTAATAATAATATAACCACTCGTAGTGCTCATTCGACAGCTACGCAACGCGAAGTTACCTTTATATCGGTACCGACCGACAGCGAAGAACCCCTTCGTATCGAAAGAGAGGGACATGGAACAAATAACGAGATCCGACGTTCTCGCTCTCGTAATAATCGATTGTCAAGACTTGAACGTGTGTAAGACAAAACACAACTATTGTATCGTTTTAAGGAAATTTAACATTGCGAATTAATGACATAGTATAAGAACCTATATATGTGTATGTTAGAGTATAAGACTACGTTATACCTCATTGTTAGAACATCGTTGAATATTAATTTTTCTGATCATTGTAATACTAGATTAAGTTACTGCGTTAATTTAGAAATAAGATCTTAAATGTATTTTTCTACTTCGAGAAAGATCTTCATTCCTAAGGGGGGAGATGTTACGTGCCGCAACTTATAGTTTCTTAGATTACTCTTTTTATTCGAACCTTTGAACCTTTTTTTATCTTTACTCCTTCTTGATCCTAAACACATGACCCTTCGATAACTGCAATAAACATAAACGCTGTCCCTATGCTTAACGCAAATTTTTTTTTTTTGACAAAACCGCCTCTTTCCAATAAACATTCCGCCGCTACGATTTTCCTACAGCACCTTAAACGAAGATCATTCTCGCCAGTTCAGTTCTCGATCAAAGCTCAAACCAGCAACACCGAATAAAGACTTTTTCCACAAACGTGTCCCGACTTATTCTAAATAATCTATTACGTAGCTATACGCTCGTAACAGCACGCGACCAATCAAAATTGTCAAAATGTGACATCACAGATAAGCGGTAAATTTAAAACTACTGTTTTCAAGCAGCTTATATTAGCAGCATTCTCGTCAAATATATTATTTTGATTTTAAGTTTGAAGAGAAAAATCTATTTTAAAGTAATATTTTATGAACTAATAAATATTCTGTAATAAAGTATAATATAAATAAACATTATAAACTCAATATAAAAAAATTTAATATAAAATAAACATAAAAATATTAATCTTTTTTGTTAAGGTTGTTGCGCCTACTTCGGTAGCGGTAGGCGCTGCATAAAGATTCGGGATTCGCCGTGCTGGTCAAGGGGGCTTTGGCTCGGAGAGTTTACAATAATTATGCACTTCTGAATAGATAGAATAACTTTTATTCGATATCTTGTTATTACACTTGTCACCTCACTCACTCGGCGACCGTACTACTGCGATTACGCGTGTACGCGACGTGTCGTGCTTCGTCCGGAACTTTGCTGATAAAAACCCGCGGCGCCTTGTGTGCCGCCTTTATTTATACGGATCAGTATTCGGAACACAATGAGACTTGAACAATACCGGTCCATTGTATTACCAAAATGCTGATCTGTTTAACCTACTTTAGACGCAAGTGACACTCGGCACTTCTAAGAAGGAGTGCTCGCGTCAGCGCCTAATTGTTTAATAATTAAATAACTTTTGTCACATGGTTCTCGAGAAGTGGCCTTGATTAATGGCCTTCTAAATGCTTATTATTGTTATTGCCTAATTAACCTATAATTATAGCGTTGTGGTCTTTCGACACACAACATCCCTCCCCCGTTAAAAGAAGAAAATGGAGGTATGAAGTTTTCGTTTGTTTAGTGCAGTTGTCCCGGTAGTAACCTGAGTAGTGCATGTTATAATAATTTACAATTTTACGCATTCCGGGGTTGCGAGAGTTTTCGAGTTTCCCTTTTTCTTTTCGTTAAAACAATTACCATTCCTATTAATATGGTTAACACAATAACTGCGATGGCTACAGAACTAGTGACCATAGGATAAATAAATGTTGGCTTTTTGAATTGCATAACATTACTTTCTTCTAATTCCTTATTAATTTCTTTTATTTCTCTTCCTAAGTCCATGAGTTCCTTAGGGCTCTGAATGATTTTCTTTAATTTTATTGGTCGATTGCCTCCTCGGGCTTATTTATGACTGTCTCTTTTATTAGAGTTAAGTTAAATTTCGGCAAAAAGGCTTGAATGCTAGTGTCGCTTGTTGACGTTAAAGTCCTGATGGTCATGTCCGTCGTAATTATGTTACAATTATTTACTAATGTAATTCTACCTGTGCGTTCGATTTTGATTCGCATATCCCTTTTATTTTTGCACTGTATAATTATTTCCTGTTCTTTATTAGTCGAATACAGCCACGAATTTTCTTTGCTTAGAGCTATCCAAATCGTTTGGTTAGATTTAATATATCTAACGTCGCACGCATTTTCTTTCGCTAGTCCCGCGTATAACTGTACTTCACAGAGTGCTCTCAGATTTATAGAGTATACTGGACTGTCTGGTTTATAAATATACTGATTTACGATTTTTACACACTTAAATTTTCTACCGTCATGGTTACATAGGAGGGTAATTCCAGATTAACGGCAACTATATGTTGGTTTATTTCCGTAAAGGTAAATAGTTCGCCATGGTTATGGACGGGTAGAGGAATTATCTTTATTAACTTATACTTAGGATAAGATACAAGTGGAAATCTTAATATAGTGTACACAGTGTCGTTCGCATAATAGCGGTAAATTTTTCTAATAACGGCCAAATTTGAGGGGGGAGTTGCCTCCCAGTTTTCTCCGGGGGTTTTTCCGGTTTGGCGTGCCGGTAGCGCATATGATAAAGTGCATGGAGAAGCAAGGAGAGGCGGAGAGGTAAGTGTTTATTGTTCCACAAATAATTTTAAACGATTCGCATAAACGACCATGCTTTTCCTCCCCGCTTTTATAGTGTAATTCACGTCGGAATTTTGTTTAATTATTGTATGCGGTCCTCTCCATAAAGATTCTAATTTCTTAGAGCGTCCGCGGCGCAGTGTTTCATCGTATAGCACTACCTTGTCGCCTGCTCTAAACGTGCTTATATTAGCCTTTTTGTCGTAGCATTCTTTTGATTTTGCTTTCTCCTCTTGCATGTTCGCTTTCGCTACCTGGTGTGCTGGGCGCAATCTTTCTTTGAACTCGGATACGTAGTCATCATACGTATACGTTAATTTCGGTGGACATGTCAGGGCCGTAGGGAGCGTAACCTGGTGTCCGTACAACAGTTCAAATGGCGTATAACCTGTCGCTGTATGTGGTGTAGTATTGTATGTGAACATCGCGTAGGGCAGCCATTCGTCCCAATCAGTCTGATCTCCGTTTATGTAGTGTCGCAAGTACTCTGCTAGTGTCCTATGCGATCTTTCGAGCGCGCCGTTACTTTCCAGGTGGTACGCGCTTGTACGAATCTTCTCAATTTTTAACAGTTTGCAAGTGGTCTTAAACACTTCGCTCATAAAATTCGTTCCCTGGTCGGTGAGAATTTTATCAGGCACTCCGTATTCCAAAATTATTTTTGTAACGAATGCCTTCGCTACTGTACCAGCTTCCTGATTTTCGATGGGCATTGCCTTGCTCAGTTTCGTGAAATGATCTTGGAATGTTAGTACGTATTTGTTTCCGGTTAGAGTTACGGTTAACGGTCCTACTATATCTAGTGCGCATTTTTCGAATGGCCTATCCGGAGTATCGGTAATAATCATTGGCGCTTTACTTCGCCGTTTTAATTTATTCTTTTGGCAATGCTCGCATTTGGCAATGTATCGTTCTACGTCTTTTGTTAACCCTCTCCAATTGTGAGTTAAACGGATTCGATTTATGGTGCGTTGCACGCCTTGATGCCCGCCTATCGGTGCATCATGATACTCATATAATATTTGCTGTTTCTCTTCCTCCGTGTATTTTTTTATCTCTTTTTCGCTATCTCTTTCTTCTTCCTCTTCATCACTCTCTTTCTCCTTGTCGATTATATGTATATCGTGAGCGACGTTGCGACTTAGTGCGTCAGCATTTGTATTGTATTTTTCGGCTTTGTGTACGATTTCATAGTCGTACTCTTCCAATTTCAGTCTCTATCTAATTAGACGAGATCCTGGATCGGTCACGTTGAACAACCAAATTAGCGGTTTATGGTCGGTGACAATTTTAAATTTGGTCCCGTATAGGTACGGTCGAAAATGTTTGACCGCCCACACAATCGCGAGCAATTCTTTTTCCGTCGTGTTATAATTTTGTTCTGCACGAGAAAGAATTCTGCTAGCATAAGTTATTGGTCGGTCTTGTCCTATCACTCCTTGTGACAAGATACCTCCTATCGCGAAATCCGATGCGTCGGTAGTCAGTATAAATTCATCGTTGAAATTTGGATACTGCAAGACGGGAGCGGTAATTAGTTTCTCTTTTAGATTGTCAAAAGCTCCTTGCTGCTCTTGTGTCCACTCGAATTTTACTCCCTTTTTAATCAATTTCGTGAGTGGTTTGACTATTTTCGAAAAATTTTCGATATACCGTCTATAATAGCCCGCCAGTCCTATGAATGATTGCACATCCTTGACTCGTTTTGGCGTAAGGAAATTCTTTACTGCTTGGATCTTTCCAGGGTCAGGCATAATTCCGTGTTCGGTAATTATGTGTCCTAAATATGCCACTTCTTTTCTAAGAAATTCACACCTGTCCGGCTGTAATTTCAGATTATTGTCGCGTATTTTTTGTAATACTTCTAATAGTCGTTAGTTATGGTCTTCTAAACTAGCGCCGTATATCACGATGTCGTCTAAATAGACCAGACACCGTATTCCTTGTATGCCCGCCAGAATAGTATTCATTAATCTTTGAAACGTTGCCGGGGCATTCTTTAGCCCGAACGGCATCCGATTAAATTCATAATGCCCGTATGGCGTTGAAAAAGCCGTTTTTTACTTATCTCTGTCTGCCATGGATATTTGATGATAGCCCGATGCCAGATCTAACGTTGTAAAATATTTCGAATTCTCTAGTTGGTCCAAAATATCTGTTATATTTGGCAGTGGAAAAGAGTCTCCGACTGTTAGGTCGTTTAATTTTCGGAAATTGACCACGACTCGCATTTTAGGTTTTCCCGAAGCGTCTGTTTTCTTCGGTACCACCAAAAGTGGTGCGTTCCATTGACTCGAACTTGGACGTACGATATCGTTTCTTAACATTTCCTGTGCCTGTCTATTTACTTCGGCCTTATGCTTCTCCGGTAATCTATACGGTCGCGTATTCGCGGGTGCCGTACCGGCTCGAGTTACGATCTCGTGTTGCAGTGCCTCGGTGCAGGTCAGGGGTTCTCCGTCCAAATGGAATATGTCACTGTATTCTTCGCAGATTGCCAATATTGCTGTTTCTTCTTTGCAATTCATATGCTCGGTCCTTATTGACTTCTTTATTTTTCCAATGCGCGATAAAGGTACTGTATTCTCCTCCTCGCATTTTCTGGTGATTAAGATTTGCGCTTCTACCTTATTTTCTATAGGCTCAATATCGACGTGTGGGGCTTGTATTACGATCTCTTCGTCGGTGGTGTTTATTACGCTTACGGGACAGCTAAAGTCACTGGCGTTTACTAAACAATCGCCGATAATCACCCTTGGTCGTGTCTCCAATACGTGCACGACTCCTAGAGCGTTTTCGCTTGTCGTGGCTTGCACGACTGTTTCACTTCGTGGTGCCAATGTTATTTTCTTATAAGGAAACAGCTTGAATGTAGTTTTTCTATGGTTAATCGCTTAGTGGGGTACTCCCAATGCGTCACATGCCGTTTCAAAAAATCTGCGCCCAGAATTCCTTCATGTGTTATAGGGAAATCATCTCCCACCACATGTATCTTGTGTCTTATGCGCTTGTTGCGCATGGGTATATTGCCTTTAATTATCCCCAAAGTTTCCGTTTTTCTTTCGGTGGCGCCGATTAATGTAATTTTTTCGTCATAGATTAGCGTTTCTCCCTTCAGATGCTTCAACTTTATTAATGTTAATGTAGCGCCAGTATTCACCAGCATGGTAGATATTTCTCCTTTTGCTTTTTTAACAGGGATTTTAATCAGATCCAAATCCGTATTTGTTTGCGCTATTTTATCAGTATGTGCGACTTGTAGAGTTTTTGCTGGTCGAGCTGTTCTCTTGGCAGTGACCTCGCTCTTGTTGTCGTTATCGTCGCCCTTGCCCTTATCACTTTTAGTGTATTTAATGGCTCTTGGACGTACATTGTCGTTTGAGTTGGCCCCTTTTTCGGGACGGCCGTTTAGCAGCCAACACTCGTCGCGCAAGTGTCCTGTCTTTTTGCAATGCTTGCAATATTTTTCAAGAGCGTTTACTCTTTGTCCGTCCGCCTTGGGTAAGTTAAATCGGTTAGCGAAGCGACTTGTGCGGCATTCGCGTCCGTGGCCCCATTTGCCACATTTTGCACATTGCGGTGGTTTTTCTCGCGTGGTACCTACCGCTTTGTAATTAGGCTTATTCATTACGTTTGGGCCTCTTATTTTTTCTTCTGAGGCAGCCACTGCTATCGCCTCTTGCAAATTGCTGTAGTTCCGCGATCGGACTATTATTTTTATGTCCTCCTGCAATCCTAATTGAAAATTTTGCAGGGCCTGGCCTTGTATTGTTCCCTTAATCGTGTTCTTTTCGGCCACGGTGTGTCCCTTGCCTTCAATCGTTGACTCATAGAGTTTCATTGCGAGCTGATCCACTCGCAAGCCATATGCTTGAGCGCCCTCCCCCTGCTTTTGCTTGAGTGTGTTAAACTCTAACTGCAGGTGAGCAATGCTTTTACGGGTCGTACAGCATGCCTCGAGTTCTTGCTTCAGTTCTGCGAACGTTTGTATGTTTCGCGTCTGGAAATCGAGCATGACCTTTCCCTTTAGTTTAGTGCACAATATGGCCTTGAATAACTGTGACTCTTTTGTAGGATTTATGCTTTCCATTGCATATGTGCTTGCGCTTAAAAATTCTTGGATTTTGTGCTGCGAGGTACCGTCAATTTCCGGTATTATACTCCGCGCTTCCTTTAACATTATGTAGCTGGTCGCGGGTAGGGACTTACTCCGTATATCGGATGGGCCACGTCCGTATGTCACGTTCGTCTCTGTTACACGTCGTGGTGAAACCTGTACCCTATTATCAAGCCCGAACGCGACTGGTCGGATCGTGTTTCTTATATCGCGTTGCTGTTCTTGTAGATCGACGAACTGCTCTTGTAAGCGTAGTATTTGCGTGTGGAAGTGTTCCTGTATCCCTTGTAGTTGGACTCGCATGTCGCTCATAAATTCGACCATTATTTCCATCAGCTCAGTTTCGCGATTTCTCTGCGTTCCGGCCGCTATTACGGTCTCTTCGCCTTCGTTACTTAGTTGTTCGCGTAACGATTCTATATCTTCGTCTATCGCGCTGGCAGTTATGTTGCGCGGTGCTTGGGCCATCGTGCTCTCGTATCTTATCTCGCGCGGATCGAATATACTGCTATCGTATGAGGTCAGTTCGGACTCGCTATTTGTTGACGTGCGACTCGGTGTTCTACTGCCTATTTGTCTGTTTTGACGCGTTTCCCTATCCTCACTTTCGGGTATTAGACTAGTATCTATTTCCCCGAAAGAGTAGTGTCGATTTATTTCTTTATTCTCGTGGACTTCCGGATTCTCGCTCGCGTTTTCGGTACTAGAACTCTGTGTTTCGAGTTTGCGATTTCCGCGTGTCGCACGCTGTGTTCCCTGATTCGGGTTTATAAGTACGCTTATCGCTCGTTGGCCCTGGCTGCTGAATAGCCAGGATCGATTTAGTTGCACGTTGGGGTTATCGCGTTCTTCGGACGCCGCTTAACTTTTAGTGTACAATTTTTGTCAGTAACTTATAGAATTATTATCGCTCGCATGTTGAATCGCTGCTCGTGCCGTTGCGTCGGACTGTCTTCTACGTCCGGCTGTCGGCTGTTGAGGCAGGTCGCGGTTCGTCTCTGCGATAAGGCTGCTCTGCTCAGGTTGCGCTGCTTCAGCTCCTGCGACGTTTTGCTAGGCTCACGCTGTCCCTCTGCTGATTGCTGCTACGGATTGCTTCGGCCTTGTCACTTTCTTGGTCACCAGTTTCAACACTTTAACTTTCGTTTTGCGTTGTTTTTAGCTCTGGCGCCTGTGCTTCTAACTCTTCGAGTTAGACTTCTTGGTCCAGCTGCAGCCGTGCCCAGGTCATCAGGGTATCCAGAACATCCAGATAAACGGTAAAGATGGCGAGAATCCGACCGCTGCCACCAATTTGTTGCGTCTACTTCGGTAGCGGTAGGCGCTGCGTAAAGATTCGGGATTCGCCGTGCTGGTCAAGGGGGCTTTGGCTCGGAGAGTTTACAATAATTATGCACTTCTGAATAGATAGAATAACTTTTATTCGATATCTTGTTATTACACTTGTCACCTCACTCACTCGGCGACCGTACTACTGCGATTACGCGTGTACGCGACATGTCGTGCTTTGTCCGGAACTTTGCTGATAAAAACCCGCGGCGCCTTGTGTACCGCCTTTATTTATACGGATCAGTATTCAGAACACAATGAGACTTGAACAATACCGGTCCATTGTATTACCAAAATGCTGATCTGTTTAACCTACTTTAGACGCAAGTGACACTCGGCACTTCTAAGAAGGAGTGCTCGCGTCAGCGCCTAATTGTTTAATAATTAAATAACTTTTGTCACATGGTTCTCGAGAAGTGGCCTCGATTAATGGCCTTCTAAATGTTTATTATTGTTATTGCCTAATTAAGCTATAATTATAGCGTTGTGGTTTTTCGACACACAACAAGGTATTAGCATTTTTTTTTTAGATATTAACATTTTTATCGGTTACGTTTTCACTGAAAAGATTTCACTCAATCATGCGTTTCCGAACATAAACGTCAAGCACTGAGGGTCACCATGTTTAGTCGAACCGTTCGGATGGTCTGATTGGCCCCGAGTGTGACGTCACACTTTGACTACGCAGTGAGTGAATACGAGATGAGCATACCCTTGTATTTATACCATGGCCTCAACAACAGCAGCTGGAGCGGATGCCGGAGCAACCGCATCCAAAAAAATATAGTATGTAATAAATTTTGAATTATTACATTCTTCATACACATATAACATATTTTTATTTTATTGATTATTTACATCAATATTTATTTTGTAGGAAAAAAAAGGAGAGGAGCCGGCCGTGCACGAGCCCGCTAGTACGTCCAACGGGCTGCTCGCGGGGCCACAAGAGGCTATATAAATGGAAGCCAGAGGAATCGGTGGCGGAAGGGGCGGCCGCGGCGGGAAAGGTGGCCGCGGCGGAGTAGGAGCAAAACCATACATACAAAATATATTTATTAATTAGTAATATTTTTTTATACATATATATAAATAAAAATGAAACAAAAGTAAAAAAAAAACAACCTTATCAATATTTATATTTGATGTCTCTTCAACCGCTGTTAAATTCTAATAATAAAAAAGTGTGTGTGTGTGTGTGTGTGTGTGTGTGTGTGTGTGTGTGTGTGCAAGCGCGCACGCACGCGTGCGTACCATACACATCTATTATTTATACGTAAATATGATACTAATATATATATACCGGGTGTTTCAGACCACCCGTCCCACCCTTTTAAAACGTAGGGATGTGCTTGTACAAAAAAATGGCTCAGACGAAATTTGCATGATTTCGAGGGATCTATCTGAGGGTGACCTTGACTTTGACCTCGCAGTTGATTTTCAAGGTCATTTAAAAGTCAGAGTAATTTTTTAAAATAGAAACCCCTATTTTTGACTCCAAAATCTAATAGCTGGTGTCAAGAGCTTTTCAAAACACTATAATAAAGTTATTTTTTATTAAGTACTTTTTGAGTTATGAGGCTTGTAAATTACAGTATTTTGACATAAAATACAAAATATCTTGTAAAATATTCAATTTTCGGGAATCTTACCTTAATACTTTTATGCATAAAATAATGAGACGAATCAATTGGTATAAAGAAAACACATAGTTGCTTTCAAGAAAAAGTATGCAGTTGCATGTTGCAAACTACATATTTTTTCTTGAAAACAACTATGTGTTTTCTTTACATCAATTAATTCGTCTCTTTATTTTATGCATAAAAGTATTAAGGTAAGATTCCCGAAAATTGAATGTTTTACAAGATATTTTGTATTTTATGTCAAAATACTGTAATTTACAAGCCTCATAACTCAAAAAGTACTTAATAAAAAATAACTTTATTATAGTGTTTTGAAAAGCTCTTGACACCAGCTATTAGATTTTGGAATCAAAAATAGGGGTTTCCATTTAAAAAATTACTCTGACTTTCAAATGACCTTGAAAATCAACTGCGAGGTCAAAGTCAAGGTCACCCTCAGATAGATCCCTCGAAATCATGCAAATTTTGTCTGAGCCATTGTTTTGTACAAGCACATCCCTACGTTTTAAAAGGGTGGGACAGGTGGTCTGAAACACCCGGTATATATATGTTTATAATATACATATAGTTTTTATATTGTAATATACATTACAAATTAATATATTTTTCGACAGTTATTAATTTAACTTATGCAAATATTTTCAATAAATATAAAATAATACTGTTTAGAAAAAAAATTATTTAATTATTTACTCGATTAGAAAGAACTGCGTTAGAAAGAAATGCGGGAAAAAAGAAAAAAAAGTTGCAAAATGCAAGTCTAGAAGACGGAATCTTTATTATTCAAGCAATTCGCCTTACTCGATTAAAAACGCTTGGCTTCTTAGCATTTTTCGTACATAGCATTTTTCGCGGGCTGGGGAAGTGACACGAAATATAGCATGCTACGCAGACGCGTGCGCACACAGACGCATGACGTGCGGTTCTCGCTTGTGTAGTGCCCGCATGGTGGGGGCCATGGTGGAAAGAAACAAGGTGAGTTATTCTCGTGGTTGCGCAGTAGTCTAAAGGTAGTGGGGAGCGGACAGCCAATCATAGGGGGCCCATTTCATGAAAATTCAGTATGGCTGATGGCTGATGACATGCTTTATTAACGTATATAAAGTGTATACAGTGTTCCTCTTAAAAAAATATATAGTGTTCGTGCAGAGAGTTTTCTTAAATTTGGAAAAGACCGATGTGACCGTCGTGTAAGTAATAAATGAATATATAATATGAAGATTTGTTTAGAGTTTGGTGTAATATGTAATATTATGTGACTTTATCTTTGTAGACAGTATGCCGACCTGTTGCATTAAAAATTGTAATAGTCGCAGTATTTATTTATTTACAATACTGTTTTGATTTTTTAATCAGCTGTGAACGTTTGAATTTTGCGCGCATAAAATGGGTTCCCTGTGATTGGTTGACAAGCAAGTCCCTCAACTCTTTGCCGCCATTATGCGCAATAACTCACCTTGTTTCTTTCCACCATGGTGGGGGCCATTTCCCTCATGTTGCTCTGTTGCAGGATGCTCGATCTTGCAGCACTGGTGACGACAGTGAGGCTCGCCGGACAGTGGTGACAGTCCGCGCATCACCTTGCGCACGTAGATCCTCGCTTTTGATTAGCGATCTTTGATCTTATCGTGTCGATTAGCGAATCTCGATCCTCGTGTCGCTCCTCGATATATCGGCTCTCTGTGGCGCTTTTCCAAAATGACCCCGGTCTCTCTTATGGCAGCTGCTTCAAACGTCTTTCGCGGCCTTTTCCGTTTCTGGACCATATTCTGAATCGGTCGGAAACTGGCCAGGTTCCGACCTGATTCTTACTTCCTGGCTCGTTACGAAAGCTCCTTTATTTTTGGTACTCCACTCCGGGTCTTCGACGTGTGAGAGCGCGCTTTCCTCTCGTGCGTCATTTCTCTCGGGGCGTCCACCGGCCTCGACATGTTTCGTATCTGAAATGTTATTCTCGGTAGCGACATGGCTTGAGGCAGTGATGCCAATTCGAGCTCGCTGGTACCATGGGTACCATAGTGGAGGGGATACCCACACAAGCGAGACCGCTGACGTCACGCGTCCGTGTGCGCTCGACCAAGTCGGCTATACAGCGACGTTGCACGCTTGTTGCGTATGGCAGCGTGAAATGTTCTTTCAAGCTTGCATTTACAGCTTTGTAAAAATAATATTATATTGATATAAATAAAATCTCGTTACAACATTTGAATTATTTGAATTATTAATATGAGTATAAATTATTAATAAGAGTTTATGGCAAAAAAAAAAAGCTTATAATATTAAAGAACATTTTATATATATTAGAGAGAGGTCCCCTCTCTCCTCGATAATTACGTTACGCGATCGACTGATACTATTATTTTCTTATTAATTTATAGATCGCGCCTTTTTGTGTTTTCTCCGCGATCCGCGTGTTACTACATTTTTGTTATTTTTAATCCCACCTCTCTCTCTTTCTCTCTCGACGTTGTCTCGTCACACTGTAATACGTTTATTTTATTTGTGGCAATTATAAACTGTATGTGTCAAAACTGTGCATTTTATTTATTTCTCATCTTGTCACGTCTGTTCACTCCCCGTTGCCGCTCTAACAATATATATAATTATATTATTAATATATATATATATAATAATATATATAATAATATTATTAATTTACTAATTTTTATTTTATAAATTAACTAAAAAAATAAAATTTAAAAGATAATCTTTAAGTATTAGGTTCATATTAATGTTATATGTCGTTTTATGAAGTATTTGTAAATGTGTCATAAAAGGTGAAAATTTTCATGCGTCGCGATCAACATGCAGTTAACAGCGCAATTAACCGAATAAGCTGACAATAAAACGTTTTTTCGTTTCTCGGAAATAAAGTCTCACGCATTTTTCGATTACTTTCGTCACTAAACTTTTCTACTGATTATGTTTAAGTTTTTTAATACTTTAATGTGAAATATTTTCACAATAATTTTATTTATTTTCAATCTATCTATCAATCTGTCTATTGCAAGATCTGTCTATCATTTATCTTGTTAATTAATTATAAATTATGGAAGTGGTCTTCCACACTACCTATGAGGTGCCACTAATAGCGCGTTCGGTTTTTTAACGTGGACTTTCGCCTGTAGCCCTATTATACCACATTTTATTATTAAATACTACTATTATATATACGTCTATTATTTATAGATGTAGTCTGACATACATAATGCCAGACATAATGTTCTAATGCAAATGATATCATGCCTCATACAGGCGCGCGTGCGTGTATGTGTGAGAGTACATATACACATCTATTAGTCGAATTTGGCAGCGGTTTTCAAAGGAGACGTCAAATCGAGATATTGATGAGTATGTTTTAAAATTAGTTTTTTATTTCTATTTATGTTTATACAATAAATATACATATTATATGTTAGTAGTTTATAAAAATATTTTGTATATAGGGCTTTTCGGCCCCCTAGCTTCCTCTTCCCCCACGACCACCTCTTCCGCCACGGCTTCCTCTCCCGCCACGGGCTCCTCTGGTTGCAGAGGCAACCATGTTGCCTGCGACCCCGCGAGCAGCCCGCTGGGCGTACCAGCGAGCTCGTGCACGGCCGGCTTCTCTTCTTTTTTTTCCTAAAAAATAAATATACATATATGATAAATAATTAATAAAATAATATAATTGTACATATTAAAAATGCAATAATTAAAAATTTATTACATACTGTGTTTTGGCAGCGGTTGCTACGGTAGCTGTTGCTGCTGTTGCTGCTGCTGCTGCTGCTGCTGCTGCTGCTGTTGTTCATGCTGTTGCTATTGCTGTTGTTGATGCTGCTGCTGGAACAAGTGCAATTTTTGCACTGCTTGTTGTTGCTGCTGCATTTGTTGCTGCATTTGTTGCAGCATTTGTTGCAGCAGATGCGGAAATTGTGCATCTTGCACAGCGTTTTCTGTGAAAAGAGATAAATATATATAATATATATAATGTATAATATATACAACGTGAGGCATCTAAAACAGGCCACCTGAATAATTCTTTTATTTTTAATAATAGAAAAGTGTTTCAGACAAAAGTTGCATGATTTCGAGGGGGTCATTACATAGTATATGTATTTTTTTATAAGTAGAGGCGTTTCGGAGATTTAAAAGTCAATTTTGATTTTTTAAATGAAACTACCTTGATTTTTTAAAATAAATCGATTTCTTGCAATATTTGGTATAAAAAAGTATAAGGGTAGGATGGCCAAAAATTGAATAATTATCGATATTTCAGTTTATGTAACATTACGTCAAATTAAAGTATAAAATATCTTGTAAATCAGTGCTCGGAATCACTTCAGCTTTTTAGCCGATTCTCGCGGCACACGCCTTTCCTTTCCTTACCGCGCGCGCCGTAGCCGCTAGGGCCAGCGCCGAGCGTTAAGAGCGGTGCTATCCGATTAATGTTGGGTTCTTCTCCCTTGATTATTAAAAATTGAAGAAATTTATTAAAAATATTTTTTTCATTTTTAAATTTATTATGTGGAAATATTTGAATAGATTTCCACTTCACCCATGAGATACTATTGCTATTAAAGAAAAAAATATTTTTAATAATCAAGAGACACGGTAGTGTCTCGCGCCAAGTTCACGCGCAGCGCGCAACGCAAGCGCAAGACCGACCGTGTCTCTTTATTACGCGAGACGGAAAGTTCAGATGAGCCGAGATTATCGGATCTCAATAACGACTGGGCCGATTGAGTTGGCAATAGGCTCAATCGAAAGCGCATACCTAAAATATATAACGAAAGTTTGCTTGTTTTTGCTCTGTGTGCTTTATATAAATAAAATATATGCATTCAAAGTCGAGAAATCTAAAAAATCATTTCGCTAGGATGTATGTCGCTCATATCTTATTGGTCAGCGTCGTCAGCATTTCTTTTTCTATCTAAAAGACGTCTTTCCTTTTCTAACATTTCTAACATGGCGGCGCTCAGACCTGTCAGCTCGCAACTTTGATGATATATTAATTACATTGATATAATTAATATCGGTCGTAAAATGTATATATAACGTGTTGTGGAGACGAATAAAGATAGTGTATATCAAAATAATAGTATTTTTTATGAAAAAAATTTTTTTCGATCTTGAAGTGCAGAAGTGTAGCAAGACATGTTGACAACACTCAGTATTCTTTGGTTAGTGGACAGACAGAACAGAATGAAATTGACTGGAAATGATAAATATTGTTAGAACTAATTTAGTATACATAGAACAGAAATATATTAAACTTTGATATTTAATTTTATTTATTTTAGACAAATCATACACTAAAGTCTCGAATCATGTGCTTTTTTTGACAAAAAGTATGATAAAATTAAAATTTATACAATCATACCAATTATCACTATGCCTTATGTGACAATTGTTTAGAGACTTTAGTGTATGATTTGTCTAAAATAAATAAAATTAAATAGCTCAAAGTTTAATATTTCTGTTCTATGTATACTAAATTAGTTCCAACAATATTTATAATTTCCAGTCAATTTTATTATAATCAAAACAAAACAGTGTTTTACCTTTCAAAAAAATTGTTGTATATATTAAATAAAAAAAAACTGTCGTATATATATTATTAAAAAGAAAGAAATAATATCTATCAAAAAATTACCTTTTTTAAAAAAAGGTAAAAAAAGGCGCCAAGTACACGTTCTTGTCACAACTAAAACAAAACAGTATTGTTTTACTTTTCAAAAAAATTGTCGTATATATTAAACCTTTCAAAAAAACCTGTCGTATATATTAAAATTTTCAAAAAAAGCTATCCTATATACTTCTTACAAAAAAATATGATATCAGGAAATGGCACCAAGTGGGACTAAAGAACTATAAAAAAACTTGTACACTATTTCTATAAAACTCTTCTATAAAACTCTTGTACATAAAGCTGTCGTATATATAATTAATTATATTATATACTATATTTTATCATATTTTACATATATTATACTATATATACTATATATATTATTAGATATACTATATATATTATAAAAAAGTAAAAAAATAATTTATTTTTTTAACATTAATCGGATAGCGCCGCTTCTAACGCTCGGCGGCGCTGGCCCAAGCGGCTGCGGCGCGCGCGGTAAGGAGAGGAAAAGAAGCGTGTGCCGCGAGAATCGGCTAAAAAGCTGAAGTAATTCCAAGTACTGTTGTAAACAATTCAACTTTTGTCCATCCTACCCTTATGACTTTTTCCATTAAAAAATCAAAGTTGACCTTCAAATCTTCGAAACACCTCCACTTATAAAAAAATACATCTACTAAGTATATAATGATCGCTTCGAAATCATGCAACTTTTGTCTGAAATACTTTTTTATGATTAAAAATAAAAGAGTTATTCAAGTGGCCTGTTTTGAATGTCTCATCCTGTATGTATATATATATATATATATATATATATATATATATATATATATATATAATGTCTCCTTTTTATATTACGAAATAAAACTGCGCCTGAGTTTCTGCAAATGAAAGAATTTTCTTTATTTGTTGATACAACTCGCCCTTATATCTAACTTATTTACACTATTTACACTTATTTACCTGCAAATGAGAGAAACAACATTTACAGCTAATATTTCGTTCTTCTCTGTTGATTACCGTTTTTAGCTTTACCGGAATTTTGAATTACTCACTCTCGGCACACTATCTTGACATTTCTCTCTATCTATTATATCCCCTCTCTAACTCGACCCAGCCTACTTCGCTGTCGCTACATTAACCGACATAAACATAAGGCGACGAAATAAGGTCACCACTGATCGTATTTCGTTACATATATATATAATAATACAAATGCAATCTACAATAATATTTACTACTTACGGGATGAAGCGTCTTCCATTGCACCTGTTGTAGCAAAAGTAACAATTGAAGATCGTGGACGCGATTTCATTGCGCAAAATCACTGTACGCAGCATTTTAGCGTTTCTCGATTGTTTCTGCGTATAGGCCGCGTCTGCGGTGTAGTCTGCTGGAGCACGGCATATTTTAATTGGTATATTTTATATGCGTTTGTTTATTTTCTTTTGAAAAAGCTGAGGCTGTCTTGACTGTAAGTCTTGAAAATATTTCTATATATTTGCGTATTTTTTCTCTTCCTTTTTTTTCTTACTTGATTTTTTGTTTTTCTTTCTTTTATTCAATATGGAAATGTGCAATTTGTTAGAGAAAAAATGTAAGCGAAGCTTTTCAGAAGCTTGGCTTAACGATAATCGATATAAATCTTGGGTACAAAAAGTACCATTAAATGTTAGTTTATATCATTGTGTGATATGTAATAAAAAATATTCTTGCAATATGCGCATTTCAAAACATGCGGATTCTACGTGTCACAAAAATAATATTAAAGAGGACACATCTGGTTCATTAAATAATGTAAGTTCTGAAAAAAAAATTTGTAAAACACCTAAATTTCAACCACAATGGTTAGAAATTGAAGAATTTCAATTATGGTTACGCGAAGCATATAATAAAAAATTATTTTTTTGTTCTTTTTGTAAAATATATCGGTCTGCTAAAGTGTCAAATATTTATTGTCATGCAAAATCCGTAGCACATATAGAAAATGCTAAGAAAAAAAACAGAAATAAAGAAAAAAGACGAAAATGTCAATATGACAGACGAAGATGTCAATATGACAGACAAAACATTTTTGTCATTTGATGAGCGAAAGAAAGCAGCAGAATTTCGATACGCTGCGTTCATCGCCGAAAAAAACATTTTGCATCAAACTGCAACAGAAATTCTGAAATTTTTTCAACAAATAGGAAAAGATTCTAATGTATTACAAAGCATGAATATGGATCGGACTAAATGTAAAAATATTATTTCGAACGTGTTATGTCCGATTGAAACAAATCGTGTGGTTGACATTATTCAAAATACAAAAATTACTATTTTTGTTGATGAAACGTTTGATATCAAAAATGGATGACGTTTGTTGTTCGATATGTCCATCCTGATACATTAGACGTTTGCTCGCAATTAGTCAAATTAATTGATATTGATGCAAGAAATAGCAGTGCGGAAAAATTATTTGATGCTTTAAAACGTGAAATGTGAAGAATGCAAATTCCATTTTTAAATATTGTTGCCTTGTCATGCAACAATGCGCCCGTCATGACGGGCAAATATTCGTCGTTTAAAACAACGCTTGGGAAAATTTGTAAAAACTTATTAACATTTTCATGCCCATGCCATTCCGCTGCACTTGTTGCACATACTGCATGTAGTAAGATTCCAGACTATTGCGAGGAATTCGTAAAAAAATAGCTAATTATATTAACAGTAGTTCAAAGAGATCAGCTATTTTTGACGTATTTTGTGAATGTTTTCAAGAAACAAACCGCAAAATTCTAAAGTTGTCCGACACCCGATGGCTTTCTCGGTATTCAAGTATTGAAAGACTTTTAGAATTTTGGGATACTATTGAGCATTTTTTAAGAGAAATAGTAATAAGTGAAAAAACAAAGTCTGGAGAATATTTATTATCTGTAATGCAAAATCCGGATGTAAAAGCATATTTATTATTTTTAAAACATATTTAAAATTTTTTTAATTCCTTTAATGCTTTTTTCCAAGCTTTAGAAACAAGAATTCAGTTATTGCAACGGAAATCATTTCAGTTCCTAATCATAATTTGTAAAAATTTTTTGAAACCAGAGCTTCTAAGCTACAAATTATGTAATAATTTTGAATTTTCCAATAAAAAAAATCAAAATTGTGTTAACGAAGTAATTTTAGGAGCTGAATGTGAAAAATATCTGAACGAATTGATTCTAGAAGGACACGCAGAGGTAGTTGCAACAACTCGAGAGAATTGCTTGCAATTTTACGTAACTGCTGCCGAAGAAATTTGTAAAAGATTACCAACAAATAACAAATTTTTATCAAAATTAAAAGTTTTCGAACCAGAAACAGCTTTACACGATATTAACAGAGAAACATCTTTTAATGATGTTTTTTTTGTCGCTCAAACCTTTAGCGGGTTTGATGTCAACAGTTTAAGAAAAGAATGGTTGACTTTATATCAAGTCTTTTACAGAAGCAGAAAAAGATCATTTGTCAAAATTAAAATTTGATGATATGTGGAAACAAATTTTCCAACGTATTCATCAATATCCCAATTTGAAGTCTCTTTTGAATGCTGTTAGATCACTGCCAAATTCGAATGCTGATTCGGAAAGAATCTTTTCCTCCTTGCCAGATTTAAAAACAAAAAAAAGAAATAAACTTTCGTCTGTCAGTGTAAATGCTACTTGCGTGTTAAAATCAGCATTAAAAGTGAGAAGGGAAACTGCTGCAAACATTGAAATTACTGAAAAGCATTTGTCTCTAATGTCAACGGACAAGTTGTATTTTGCATGTCCTAAAAAACAGAAACATTATTTAACACTATATGCTACAGATGATGAAATTAATGAAATTAATGAAATTGCTGGTCCCTCCTCATCTAATGATATGTAATAATATATTCTTATAATATATTATAATATTATATATATATATATATATATATATATATATATATATATATATTAGGTCCTTGAATAAGTTCTCGCTGTTTCTTAAAAGATGGCGTAGCGGCACTCTGTGCATGGAATTTCGTACGGAAACGCATCAGCTAAGTAGTACTATATGTAACCTCAAATTCTAGTAGATACAGTTTACCACAGTGTCAACCACGTGTTTAATTACCTATTGCGAAAATGTCTACTTTTGTGCCAAATAAAGTGTTTTTGCGGGGAATTTTATTGCACTGCTTTATTCAAAAGAAATCTGCAGCTGAAGCACACAGAATTCTTGTTGAAACATATGGTGACAATGCTCTGTCGAATACGACATGCAGAGACTGGTTTAGGCGCTTTAAAAATAATGACTTTGACCTTGAAGATAAAGAACGTTCTGGAGCACCGACAAAGTTTGAAGACGAAGAAACCTAATGAAACTATCACGGGAGCTCGCTATCGACTTCAGATGATGCGTTTGAGTCGAGCTCTAAAAGAAAAGCGGCCACTATACGGGCAGAGACACGACAAAGTCATTTTGTTACATGACAATGCTCGGCCACATGTGGCAAAACCAGTCAAAACTTACCTGGAAACGCTTCAATGGGAAGTTCTACCTCACCCGCCGTATTCACCGGACATAGCCCCCTCGGATTACCACTTGTTTCGGTCGATGGCGCATGGTTTGAGCGAGCAGCGCTTCCATTCTTTCGAAGAAACCGAAAAATGGGTCGATTCATGGATTGCGTCAAAAGATGAATCGTTTTTTCGACGGGGGATTCAATTACTGCCAGAAAGATGGGAGAAAGTGGTCTCTAATGATGGACAATACTTTGAGTAAAGTTATTGTAAGCCTTATATTTTAAATTAATGTTTTTTTTTAACAAAAAAAAACAGCGAGAACTTATTCAAGGTCCTAATATATATATTCTTATAATATATTTATTTGTATTAGAACATAATGTCTGGCATTGTGTATGTCAGACCACATCTATAAATGTATAGGATATCATGCCTGTTAGAGGCATGATATCTTTTGCATTAAAACATTATGTCTCGCATTATGTATGTCAGACCATATTTATAAATGTATAGGATATCATGCCTGTTAGAGGCATGATATCTTTTGCATTAAAACATTATGTCTGGCATTATGTATGTCAGACCATATTTATAAATGTATAGAGTATCATGTCTGTTAGAGGCATGATATCATTTGCATTAGAACATTATGTCTGGCATTATGTATGTCAGACTACATCTATAAATAATAGATGTATATATAATAGTAATATTTAATAATAAAATGTGGTATAATAGGGCTACAGGCGAAGGTCCACGTTAAAAAACCGAACGCGCTATTAGTGGCACCTCATAGGTAGTGTGGAAGACCACTTCCATAATTTATAATTATTTAACAAAATAAATGATAGACAGATCTTGCAATAGACAGATTGATAGATAGATAAAAAATAAATAGAATTATTGTGAAAATATTTCACATTAAAATATTAAAAAACTTAAACATAATCAGTAGGAAAGTTTAGTGACAAAAGTAATCGAAAAATGCGTGAGACTTTATTTCCGAGAAACGAAAAAACGTTTTATTGTCAGCTTATTCGGCTAATTGCGCTGTTAACTGCATGTTGATCGCGACGCATAAGAATTTTCATTGTTACGTCCTGTACGGACCTTTCCCTTGCACAAGTTTCTCACGATCAGTCGGGAAAATTCAAAGAAACGTTCCAAAAATATTATTTTAATGATTTAAGATCCCGAATGTACCATAATAATCTTTTAGGCCTTCAATCGAAAATTTGTCGAGATAAGACACGCGACCGCGATAGTAGACTTTGAATTTTCGCCGACAGAAAAGCCGACGGAACGATATACATGTCATTCGAGCAATCCATTTATTAATCTTCAAACAACCTTT
Organism: Linepithema humile; assembly: GCF_040581485.1. NCBI lineage: Eukaryota > Metazoa > Arthropoda > Insecta > Hymenoptera > Formicidae > Linepithema > Linepithema humile. The sequence goes on from NC_090131.1 coordinate 12,024,325, forward strand.
TTTATCTTATTTTTATTAACAACCCCTCGGAAGGAATGTCTTCCTTCCAGAACCCAAAATTTCGAGTATAAAAGGAAGACACCCACCCGTGAAAGCGGCAGTTAAGCAGTTTTTAGTTAGAGAGTCAGCCAGTTAGTAGAGAGAGGCTTTTAGTATTTCCCGAACAGTTTGAATATTGGGACTTAGAAACAATTCGCAACATTTTTAATTGACTGTAAGAGTTTGTAATAAAATAGATTCAGTAAAGTGTCTGTTAAAACTATTCGATCTCTTTTCTCGTGTACAACCTACACCCTACCTAACACCCAACCACCCAGTTATCTCTCTGAATCAGCACTCAGAACTATTTGCTCCGGTGCGGACCACCGCACGTTGTACTTGGTTTCTGTATCCCCGCTAATCGTGGTGCGGACCACCGCACGCTTTTAGCCTGGAATTTTCAGATTGACGACATTATCCTTCATGCTCAAATCTAAGACGCGACGTGGGGGAGTAAAATACCGTGCGCGCCAATTACTTCTCCAGTACACGAGACCGGTTACGGAAGACAATTCAGAATACATCGGTGTTCAAAGAAATTATTTTGACTTCGAATACGAGGATCTGTGCAACGCCTCCGATCAGTTTTCCCGGCGCGAAGGATATAACGCTCATCGGCCGTGGCCCTTCACTCTCATCCCCCTCAGCTGCAATCAATCTCCGATCGACCCAGTGCGGATACCACTAACTGACCCCAGGAGGATCAAGTACACCTCAAGGCCGACTACACCTGGACTTTAGGATTGGAGATCTAAACACATTTCGAAGACATCCAAGTAATAAGTCTAATTTTCACAATCATCTCTCTCTCTCTCACCTCTCTCTCTCTCAAACACCTCTCCTTTTGAAAAATTGCATGAGGTTCCGCCCTTGGTAAAAAGAGTTAATTCTCTTGACCAGAAAAGGGAACCACGAACGATTGGTTGAGGCCTCTAACAGGGTAATATCGATCTTTATGATCGTTGACCTGTTCTCAGCCAAGGAAAATCGTTCGGCTCGCGCGGTCGCCTCTCCTCATACCGACCAGCGAGCAAACACCACAAATTTATACTTTTATTGTTGCGTCCGTCCGTATACCTGACCCGCTCCTTTCCCTCCAGGTTAGGACGTAACACATCTTTTATGACACATTTACAAATACTTTATAAAACGACATATAACATTAATATGAATCTAATACTTAAAGGTTATCTTTTAAATTCTATTTTTTTAGTTAATTTATAAAATAAAAATTAGTAAATTAATAATATACAGGTCTATATAGTTGGCCCCCCCTCTAACGCAAATCGTAAAAACATTTATATATTCGGATTGTACATTGTTTGTACATGAATGTACTATGATTTTTATCGTTTGTACATTTTTCGTTAATTTAAAAAAAAATTACAAAGTTTTCGTAACTATGCCAATGATAGTTAGCCCCCCCTATGTCGCAATTACATCACGTAAACTATAACTTATGAATTTATCGTGCTTAATCGTTTGTACGTCGTTTGTACATTATTAATAATCAGTTAAATTTATAATTCCAACATTTGTTTTTGTTTAAAACGCAAGATAAATAATTTTTATTTGAATATGGCGGGTACGGAGTACGGAGCGGGTGCGCATGCGTGTGCGTGCGTATGCGCGCCTGTGCGTGCATATGCGTGTATGTGCGTGCGTGTGTGTGCTGCATGTATCGTATAGGTGTGTATGCGAGTGAGTGGTGGGTGTGTACGTGCGTGTGTATACACAACAACACAGCATATACCCACACATACGCACACACCCACTCACACACACAGCATCACATTAGACGGCATTATATCACGGCTATGTCATCACAGCATAGCAAAAGTTAAAAGTTAAAGACTTTTAAAATATCTCTAGACAAAAAACTATTAATTTTTAAGCTTTGTTCCTATTGAGACTTTCGATCAGCATCAATATTATCGAGTATAGAAAATCAGAAAAACTGTCGAAATTTCTTAAAATCTCCTAACATTGAAGAAATTGTATATAATAATATTAATAATCAAATCAGTGATCAAAAATTAAGTGAAGAGAAAGAAAATGTAAAGAAAAGATGTAGTTACTATTACAAATCTGAACCAGATATTCGTCATCGTAACAATCGTATTAAAGATATTAAAAAATTAATGCTTTTAAAAAATGGTTATAACGTCAATCAACCGATTTTAATTGATGAACAACCCTATTTTGCAAGAAATACTTGTCCATTCGATTCTATAATACAAATATTATCCACAGCGGTTATGGATAAATCACAATATTTTACATCAATAGAATCAAATGCCAACAAGACAATGTAATTTATTCTTAATTTTATTAAAAGGGGATCATGTGCGAATATTTACCGATTGTTTAGTACGTGTACCAAATACTAAATCAGCTTCTTTGATTGGTGTAGATTTTACACTAGACGATTTATACCTATCGGAGAAGCAGATTTAGTATTTGGTACGCGTACTAAACAATCGGTGTAAACTAAGCCATAGATGACTACATATATGACTACTGTGAACCTTAAAAGAGTGGAGATGAACAAAACATTGTGAAAAAAACATAGAGCAGCATTGACGAGAGATGTCTACATTTGTCGCAACGACAAAGATTTTGATTGGCTAGCGATAATTATTTGTTTCGTAAAGCACGAACTAAAAACATTGTGAGAAAATCTATCTTTTCAAAATTGATTCAAATAATTTTTAATCATAATTAAAAGATTTCTATAAAAGGACCCCGCATAAACATTATGAAAAGTGATTAAATTTGCCGAAATTGCAGTATCATTTATTGATGCTGATCGAAAGTCTCAATGGAAACAAAGCTTAAAAATTAATAGTTTTTCGTCTAGAGATATTTTAAAAGTCTTTAACTTTTAACTTTTGCTATGCTGTGATGACATAGCCGTGATATAATGCCGTCTAATGTGATGCTGTGTGTGTGAGTGGATGTGTGCATATGTGTGGGTATATGCTGTGTTGTGTATATACACACGCGCGTACACACCCACCACTCACTCGCATACACACCTACACGATACATGCAGCACTCACACGCACGCACAGGCGCGCATACGCACGCACACGCATGCACACCCGCTCCGTACTCCGTACCCGCCATATTCAAATAAAAATTACTTATCTTGCGTTTTAAACAAAAACAAATGTTGGAATTATAAATTTAACCGATTATTAATAATGTACAAACGACATACAAACGATTAAGCACGATAAATTCATAAGTTATAGTTTACATGACGTAATTGCGACATAGGGGGGGCTAACTATCATTGGCACAGTTACGAAAACTTTGTAATTTTTTTTTAAATTAACGAAAAATGTACAAACAATAAAAATCATAGTACATTCATGTACAAACAATGTACAATCCGAATATATAAATGTTTTTACGATTTGCGTTAGGGGGGGGGGCCAACTATATAGACCTATAATATACATTATATATATAAAATGTTCTTTAATATTATAAAAGCTTATTTTTTTTGCCATAAACTCTTATTAATAATTTATACTCATATTAATAATTCAAATAATTCAAATGTTGATTGTAACGAGATTTTATTTAGATCAATATAATATTATTTTTACAAAGCTGTAAATGCAAGCTTGAAAAAACATTTCACGCTGCCATACGCCAAGATCTATAGAGAGAACCTTCTGCATGAGGTAACCTTACCTCATGCGCAAAGAGGGACGAGGGGCAAGAGGGGCTAATGCGGTGCGGGGCGAGCGGCAAGAGGGGCAATGATGATCTCATCGTCAAACAGTAGCTGTCTCTCTCGCACGCTTTAGTTTTTTCTCTCTCGCTCCTTTAATATAGAAATGCTTTGAGTTTTTATCGAAAAAATACTTTTATTTTGTAAAATAATGATAGCACTGGAAATTGCGTAATAAAAATTGAAAAGTAAATTAGAAAGGCGCTATAAATTACATATATTGCAAATTATAGCGCTAGATATTTAATGTTTATAATGTTAAATATCGCTGCAACAGATGCATTTGTAATACAAATTGCTTTGTACTCGTATTTAGACTGTAATATCAATGAAAATAAAATATAATTTGGGGATATACACAAAAAACATTATTTGTAAAGTAGTAAAATAAAAGAAAAAATAGTACATATTTAAAAATTATTTTTAAAATAATATTTACTGTTTATATGCATTATTTACAAAAGAAATACTATAAAGAAATTTATTTTTTATATTTAATTGTGAAAACCTCAAAAATTGTCAAGAAATTGTAACTGAAATTCATGAATGTAAGTACAATTTTAGGATAATATAAAAAGCATCATACACAAATTTATAATATTATAATACAAACTTAAATAATGAAATTGTAATATATGTTTCAACATTGCAAATGTGAATATATTTATATGATAAAATTTATAAAGTGTTAACAGTTTTCAAATATTTGCTAATAAAATATTATTGAAATGTTTCTGTTGAAATCTTAAAATAATTCTTTAAAACAAATATGATGGGTTATATATTAGAGATCATTAAATATACGGCAACATTGTGATTATAAAATTTTATAAGTATCTATAATAAAAATTAAGTATAATAAATATAATAAGTATATAAGTATAATAATAAAATTTTTATAAGTATCTATAATAATAAAAATACATATATGTTGTATTAATCTGTTAATATAAAGAAATTTATTTGCGTTAAATTAATTAATAATTTTTTTATATTAACAGATTAATACAACATATATGTATTTTTATTATTATAGATACTTATAAAAATTTTATTATTATACTTATATACTTATTATATTTATTATACTTAATTTTTATTATAGCTACTTATAAAATTTTATAATCACAATGTTGCCGCATATTTAATGATCCCTAATATATACCCCATCATATTTGTTTTAAAGAATTATTTTAAGATTTCAACAGAAACATTTCAATAATATTTTATTAGCAAATATTTGAAAATTGTTAACACTTTGTAAATTTTATCATATAAATATTCACATTTGCAATGTTGAAACATATATTACAATTTCATTATTTAAGTTTGTATCATAATAAATTTGTGTATGATGCTTTTTATATTCCTAGAATTGTACTTACATTCATGAATTTCAGTTACAATTTCTTGACAATTTTTGAGGTTTTCACAATTAAATATAAAAAATAAATTTCTTTATAGTATTTCTTTTGTAAATAATGCATATAAACAGTAAATATTATTTTAAAAATAATTTTTAAATATGTACTATTTTTTCTTTTATTTTACTACTTTACAAATAATGTTTTTTGTGTATATCTCCAAATTATATTTTATTTTCATTGATATTACAGTCTAAATACGAGTACAAAGCAATTTGTATCACAAATGCATCTGTTGCAGCGATATTTAACATTATAAACGTTAAATATCTAGCGCTATAATTTGCAATATATGTAATTTATAGCGCCTTTCTAATTTACTTTTCAATTTTTATTACGCAATTTCCAGTGCTATCAATATTTTACAAAAAAAAAAGTATTTTTTTGATAAAAACTCAAAGCATTTCTATATTAAAGGAGCGAGAGAGAAAACACTAAAGCGTGCGAGAGAGACAGCTACTGTTAGTCGATGACAGTGATGCGATATCTACTACCGGGCTCGCGGCTCTCGAGCCCCAACACAAGTAAGAAGCGCTTACGTCACGCGTCTGTGTGCGCTCGGCCGTTCGGCTATAGAGAGAGAGCGGACGTCTCTGTCTTGCTACCATCGAGCCGACGTAAACACATTGCGGACGGCAAATGCTCAGAAAACAAGCGCTTTTAATCGAGTAAGGCGAGTGCCTAGCGGATTCGAAGTCCCGTATTCGAGACTTGATTTTCGCAACTTTTTTTTTTCTTTTTTCCACATTTGTTTCTAACAGTGTAAGTTAGTTAATAATGTTTTTTTGGCTAAAAAATATTATTTCGTATATTAATAATATATTTGCATATGTTAAACTAATAACTAATTATTTCAAAAAGAATACTAATTTGCTATTATAAATAGAAAAATGAAGTCATTTTACAACATACATATTGCAACAAAGTGCAATTTAACATGTGCAATTATTGTTAATAAATATAAAATAATATTTTTTAGCCAAAAGCATTATCTAATGATTCACTTGATGGTACAGTGCTAGAAACAAATATTGAAAAAGAAAAAAAATGTTACAAAAGCAGTTTTCAAATACAAGATTTTCAATATTCCTGCCACTCGCCTTAATCGATTAGCCACGCTTGCTTCTTAACATTTATCTCTATCGAAAGATTACACACCTGGAAAATTTTTAACTATTTATTTTAAATTACTGCATATTAGCAAAAGTTACTGTACTGTAGAGATTAGTGGAGAAACGGTAACATACAATGCAGTCAAATACATCTTACAAATGCAGTCAAATAGATCGAAGATTTTCTGCACTCTTGTTAGCATGTTAAAGTATGTGTAGCGTATTATTAGTTCATTAGTAATTTTAAGTGTTATTAATAGTGGTCTTCCACACCACCTTTGAGGTTCCACTAACTAGGCGCGTTTGATTTTTTTTAAGTGGACCGTCGCCTGGAGCCCTATCGTACCACTTTTTTAAAATTGAAATTCAAGATAAAAGTAATTATTATTGTTTTGATGTTGATGGACCATCATCTGCAATATGTAACGTTATATTTTTTTTTATTTTCCCAGGACTACTGGCGTACAGTGTCTTTGCCGACATCAAAGACAAATGCCTCTCATTAATGTCCATATTTAGCACTGTTTCCTTACGCGATTTTAATGCTGATTTTAAAACACAAAGAGCGTTAACATTGGTGACCGAAAGTTTGTTGCGTTTTTTGGTTTTTAAATCAGATAAAACTGAAAACATCCTTTCAGGATCTGCATTAGAATTAGGCAGTGTTTGAATAGCATTCACCAAAGATTTCATATTAGGATATTTTATAGTGTTGTTACTTCGTAAAATTTTTTTCCACATATCATCAAAATTTAAATTAGAAAAATTTATTTTGTCTGTCTCAGTAAAATCTTCATGTAATTTCAACCATTCTTCCCGCAAACCGTTTTCGTCAAATCCGCCTATAGTTTTGGCAATAAAAGAAACATCGTTAAATGATATTTCTCTATCATTATCTGATAAAGCTACATTTGCTTCTAAAACTGTCAATGTGGACAAAAATTTGTCATTAATTGGTAATCTTTTACTAATTTCTTCAGCAGCGGTGACGTAAAATTGTAAACAATTTTCTCGTACATTTGTAATTATGTTACATTTGTAATCGTACATCGTGTCTGTAGATCCTTCTTTTATTAATTCATCGAGATATTCCTCGCATTTGGATCCCAAATTTATTTCTTGTAAAGATTTTTGATTCTCTTTTTCAGAAAATTTAATATTAGTACATACGGTTTTCAATAATTCTGGCTTCAAAAAGTATTTGCATATTGTTGTTAAAAATTTTACTGACTTTGGTTGCAATAAATGAATTCTTGTTTCTGTTGCTTGGAAAAATGCATTAAATGAATTAAAATAATCTAAAATATGCTCTAAAAATAAAAAATATGCTTTTACATCGTAACTTCCCATGACAGACATTAAATCTTTTGCAGACTTTGATTTGTCTGCCAACGCCATATCAGTGAGAAAAAGCTTGATAGCATCCCAAGATTCAAGAATTCTTTCAATACATGAATGGCGAGAAAGCCATCGCGTATGAGACAATTTTAAAATGTTGTGACTTGTTTCCAAAAAGCAATCACTAAAGTCTCTATAAATAGCTGAACGCTTAGGACTACTATTAATATAATTTGAAATTTTTTTCAAAAATTCTTCGCAATACTCTGGTATTTTTGCACATGCAGAATGTGCAATCAATGCAGCAGAATGGCATGGACACGCAAATGTTAGTAAATGTTTACAAGTTTCTTCTAATTTTCTTTTAAATGACGTATATTTTCCTACCATAACAGGCGCATTGTCACATGATAAAGCAATAATATTTGTAAATGGAATCTGTAATCTCCACATCTCATTTTGAAATGCATGAAATATTTTGTCCGCACTGCTACTTTTCGCGTCAATATTAATTAATTTTACTAATTGCGTGCGAATATCTAATGTTTCAGAATCAACAAATCGAACAAGAAACGTCATCCACTTTTCATTAGAAATATCAGACGTTTCGTCTATAAAAATAGAAAATTTGGTATTTTGAATGCTTTCAACCACACGATCTGTTTCTATTGGGCATAGTACATTTGAAATAATGTTTGTACATTTCTTTCGGCTCATACTCATTTTTTGTAATACGTCCGAATCCTTTCCTATCTCTTGGAAAAAATTGAGAATATCTTTCGCAGTTTGGAAAGGAATATTTCTATCTGCGATCAACGCTGCATATCGAATTTCTGCCAATTTCCTTCGCTCTTTAAGTGAAATCGATTCCTCTATCATATCGACATCTTCGTCTGTTTCTTGTTGTTTGTTTTGTTCCACGTGTTTTTTAGAAAATGCGTGACGATATACGTTAGATAAATCTCCAATAAATGATTTGTTGCAAAATGTGCAAAAAAATGCACGCTTGTCATTTGACACTTCGCGTAACCATGGCTTAAATAATGCTATATCCAACCATTCTTTTTGAAATTTAATGTCATATTTTGAAATTTTGGTTCTTGGACTTATATCGTCATCTGATATATTTTGTTTCATCTTGTCCTTATGACTCGCAGAATTTGCATGTCTTGCAACATGCGATGAATAGCAAGACATTTCTTTATTGCATATAATACAATAAAAAAGACTTTCGTCCGATGATACTTTACGAATCCAAGGTTTGAAACGATCATCTTGAAGCCAAGATTCCGAAAAACTTCGTTTACGTGTATTTTTTGCCTTGTCACTCATTTTTATAGTAAAAAATAGAAGTTAGAGAATAATATAGAATAATTTGAAATGCACGATCGCAGTCGGAATCCCTGCAATACGAGTTAACTGTCTGAACACGAAAATATTACAAATGCATATAAAATATAAAATATAAATAAAATATTTACTTGCAAGTATAAAGTAACAGGACTTTAAGACTCCAGTTTCGTTTGCCAATGCGCCAATAATTAAAAAACTATATAATAATAAAACATTTAAAAAAATATAATAAAAGAAAAAAGAAATATAATTTATATCTCACTAGTTACGGCTATAGTATCTTCTTCAAACAGCAACACGCAGCGAAACAATGTCTCGTAAAATATTAAATTATAATTATTATAATAATTATAGCACTGGGAAAATAAATATACGTATTCAACAAAGATTTTCAAAGATTTTTACTGGACTGTAACCGACGGTAACAACCAAATGAGCATTGTGTTTTGATATTAGGAATTATATTTTATAGATGTATACAGAATTGACCGTGAGACGTGCGAGTGAATAAACGCAAAATCTTGAAACAGACGAAGACGGAAGAAGTGTGTTAAGATTGCTGTTTTCGTATTCAGCTGTTGTTGTATTCAGCTGTTTTAATAGAAAAATAAAATATATACAGAAATTGTTGAAAATTAAATTACATATAACACTAAACTTTCATACATTTATTTTCAATAATTTCTTTATACATTTTATTTCTCTATATGTACTTTATACTACTTTATAACAATCTTCAAACCATAAAAGAATTTTTTAATAGACGGTCAAGAATTTAGAGAAATTTACTTTTATTTTAACTTTAATTATTTATTTTATTTTTATATTTATTTCTTTTATTTTTGCACAAGATATGGTCCATCAACATCAAGACAATAAAAATTACTTTTACCTTAAATTATAATTTTAAAAAAGTGGTACGATAGGGCTCCAGGCGACGATTCACTTAAAAAAAATCGAACGCGCCTAGTTAGTGGAACCTCAAAGGTGGTGTAGAAGACCACTATTAATAACACTTAAAATTACTAATGAACTAATAATACGCTACACATACTTTAACATGCTAACAAGAGTGCAATAAATCTTCGATCTATTTGACTGCATTTGTAAGATGTATTTGACTGCATTGTATGTTACCGTTTCTCCACTAATCTCCACAGTACAGTAACTTTTGCTAATATGCAGTAATTTAAAATAAATAGTTAAAAATTTTCCAGGTGTGTAATCTTTCGATAGAGATAAATGTTAAGAAGCAAGCGTGGCTAATCGATTAAGGCGAGTGGCAGGAATATTGAAAATCTTGTATTTGAAAACTGCTTTTGTAACATTTTTTTTCTTTTTCAATATTTGTTTCTAGCACTGTACCATCAAGTGAATCATTAGATAATGCTTTTGGCTAAAAAATATTATTTTATATTTATTAACAATAATTGCACATGTTAAATTACACTTTGTTGCAATATGTATGTTGTAAAATGACTTCATTTTTCTATTTATAATAGCAAATTAGTATTCTTTTTAAAATAATTAGTTATTAGTTTAACATATGCAAATATATTATTAATATACGAAATAATATTTTTTAGCCAAAAAAACATTATTAACTAACTTACACTGTTAGAAACAAATGTGGAAAAAAGAAAAAAAAAAGTTGCGAAAATCAAGTCTCGAATACGGGACTTCGAATCCGCTAAGCACTCGCCTTACTCGATTAAAAGCGCTTGTTTCTGAGCATTTGCCGTCCGCAATGTGTTTACGTCGGCTCGATGGTAGCAAGACAGAGACGTCCGCTCTCTCTCTATAGCCGAACGGCCGAGCGCACACAGACGCGTGACGTAAGCGCTTCTTACTTGTGTTGGGGCTCGAGAGCCGCGAGCCCGGTAGTAGATATCGCATCACTGGTCGATGAGATCATCATGCTCTCCCCTTCCTTCGTCGCCCCTCGCCTACAAGCTGTTTCTAGCTCCCCCCTTACTTCATCGTCCCTCGCCCACAACCGGTTTGCCTGAGGTAACCTTCTCTCTATAGATCTTGGTTCCTGCCTACTATTGCTATCCTTGGACTGCAAACTACACATTGGTTCTTATGGAAAAGACTCACTCCAATATATTATACAGCTCAATATACCGAATATATCCGAACACATTGAAATAACCAAAGTCAATATATTATTCCCTTGCCGCATTTATCAGCTATTCCTTATTCCATCTATATATTTCAATATCTAGATAAGAACAGACTATGAATACGGTCCTAAAGGTCAGTACAATTTTCTCTGAAATAATTCTCTTAAACAATTTTTACTAGACAGAGAAATGATTGAAAAATATATTGAACTATACATCAGTTTTCTTTTTTTTAGTTTTATTATCTTTCTTCTCTAGTTTTTTAGTTTTATTATCTTTCTTTAGTTTTCATTTTTTTAGTTTTGCTGGTCAGGCGGTGGCGCCCTCGACAATTGCGCATGAGCAGCCGCGAACTACGAGAGTCTGTACGAGACGCAGAGGCTGTCACTTGTTGCGTTGCTGTCGGGTCCATCGTTCGCGTCTTGTTCGTCTCGGCTCCGGTTGCAGATCCGGCAGACACCGGTCAACGTGCGATACGTCTTGTGCGTTTTTCCACTCGAAACGTTATTCCGTGACATGCTACGCCGGTCCGTGCTGTTCTGCTCCGAAAAACAGGACGCGTGCCACAGTACAGTTATTGCACATGTAACGAAGTGAAGTTTGTCCTTTTATTTCCTCACGCCACAACAAGATCTATCTACGCACAACGGTATCGTTTGCCTCTCTGTTGACACCGATCTCAGCGAAAAATTATGGTGAGTGCAAAGATGGTACCTTGTTGCAATGCGCACCGAATTCCGCGTGATTCAGTTTAAGTGCATTTATTCTTGATGTTTTTTTTGAAAATTTAAATTTGCAACATATAACGCAATAGTGTAGATTTGTACAGATAAGTTTGGTCTCTCATTTGAGCTATGTAAAACGTGTAAATTAACTATATTTTTTACAAGTACAATCTTTATCTTCTTGTCTTATACTTTTTTTCTTATGCTTTGTTCTGCTTGTTATAATATTTACAATCTTTATTTGTAAGTGAATATTTATTTGTAAGAAAATGAATTACAATTAAAAAAGATTTCCAGAAGAAACTCTTCAGTCTATATGTATAAGATATTTTGAAGTTCTTTTGTTTGTTCTCACTATATTGACAATTCACACTTAAGAATAGTAAAACAATCGTAAAAGACAATCATAAAAAGCGATCATGTCGATTTTTATTGAAATAATTATTATTATTATCTTTTAATCTTATCAATCGGAGATTAGATTGCGCTGTTGAAAAAATTTCTATTTTTTTTATAATTATATATTTTTATTATTATGCTCTTGTAAAACTATCATAACATTCGATTTCCATAAAAAAGTAAATAGACAACCATAACATTTAATTTTGTTTAAAGTCTACGTATTAAACTAAAACGGATGCATTAATGATGTCTGGTGCGCTGACATTTACAAGCATGCTTTATAGTACACGATTTTTTTTCTTTTTTTGCTAGCTCTGCAAGCATAAAACAGTTGAATCATTAATTAGATAAACGAGAAACTGTACTCCTTAATTATTGTACAGAAATTTGACTGTTGAAAGTGGACACCAATTAATGTACCTAATTGTACGTATGCTCCTTTTGGTCGCGTGCATCTCAGCTAAAAAAATACATCGCCCTCACGTTGCAAACACATCGTCGTTTCCCCTCGCCTTCCTGTCCGACTTTATCTGTTCTTCGTACTCGCACATTCTGCCTCTTCGTCTCGTTTGCTACTTTTCTTTGTTTCCTCGTCCGTTTCTCGCATCAACAGTCTGAAGCTGTGACTGCAATGGCAACTCTACGGTAAGAATCTCAATTTGTATCCATACTGTACATTATACGAGTTACATCGTGTTGCAGTTATTTTCATTCGTGGATTGTTCAATCAATTTGAAATTGAGTCGAGCTCAGCGAAAATTTGATATGTGGGATCAATCGTCGCAATATTTTGACATTCAGTTTTAAATAACTTTTTAATTATTATTCTGAGTAAAACTCTGTAGAAATAAATAATAATTGTTTAACTTTTAAAATTCAAAATTTAAATTTTTATAATTAAAATTTTTGATTTGTAAAGTATTAATGTTTCAGAGTTTTTTAAAGAAATTATGCTCCAAATTCATTAAATATTGTAATAATTTTCAAATAAGAGATATTTTTATTGTGATTCCCCTAAATTTCTGCACCCATGCTTTGCTTTAAACGCCAATAATTTAACCACACTCCTTAATTTTTCTGTCTTTCTTCATTTTTTGTTTCTTTTTTTTCTTACTGTGTTTAGATCCTTTTATCCTACAGGTAATCATAATTTTCAGTAAAAGAAGAGATTCACTGCCCTAAACAAATGATAGTCTAGACATATTTTTATTTTTTTTAAATACATGTATTATTTAAAATTGTCACGCAAAATCCGTGAAAATTATTCTTATAAAATCTATCATATACAGGGTGTCCGATAATTGCTGAATCACCTCGGGTGTAGGTAGAGCGGTTTAAACCGAATAGAAAAGTCCTCTATCATTTTGCAATTTTCGCAATAATTAATGAGGAATTAATTAAAAAATATCGGCCAATTCGCGCGAGTTTAAGAGCGCGGCGAGAAGAGACCCGTGGTGATACAGCCCACTGTTATTTGGTTACTAGGCGCGCGATAAATCGTTGGGAGGAGCGCTCTATGAATGACAACGGCACATACGAGCGGTGTGTAACGCTAGATCCTTGCGTCCTAGCGACCACGTAACAACGGGCTGTCTCTTCTCGCCGCGCGCTTAGACTCGCACAAATTGGCCGATCTTCTTTAATTAATTTCTCATTAATTATTGCGAAAATCGCAAAACGATAGAGGACTTTTCTACTCGGTTTAACCCGCTCTACCTGCACCCGAGAGGTGATTCAGCAATTATCGGACACCCTGTGTATATACAGGGTGTTTCATAATGTCCGTGCCAACGCTCGTGTGCAAATAGAGTGCGGTAAACTGAATAGAAAAGTCCTTTACCGTTTTGCAATTTTTGCAATAGTAATTGAGATATTAATTAAAAGGGATTGACGAATAATCGCGCGTTGCGCGTAGCTAGATCGTGGGCTGTACACAGGGCCACATTTATACTTTTGGAGGCCCTAGGCGCAATATCATTATGAGGCCTCAAAAGAACAAGTCCATTTCAGTTAATCAAATTCATATGCATTTTTTTTTAATAAATTAAAAATATAATATTGGCTCAAATTATTCAAATAAATTATTAACAACAAGCTACAGAGCCCAAGCTGGATTTTCGTGCTTAATTTATTAATATATTATAACAAATGTTTAGGTCAATCTAGACGTTTCGACCATCTGGTTGTGGTCATCTTCAGTAGTTAGTTATTATAAAATTCGGAACATATTAATAAACAATCGTTACTTATAAAACTAATTCGGATATTACAATCTTCTTATATTCGTTACATTTAAAAATTGTTTAGAAGGACAACACATCTTGAAAGTCATGCCTCTTCTAATAACACCAATCTTAAGATCATCAGGAAGGAAATCATGTTTTACATTAAACATACACGATGTCCTTTTTAAGATTTGAATTGTGGTTGATTGCAATTATTCTCAATGCATAGCAGTACCGTCATGTTGTGTTTTCGTGTAAACTTTCTTATTTTAAAAAAACTAAGAACCAAAACTATTCGGTGTAACGAGTCAGTTTGCTAAAAATGATATTGGAGGTCCGTGTCGTTTGAGTGGACATGGCAAACTAGTTAACCATGTCCACTCAAACTAATTGCCATGTCCACTCAAACGACACGGACCTCCAATATCATTTTTAGCAAACTGACTCGTTACACCGAATAGTTTTGGTTCTTAGTTTTTTTAAAATAAGAAAGTTTACACGAAAACACAACATGACGGTACTGCTATGCATTGAGAATAATTGCAATCAACCACAATTCAAATCTTAAAAAGGACATCGTGTATGTTTAATGTAAAACATGATTTCCTTCCTGATGATCTTAAGATTGGTGTTATTAGAAGAGGCATGACTTTCAAGATGTGTTGTCCTTCTAAACAATTTTTAAATGTAACGAATATAAGAAGATTGTAATATCCGAATTAGTTTTATAAGTAACGATTGTTTATTAATATGTTCCGAATTTTATAATAACTAACTACTGAAGATGACCACAACCAGATGGTCGAAACGTCTAGATTGACCTAAACATTTGTTATAATATATTAATAAATTAAGCACGAAAATCCAGCTTGGGCTCTGTAGCTTGTTGTTAATAATTTATTTTTTTTTAAGTTTATTGAAAATAAAAATCGACATTTTCATAATAACTTATTTTAATAAAATTAAAATAACACAACATTATACATATATTTGCGTTTTAAAAAAGTATAAAAACAAATCAATTCAAATTTAATTTTTAAAAAATTAAGTTTTTTTTTCTGGCTTTGGTTTTAGCAAATATATCTATAATGTCATCATAATTAATCGAGTCCATTATATCTGATTCAATGCATAATAACGACAGGTTACTTGTTTTATTTTGGTGCAAGTTGCTTCTTAAATAATTTTTTATTCGTTTCAACACTGAAAATGAGCGTTCAGCACTTGCATTTGAAATAGGCATCGTCAAAAATATTTTTAAAATTGTTTCTACGTTCGGAAAAGTAGACCTTAATCCATCGTTTATAAATTTATACATATTTTTAATTGAAAAATTTTCTTCTTTTATCATTATTAAAAATTGCTTAACTTCATCAATAAATTTTTCTGTGTCAATATCAGTCCCATAAGTTTGTAAAATTTTGTCAATACTAGTCTTGTACTTGGTTTGATCTATATCTTTCTTCAAAAAAATGTTAAACATCTCTAATATTTCTAAATAGCTTTTGTTTCTTTCATTAATTTCTAGAATTAGCTTATCAGAAATGACATTAAAAGTATTAACAATGAAATTTTCTTTCCCATGTAATATAATCTCATCGTTAGATTGTGAAACTTCGTCACACATTTTTTTTCGTTTTTTTAGTCTTTTTTTTCATCTTTAAATTTTGTTTTATCTGTTAATAAATTCGCTTCTTCATTTAAAGCAGCAAAACTATTTCTTATATCTAAAATAAAACCAACTAAAGACTGTAACAAATTATTAGCTAACAACAAATCCATATCAGGATTTTGTAGAGATTTACTAGTAGCATTTATTCGTTGTAAAATTTTGTCCCACGCAACTGTTAAAATTGCTGTTTCTAAATTGTCAAAATCTTCAGCCAATGATGAGCTCTCTAATTTAGAAATAGGTTTTTCATGAGGAGAAATGGATAGTTCAAGTAATGCCTCTTTAATTTGTTTATATCCACGTTTCAAAGCCAATATAGCGTCAGCTCTTGCGGACCACCTCGTTTTACTTAGTCTTTTAACTGTTAAAGATTTTTTTCTCAAATGTTTAAAGAGTATACCCCATCTTCTTGTTGAAGATGAAAAGTAATTATATACATTTTGAATAAAACAAAAATATTGCACTGCTTCCGGACAAGATTCAGCAGCAGAGTTGCCAATTAAATTTAAGGAATGACTAGAGCATGGTATATAATGTGCAGAGGGACTATGTTTTTTCAGCCTAGCTTGTAAACCTGTATAGACACCTTTCATATTAGCAGCGTTATCATAGCTTTGTCCTCTGCACATTTTTATGTCCAAAGATAATTCTTCTAATTTTTTTAATACTACCTCTTCTAAGTATAAGGAATCATGTTGTGTAATACTGATGAACCCGATAAATGTTTCTCTAATGTCAGAATTTGCAGTAACGTACCTAAATATAATAGCTAGTTGGTCATTATGGGCAATGTCGGGCGTTGAATCGAGTATTATTGCAAAATAAGCAGTTTCCTTAATTTCTGATATTAATATTTCTCTTGTTTTATTAGCTATTAACGCTATGAATTCATCACAAATATGGTAAGAAAGATAATTTGATTTGCCAGAACCACAGTTGGCGTACATTTTAATGTGATGTTTTAAAAAATCATCAAATTCACTTAAATAATGTAAACACGATAAATAATTTCCGCAAGAATCAGAAAAAATATCATTTGTATTGCCTCTAAATGCTAGCCCTAATTTACTCAATAACTTAATGGTAGCTATTATTCTTTTTAAAACCTCTCTCCAATAATTTTCTTCAGATTGTATTTGTTTCATTAATTCAGAATCAATTCTACTATTTACAGAACTTGATTTTCTTTTGCGATATGTGCACATTGCTCGTATATGCTCAGTAGAACGCTCGTGATCACATAAGATTTGTGTTATATTTCTCCAGTCATTAAAACCCTTCATTAAGCTATTATTTGACTTAAAAAACAATTTACAAACAAAGCAGTAAATCGCTTTGCTGGTTTCTGAAAAAATTAGCCACTCTCGTTTCTCCTTTGTTCCATTCGCCTTTTTACAGTAAAAATGTGATTCATTTACATTTCTGACATATATTCTATTACGTTCTGTGTATTCTTTTTTTAAATTTTCGATTTTACCAACACTCTGAGGCATATTTATTAAAATATGCTCAATAAATTGTTCATTAATACTAATTGGCCACACTGCTATATCTATAGGATAATAGATAACCTGTCTACTAGTAAGTACAGACTCCAATTAAAAATTTTCTTCAAAACCTTCTTGATTTGTTTCATTTACTTCTTTCTCTCCTTCTATGTTTTCCACATTATTTTGATGTTTTTTATTTTCACTTTCGTCTTTTTCTGATACTGATACCAATGTTTCGCTTTCAGTCTGAGAAGTTTTAGGTGCAATTTCAGTTCTATGAAATTCTTCATTTCCTTCATTCTTAGAAGAACGTAAGAAAGACAAAATTGCCCCTTTTTGACTATTTAGCTGTTTTTCCTTTTCTCTGAGTCGTTTTCTTTTACTAGCTCCAGATTCAAACTTTCTTGGCATCATTATATGTATTATATTATACTATAAAAAGCGAAATAAATATTTATTAAAAACTTAAATATAAGGACTCAAATAATAAAATCAAAAATAAAATTAAAATTAAAAGCTAGAATCCAATACTAGATGTCCATGTAAAATATCTCAACAAAAAGAATACATAAAATAAATTTTATTTTAAAATAAATGTTATTTTCTTTCTTACGTTCTTCTGAGAATGAAGGAAATGAAGAATTTCATAGAACTGAAATTATACCTAAAACTTCTCAGACTGAAAGCGAAACATTGGTATCAGTATCAGAAGAAGACAAAAGTGAAAATGAAAAACATCAAAATAATGTGGAAAACATAGAAGGAGAGAAAGAAGTAAATGAAACAAATCAAAAACAATACAAAAAGAATACATAAAATAAATTTTATTTTAAAATAAATTTTATGTATTTTTTTTGTTGAGATATTTTGCATGGACATCTAGCATTGGATTCTTTGGCTTTTAATTTTAATTTTATTTTTGATTTTAAATATTTATTAAATTCAAAATCAATATACATATATAAAAAGTTAAGAAACACTATTTTATTTATTTTTTAATCTTTAAAAACTTTTTAAAAAATAATCATCTTTAAAAGCTACTAAAAACGCTGAGTTGAGTGAATAAAGATATCAAAAATTTACTAATGGTCAATTATATGTCGCACTTTCAAAGATTAGGAATGCTGCCAATCTTAGGGTTAAATTACCTAATGATTCAAATTGTTACACGATGAACTTGGTGTACAAAGAATTATTAGATGATTAGATAAACCATTAGTAAAAATTCTAAACTTATAAAAAATATCTCGTTCTTAAAACGGGACAGTAAAGCTAGTGAACATATAAATAAATAAAATAAAACAATTACGCTAAAAAAATACAAAAATAGAAACAGTAGTATCTTGGTTTTGTTAAAATAAACGAGTAACAGTAAAATAAGAATAATAAATTCATTGAAAAATAAATTCTTATCAATTGTGGCAACTACTTTAATCAAATAATTAATAAGTATATACACTTGTATACTGCTTTACAAATACTAACCAAATAACTAAACTATCAGTTGTTAGAAAACTAAGGAATAGCGATAAGCTAAAAAAACATTCCACAATTCTATTTCTTTTCTCACCTTCTACGGTTGTGTGAAATATGTAGATATAGGGAACAAAATAGTTATTATCCCAATAGTTTTTTGCCTCGTTCGTGGTACGCTCACGTAGACTGACTGCACTAATAATGTCCGTCGCCGACTAGGCATGTGTGTAAAACAATCGAAGAGAGCCAGAACATTAGACGCGTTCGGCCGTCGAGATCGAGCGGTAATGGGAGGATAGGAGGTGTCGTCTAAGGAATCGGCTCGAAATATGCATCTAATTCTAAGCACTCCATTATATGATGCAAAAAGGCGAAATTTAATAAACAATTACCGCTTACAAATTTTTCAGCGGCCTCTAGTTTTTATATTATGAATTTAATATTTAAAAATAAGTATTTTATTTTGCAACTATAACTAGGCTGTTTTTTATATTGTTATTTGTGAGGAGTAGAGTTTTAAAATGTGGCCCCATAGAGAATGAGGCCCCAGCTTGCGCCTAATGCGCCTTATGGTAAATGCGGCCCTGGCTGTACACTCTAAACGTGACAACAACGAGGATCGCATGGCAACGAAAAATAACACGTAGCAAGAGCAGGAGTGATATGCGTTGTTATTTTTCGTTGCCATGCGATTCTCATTGCTGTTACGCCTAGAGCGTACAGCCTACGATCTAGCCGCGATCAACGCGCGATTATTCGTCAATCCCTTTTAATTAATATCTCAATTACTATTGCGAAAATTGCAAAACGGTAAAGGACTTTTCTATTCAGTTTACCACACTCTATCCGTACACGAGCGTTGGCACGGACATTATAAAACACCCTGTATATATTTTTTTTTAAATCACAAACTTTGATTTTTTAAATTTAACTATTTTGTTTTTTACTATTAATGGATTTTATTATAAAACTTGTATATGAGAGTGAAATATTGCAAACATTATTTTATATCAAATAAATAAGTTGTCAGGGGCATAAAGAGCCACAAACGCCGGATCTTAGTGCGAAAAGTCATATAATCAAATTAAAAACATATACAAATACAAACGTTTTGATCTGACATCAGGCCTTTCTCAGTGTGACAAGGTCGCATAAAATAAAAGTTGCACGCAATAATATAAAAGATAGATAAAATAAAGTATAAAATATGTGATAATCAGCGCATAAGTGCAATAGTCTACCATCTCACAGTCAGTTCTTTACGTTTTGATTACTAATTTGGATTTGATTTTATTACAATTTTAATTCTGCTGACTCCGTTCTATCTTATGCGCTAATTATCACATATTTTATACTTGATTTTATCTATCTTTTATATTATTGCGTGCAACTTTTATTTTATGTGACTTTGTCACACTGAGAAAGGCCTGATGTCAGATCAAAATGTTTGTATTTATATATGTTTTTAATTTGATTATATGACTTTCCGCACTAAGATCCGGCGTTTGTGGCTCTTTATGCTTCTGAGAACTTATTTATTTGATTTTATCATTTAAGCCTTTATATATTTCTTACTTTTTTATTAGTTTATTTATTTATTTATTTTATTTATTTATTTTTCTGTGTATTATTATAAAGTAAATGTTGATAATGCTTCGTGCATATTTTTCAAATTTATATTTTTAGATTATCAAATTTCACATAATGCATATTTCCCCTTTCTATTTTTCTCTTTGTAAACAGAAAATATCTCGGTATATATGTCAATCTTTTTATTTTGATTTATCATAATATATGTATATACCTGATTTTTTAATTAATTTATTTCTATTGCACATTTCTTTGTTGTAAAAAATTTTCTTCAAAATCCAATATTTTTTTATATCCAGTTTTAAATTTTATAATCCAATTTTATACATACATATTTTATTATCCATTTTATATATATTTACTATTTTAAGTACAATTTTTTGTATAAAGAAATAATAATAAATAATAATAATTTATTATAATCCATAAGTTTTGAATAAATTTTTTCCCTTTCTCTCTCTTTTACCTTTATTTTCTTTATTTTTTTTATAACTTCTTTTCTCCCGTTTCAATTTTCCGCGGCTATGTTTGCGAATTTTCTTGGAAGTTTTTAGTTGTCAGCGTTCACCATGCGATATATTGTATATTACGCGTACGTTGCGTTTTTATTTCGCGCGTATTGCATTTATGCAAGAGTGTACCGACTGATCGTTGAAATCGTACACACAGACCAAAGATACTCTGAAAGATACTGAGAAAACATTGTAATCTGCAGGATTCTTTTGTATCCATATACATTTTGATATGCTAATTTTTAATGGTTTTGAGAAATTTCAATTTTTTTTCTACATTACTTACTATTATGTTTTAGTGATGATATAATCACAAGATTGAATTTCTCCAAAAAATAAATAAACAAATAAAATTTAAAGTCAAAATATAAATTGCACATCTAATAAAAAAATTATGGAATGGAACAAATTTGGATGTGCTATACCATAAGCATTGCTAACAACCTTTTTCTTTTTATTTTATTTTTTTTATTTTATAATCTTTTAATCTTATCTTTGTAATATGGAAATTTATTTATATTTTTTATGCTCTGCAATTGTAACTATAAATCCCCACAATAAGTCTCTACTAAATATCGGCTTTATGCAATAAATTAAATTCTATTATCTCCAGCATAGATCTTACTCTCTTTGTATAGAATCTTATGTTTGCGAGAACTTCCCGGTAATAGAAAAACGATTTCAAGTACGAAAAAGAGGAAACTATAATAGCATCCTCTTCCATAGAGGCTTCCGCGTTACGAGGATGCCAGGGATGTTAGTAAACGATCATTAATTGATTCGAATGCGGTAAATACACATTGTTCTGCACTCGTAAAAAGAAAAGAGGGGGAGGGGAGAGAGAGAGAGAGAGAGAGAGAGAGAGAGAGAGAGAGAGAGAGAGAGAGAGAGAGAGAGAGGGAGAGAGGGAGAGAGAGATCGCCGCGACTGCCAGAAATAATTTTCTCCCCCAACGAAAACCGAAAGGCGTGTGCGTCTCTACCAAAATAGGCGGATGTGAGACGGACTGATGTTTACGAATTCATTCATGGAAGAGAGAGAAGCGAGGACATGGGAGCAAGGAGGAAGAGGGTTCCGGGTAGGAGAGGGATCCGAGTTTAAGACCGTTAACATCGTTTCTTCTCCCTTTTTAATGATTGAATTGCAACCATGGATCGTTGGCCAAACATTTGCGATGCGCTTGATTTATTTATTTTTATACCGGCTACCGTGCGTATGAGTTATTTAAAAATAATTTCTTTTTTGAAATCAAATCAACAATTATTTTTGTATTAAAAATTTCAAAATTTGATAAAGTGATGAAAAAATATTGTCTTCATATATTTATTAAAGAATACATTCACAAATTTTACAAAAAAACTTTACATTTAAAAGTTAAATAGCGCAAAATTATATACACACATAATAATATATACATATCAAAAGACACGGTCGTGTCTCGCGCCAAGTTCACCCGCAATGCGCAAAATGCGACCGTGATATCTATACGCGAGACTGAAAAGAGCTGAGATTATTGGATTTGAATAATGCCTAGACTGATCAATTTGAAAATACGCTAAATCGATTGTATATACTTAAATTATATTATAAAAATATGTTTGTTTTTACTCTACGTGCTCTATAAATGAAGTTATAATAGTCCAAAGTCAAAATGTTGAAAAATCTATTTAAGTCATCATCGTTTGAGATGTATGTTATGATTTTTGGATGTTACATTTATTAACATTTGTAATTGAAAATCTATTTTAGAATAAGTCAACAATTTTTAACTTTAATAACAATAAGTCATATATTTCAAAAGTTAGATCATTGATTTGCGGAAATTTTAACATTTAACAATTTTGAATAATGACAATAATTCATGGATCAGGAAATCTGGAATAAATCATTACTTACACTATAATAATGATATGTTAAAAAGCAATATGATACAAATTAGCGAACCGACAAAATATTTATTTTTTAGAAGTTTTGTTAATTTGAAGTAAAACGATGGGAATGTAGAGCCAAAGCAAGGTGTTCGTAGCTTATTATTTTTTCTATTATTCTTGTTAATAATTCAAGGTGATTACAAAACTGATACAGTAGACGTTTCGGTCACGTTATGACCATCTAAAGTACAAAATCCAGATAATTAAATTTGAGTCAATTACTAAAATATAAAAATGAAACTTATAAACTAACGCCTACGATCTTATTGAGTCACTATATAATCATCATAATTATAACAAAAGAATTAATTTGAAAAATTCAATAAAATTGCAAATTACAGTAACATACCTTAGAGATTGTGTAATTTTCGTATAGAAAAGACTTGTTGTTCGTTTGACGTACTATGGATAATTTTGAGGATGCATGTAACTGTTAATGATAGGAGGGAAATAAAGAAAAAGAATTAGGAGGAGGGAGGAGAGTGGGGTTAAGAGTGTATGTAATTTCAATTTCAAGATTAAATATGTGATAATAAATTGAGGATTGTGGAATATGTATCAGAAAGGAATTCAGTTTTGTTAATGTTATTACGGATTAGTAAATAAATTTAACGATTAGATATAAAAGATAAAAGTAGAAGTTACACAATTTTTTGTGGAATTGGTATGATATCCATGAAAAGGGCATATCTATAAAAAATTACTTTTTTAAAAAAATGTACAAAAAAAGCGCCAAGTACACGCGATTGTTAGAACAGTGTTGTATACATGTATGTATAATAAATAAAAACCTATGGAAAAAATTTATCATATTATATTTTATCTATAGAAAAAAAACTTTATATATTCTAAACTATTCTAAACTTTATATATTCTATATTATAAAATATATTCT
Organism: Linepithema humile; assembly: GCF_040581485.1. NCBI lineage: Eukaryota > Metazoa > Arthropoda > Insecta > Hymenoptera > Formicidae > Linepithema > Linepithema humile. The sequence continues at coordinate 12,048,380 of NC_090131.1, forward strand.
ACTATAATATATATTCTACTATAAAAAACGTTATATATTCTATTTATATCATTCTATAAAAAATATGATATCAGAAAATGGTGCCAAGAAAATAAAAATTATATACTTTATTACTACAAAAATAGAAAATTGTTTTATATTAAAAAATTGATGTCAATAAAAATTTAAAAAATATTTAATGCAATAAAACTTTGCGCACTGTTACACTGAATAGCACGTTAACTAACATAATGTTAATTAATATCTTATGTTCAATATGCAAACGCATATTACATATATATGGTAAATAATTAGTAACACTCAAAAGAAAATAATTGAAAAAGGAAGAAAATATATTTTACAATCAATGATAAAATATTATATCAAAAATTCGTACTTTTATCTAAAATTATCATTGTGTAATAATTAAGTATATAATATTAAATTGAATCATTATTTATTTCTATAGTCCTAGATTATTTGAGGTGTAGTATTGGGTTGATCAAAAAGTTCGTTCGCATTTTTGCAACAGATGATGTCATTAATAAATTATACTAAGCATCTAATGACTTTGAACATTGGATTGTGATATTTTTAGTATTTCTGCAATCACTCGCATTGTCATGTGTAAATTTATTCCCATCAGTGACTTGATTTTGTCGTCGTCAACTGTAACTGGCCTCACCATCTTCAAGTGTCACTCTGACGGAATCACATGAATCAAGTTTGATACGTTCTTTCTGTTACAGTATACTCCCCATAAATGGTACAAATCTTTTTTAAGGTCTACGTTGCAGTTTTGCCTTTCCGATAGTAAAAAAGCATCAAGTAATGGAAATACCCTTTATTTTGCTCCATATTTAAAACAATGCCAAATTTACAAATCTCAATCCATTTCAATAATTTTTTTTAAATGCGCAGAAAGTTGTCAGTTATAAAATGATTTAGCATATTATCTCATTGGATAATGTGTACATAGTGCAATTTATTGCAAAAATGTGAACGAATCTTTTTCATGAACCCAATATATGTATACATACGACGACATATCGGTTCAGATATTCTTTGTTTACAAAACAAGAATCACTGACAATTGTTCAAGTTTAAAAAAGTGCAAATTCTCCAATGTTTAAAATTAATTTTTTAAAAAATAAAATCCTGTATTAATAAATTATGAGTCAAAAATTAAATAACAAATTTTTTAATAATTGCATTTTTCTGAACTTGAATAAGATTTTCAATGATATTGTGTAATAATTTAGGAAGTGTGCTTTTAATTTTTTGACAACTATAGCATATTTTTATATCCACATACATGCGTGCGCACTCACACACACACACACACACACACACACACACACACACACGCGCGCGCGCGCGCGCGCGCGACAATAATCTGCAACCACTTTTTCGGAAGTAGGTATTCAGTAAAGAAATGTATTCTCTAGAGCAGTCTGCCTTTTTCTTCTATGGCCTTCTTGGAACTTCTTTTGAGAAAATCTCTGCGCTGTAACAGATGGCGGCAGATGGTAGACTACTCGATCAGGTTAGATCTTGCGGACAAAGAATATCCAAACCTGCCGACGTAAGCAAAGGATCCTCAAGGTGACGCATTCCTTCGGTATGGGATTGGGCAGCTAATGTGCAGGTATCTGCAACGGGCACATTAAATGTAACGGAATCCTCACAATCGACGCTTTGTGTAGTCGAAGTTGCCGTTGTATTCACTCAGCCTCGTCCGCATGTTAAATTTTTGTTCTTCACTCTTCCGCATTCATTTGAAGATTCCAAGATGATTTAAACGCCTATGACATCATTGCCGTTGTCTAATATTTTCGACGATTTTCGAAGCTCGCAGCAATTTGAATAAAATATATCATATATATAAAAGAATGATACGAAGAAAAAAAGATTTAAATAGAACATTCTCTTTGCGTTGAATGCTTAATTTTTAAATGCCAACAAATATATCTCTATTCTACTATTTAATCAAATCTTATCTTTTCCTATCTTTTAACTGCTGAAAGCAATTATAATAAATCTATCTATCTAAACTCAGGACGAACAGATTAGTCGCTTTCTATAATAATATTGATATCAATAAAATTTAATACTAATTGTAAGACATCATGAAAAAGTAACAACGAACAAAAGTAAAACTCAATGTTAATCCATTTCTAAACAAATATTAATATAATCAGAAGATTTCAACAATATATAGCTTGTATCAAAATTAGTTCTTCAAATTAGATTCCACAAATTATTAATTGATATACAAGGTTTTAGGTATTATTTGATGAAATATAATGTGAATGCACTTGGACTTAAACTTATAAATTGAACATTGCATTATGAAAAATGAAAATGTCAAGAACATCATAAAAAATAACAAGGAAAATAGTGACATTTCAACATAAATTATGTGCTAGATTTTAAGTAAATACCATACTTATATTATTGTAAGTATAATAGAATAGGCATAAAGATTAATCCGATTTTTATTACACTATCAGACACTGAAGATAGTACAAAAGTAAACCAAAACGTTTGAAGAACTTGTAAAATAATAAAGTTTTAAATTAAATCCAGCAGCAGTCTTTAAGCTCATGTTTTTATTTTTATTTTATATTGCTTAATTTTTGTTAGTACGACTCTCCATAATATTCGTAATTACCGTAATATTACGTTTATACGAATATAATAGTCGGTATTCACATCTCATAGTTAGTGATAAATGGTGGTTCTTTGATTATCGGTTTATAATCAGTTTATATACATGATATCTTCATAAAACAAATAAAGCTTAAGAGTCAAATAGCTTAGTATTTGATTTAACTGTAAGATTATAAATATGATCAACCAATGCATTCATTAAGCATTTAAGAAGAACGAATTTTATTAAAACTTTAAAACTTTTTAAATATGCCGCTAATATTTATTAATCTTTTTATTTAAGTATTTGTTGTGGTAAATAATAAATTTTAAATAAAAATGGCAAATGTATGACACAACTTGTATTTTTAACATAGTTATATTATTCAACTTTAACAATTAAATGCAATGCATTCGCGCTTACATTTATTATTTTTTTAAAAGAATTACCAAATGGAAAACCATTTGCTATTGACTGGTATTTTGTTTTGCGTTTCCATATTCATCGCATAATTAATAATACATATGTTAACATATGATAATACATAGATTAATACACCAATAGCCTATTAATAATATCTCTATATTACCAACATGTATTGAAATCATAGAATTGAATTGAGATATACTAATAATTACATTTTGTATGCAACGATCATTTTCGTTAAATTTACAGTTAATTTTATAATGAACTAGACACACACCACAAGCGGGCTACATGCGTACCATTTTATAATTTTAAATTTTATAATTACAAAGATAATATATATGTATATATATATATACAGGGTGTCTGGCAATAATCGCCCCACCGGTCATATACAGGTAGAGGAGGTCAAATCGAGTAGAAAAGTCCTTTACCATTTTTTAATTTTCATAATAAGTACTGAGTAATTAACGAAAAAAGATCGGCGAATCCGCGCGAGTAAAGCGCGCGCGGTGAGAAGGACGTCCCATTGCTACGCGATCACTAGGACACAAGGATCTAGCGTTACGCGCCGCTCGTATGTTGCCATTGTCATTTGTAGAGCGCTCCTCCCAACGCTTCATCGCGCGCCTAGTGATCGCATAGCAGTGGGATGTCATTCTCGCTGCGCGCGCTTTACTTGCACGGATTCACCAATCTTTTTTCGTTAATTAGTTAGTACTTATTACAAAAATCAAAAAATGGTAAAGGACTTTTCTACTCGATTTGACCTCCTCTACCTGTATATGACCGGTGGGGCGATTATTGCCAGACACCCTGTATATATGTATATACAGGGTGTCAATTAAGTCCCGGGACGGCTGAATATTTTCTCATGTAAGGTATTTTTGAAAAAGGTCAAAGTCATTTCTGAAGTAATTTTCAACGAGGAATTCAACGGTGACCTTCAATTTGACCTTGAGCTTGACCTTCAAGGTCATTTCAAGGTTAGGTTAGGTTTTTTAAATAGAAACCCCTATTTTTGATTCCAAAATCTAATAGCTGGTGTCAAGAGCTTTTCAAAACACTATAATAAAGTATATTTTTATAAATTGAATGTTTTACAAGATATTTTGTATTTTATGTCAAAATACTGTAATTTGCAAGCCTCATAACTCGAAAAGTACTTAATGAAAAATAACTTCATTATAGTGTTTTGAAAAGCTCTTGACACCAGCTATTAGATTTTGGAATCAAAAATAAGGGTTTCTATTTAAAAAACCTAACCTAACCTTGAAATGACTTTGAAGGTCAAGCTCAAGGTCAAATTGAAGGTCACCGTTGAATTCCTCGTTGAAAATTACTTTAGAAATGACTTTGACCTTTTTCAAAAATACCTTACATGAGAAAATATTCAGCCGTCCCGGGACTTAATTGACACCCTGTATATATAAATATATGTATATATACAAATAAAATTGATATGATAAAGATAATATAAAATTTTAATAAATTAGTAAATTAGTGAATTAATTAAAAGTAACACTAAATTTAATAATAATTTTATAATAATTTTTATAATAATTTTATAATAATTATTAAAATTTTATATTATTTTTATTATATCAATTTTATTTGTTAAGGTGACATTTTGTGAAGTTATGTCAAACTTTGGTTCCTAAATCAAGATTTGAATGTTTAATTTCAACTATATCAGTGCCCGATGTTAAGTTACAGAAAATATTTACTGTTGAAGAGTTACTTACTGTTCAGTTATTATATTTTACAAATTTAATTTCTTTATGTGTAATTTAATTTTAAAAAAACAGGAAACAAAAATCTATCTCCACAAAGTTATTGCAAATTTTGTTAGCTTTCATTTAAAAAAAAAAAGCATCGAAATCGGTTAACATTTCGAGACTGTAGCTTTTTTTGAAACACGAAATGTCGTTTGGCCCCACTGTGCGGCGGTACTTAAATTTTGAAGTCTTATAACTCAGGAAGATCTCAATTAAAAAAGGTTTGTAACCAGTGTTTCGAAAACGCTTTGACGTCAGCTACAAGAATATGAAATAAAAAGTAAGGGTTCCCATTTGAAAAATTCAAGTCGACCTTGACATGACCTTCACGACGCCATTCAAGGTCAATCGCATATGCCCATGTAATGCATTACTTGATCACCAACAACTTTTATCTGAAACATTTTTTAAAATAACCACTTCCCTTGTTTTTAAATGGGGTGTACGGGTGGTCCGAAACACCCGTTGTATGTATGTATGTATGTATGTATGTATGCATGTATGCATGTATGCATGTATGCATGTATGCATGTATGCATGTATGCATGTATGCATGTATGCATGTATGCATGTATGCATGTATGCATGTATGCATGTATGCATGTACAGCAAAAACACTTAGTCTAATGTAAATAATAAATAATAAAAATTAAATAATCAGATAATTAAATTTAAATAATTTATAAAATTTTATATGGAAATTTTATATGGAAATTCGACTCTACATCCTAAATAATACAATAAAAGGACGATTTTTATTCATTCGGACATTTATCTGTCCGATTTCTGAACAATCAGTTCAATATCTGAATTCTCTGTGTTTAGGTTGTATCAGAAAAATTAAACTGATAAAAATAATTACTATGTTTTTAATCTTACTAGCCACTTTTTGTAAGTTTTATATAATTATCATGACTAAAACTTAAATGTGAGATAGATTGCGCAACGCGCGCCGCATAGCGATAAACGAACAAACTAGCAATTACTGAATATTGCTTTTGTAATGTTTTTGGAATGTTGCTGTCACATTCTCATGAAATATTACAATTACGTGTTCCAATAATGTCTCAACAATATTACATTACAACTTGCAAGATTGTAACGTTGCTGCAATGTAATTGTAATGTTCTGTGCTGTATGGGAAACCTCTATTTTTCATTGCATAGTCTTGTAGTTTACCTCGGGAGCTTTTCAAAACACTATGATAAAGTATTTTTTCATTAAGCACTTTTCGAGTTATGAGGCTTGAAGTTTGCACTACCACCGGCATTAGCATCAGTGTTGTGAGATTTGTACACTTTGGCCACAGTATAAGTAAGAACAGAAGATTCACTCTCCTGAAAAAATGGATATAGAGATTAACGTGACGTCATGCACAACCAACATCATGGCGACTATCGTCTGCTATCGTCTAGTGGAGCTGCGTTCCGAAATTCACTGCCAGTACTGAAAATCTACAACATACATAACGTAAACTATAGATTTCCAGTACTTGCAGTGAATGTCGAAAAGCAGCCTGAATATAATTAACTGTAATCAGTATTTGTAGTGTGGTGTCAAAAACCTGATTACAGAAATTAAGTTGTAGAAACTTAAAATTAAATAAAAATGTATTTGTGATATAGAGCAAAATAACAAGATATTGACTATATTCTTTCCAGATGCACGATGTGGTAAAAGAATAACATTTATAATAAATTTATTTACAGTGAATTAACAGTGAGTTGTTATAAAATGAATACAATATAGAAGCATTAAACAAATATAAAGATAAAGATAAAATAGAGAATCTGTGTCAAAAAACCTCTTAATCTAATTCAGTTAAAAGCATTAGAAGCATTAAATAAATAAATAAATAAAAATGTATTCATACTGTAATTTATGAATTTTCTATGCTATTGTAATTGTGTAATATATATATGTATATGTAATATATTGTTATAATTGTTTTTGTTAATTTTCCATTTACTAATGTAATAATATTATATTTGTCAGATAATCAAGTAATATAAATTTTGACCAAAAATATAAAGAAAATTTGTATAACCTTATATTTTAATTTTATTATTAATAATAATATAATTTTAATATTAATCTTAATATTTAATAATTTTAAAATCTTTAACAAGATATAGATAAAATATCATTAAAATTACAATAACATTACTATTCAACATTGTATTTGTATTTGTAAATGTAAATGTAAATGTATCGATTTATTAGAGTGTAATATTAATAATGTATTGATATATTTTTATATTTTATACAAATAATATGTATATGTTTTTACTTACAATGTTAAAGCACTATTTTAATATTTAATTAACATAATAATTATATTTTTTTAATTTTTATTTAATTTTTATTTTTATAATAATACAATTTTAATACAATTAGTTTATAGTACATAATATAAAATAAAATATTTATAATAAAACTGTGACTGATACATTTATTCAACATGATAAAAATTTTCAAGCAGTTTTTCTAATTCAAATTAGAGCGCGCGCGCACTATCAACAACATGATGGACAGACCACCATGTTTACCACGAAAATTAAAGATACCGATAGGGGGTGACTCTATTACAATATAATTATTTGTTGTCATGTAAACGCCCCGCTGTGCCGTTGAGCGGTGGCGCTGTATGGCGCTGTAGACGGTGAGCGCTTGCCACTTACTGTGTCGGTCTTGTCTAACTAACTTCCGGCTTCTTCCCGTATAAAAATAAACGATCTCGTGCTATTTTTCTTCAAACAATTCTTTTTATTCGTTCCAATCCTCAACATTATTATATTGTATGTAATAAATATCAATTACATCAATTGTATTAAAAAATCCTTTATATCAAATGCACGCACGAGCAATGTATATGCAGCGAAACTGAGATGCGTTCGATCTTTAACGCTAGCTTTTGGATAGTAGATGCGATGACAATCCACCGATGGCGCGCTTATCTACACCTATCTACACCCATCTACTCCGAAAACGGATCTCATTTTTGCTCCTCAGTGTACAAATCTTACAACATTGCGCGCGCGTGGTCTGAAGACGTAGTGGGGAGACGATAGGCATTAGCTTACGAAAATCGACCGAAATGTGCAGGTCGTACCAAGCACTGGTTTACAATCTATCCGATACATATACAAAGACCACATGTCAGTGTAGTGAGTTATCAGTACAAACAAATACGTAGACACGGATATTGCGTCGATAATGTCTATTTCATTTTTAGTTCCATTGAAATGATGGCGCTTTCGCGTTGGAGCTCGGCTATCACTCCAGCATCTTCTTAAGTTATTAATGTTGTAATATGTATTTAAAATATATTGAAAATATCAAGATTGTCTCATCCAATAGGCATTGATTTTATGAAACATTCTTCAGTCGAAATATATGCACTGGATCATGATTTGCTGTACAACCATGCTTTTCTATTTATCAGGCAATTAGCGATACATTAAAGGAAAAGTAATTATTAAATAATAATCGTATTTTTCATAAAATTTATTATTGATATTCAGAGTTTTACTTTTTTTCAGGAAAATTTTTAGGTTGTACATAATTGGCAATATATAAAAACTTGAGGAACACCCTCATTAAAAGTTACAACCCTAACAGCACACGATATCCTGCGTATCATTCCATTTTCATACTCATTCTTCTGTGATTATCCGTTAAATACTGAGATCAATCCTATAATATCTTTTGCAGTATTATTCGGTTTTTTTTCGCACACGTATAATCTCAGGTTTGACTCAAACGTACGGAAGTGATACGTACGCACTTCTATCGCGCGCGTATAATGTCAGGTTTGACGAGACCAGCACTAACCTGCGCCATTTACATACGTAATTCCTTTTCCCGCTTGCCCGACATCAAGTGACACCACGCAACACTACGTATCCGAGGTTTTACTGATATCCAAGGTAATCCTTTTTTCCTTTAAGTTTTATTTCACAAAATAGTGAATAAAGTGTAAGAGCTAGATAGTGTTTGTATATGATTTTTGTAATATTTTTATTATTTTTTATGTACTTGTTAAATTATTTTGCTTAAAATATTTTAAGGTTATGTTCGTAAACTTGCATTATAATTGCCTCTTATCTCTTTGGTTCTTGGTTAAATATACAATACATTTTCTTAATTATTTTTTAAACAATGTCTTAAAAAGATGATTTAACATAAAACTGTTTTCAGTTCGCAGTATTGTTTCTTTGAAGTTCTCTAGCTTAGGCTTCTAGAACTTTATTTTATATTGTAAGTTTTATGTAAATATTTTTACGCTTACGGTCGTAATTTTGAAATAAAAATATCAATTAATAAGAAATTGACTGATTAATTAACCTAATCTAAATTATCTTATACAATATATGAACGCGCGCGCGTTTCAGCGCTTGGCTGTGTAAATGTGTGCATGTATATGTGATCTACTGCAACATTCCCATTTTTATTTTATCTTGATACTGTCTTTAAACTATAGACCTTCCTGCGAAATTCTATGGAAGATGGTACCGCGGACATACGATGATTTCTAAAACGTAGTACGTACATCGCAGTACATTTAAGAATGTTCTGAGAATATTACAATTATACTTTTGCGATATTCTCAGATTGTTCTCAGTATCTACATGTGCTGTTAGGGAAATAGGAAAACAGAGTAAATAGACGGCACAGGGATAATGAAATTTTATGCTATGTGGATTAAACTGCATGAATCATACAGAATGTTCTATAGGAAATTGTTCAAACTAATTAGTTGTTATTTTTTAATGTATATAGAACAAGAATAAAATAAATAATTTTTAAAAAGTGCCAAATTTGGTTAATTTTAATGATACATATTGTCAAAATGCATACTGCCAGAATTATAATAAAAGTCAAGTCGCTTTTCAAAATTATAAAAAATTTATATAACAAAAGTTACAGTTACCCCAGATAGCACAATGATATTCTGAGGATATTCTCAGACTATCGAACCATATTTTTCAGATATACTGAGAACATTTGTAGGATATCTAAGATATTCTGAGTATATTCTCAGTATATCTAAATGTCCGCTTTTTTAATATTTTCAGTATATTCTCTGTACATCCTCAGTATATCTTCTGAATATTCTAAGTATATTTTCTATACATTCTTAGTATATCTTTTGCATATTCTCAGTATATTTTCTGTACATTCTCAGTATATATTCTGAATATTCTCAATATATACCCAGTATATCGACGATTTAATTCAAATACACCCTAACAAAATATTAAAATTTTATAGATGTTTTATTTATTTATTTTTTTTAATTAATTGATAAGTATTAAATTTAGAAAACGTTTTCTAAATTTAATACTTATCAATTGATTAAAAAAATAATAAATAAAGTATCTCCTGTAAAATTTGGATTTTTCAGTTACGGGGTATTGGAATTAAATCATTGATACCATACCATACCAAAAAAACATAATTTTAAACTATAATATTTTAAGTTATTTTTTTAGGTTAAGTACTTTTTTAAATGATTGAATAAAATTTAAAGGAGATAATACATATATTTTATTTTGTTTTGCAATATATTATTTTATAGCAATATATATATATATATATATATATATATATATATATATATATATATTTTTTTTTTTTTTTTTTATTAGTCACAGTTTATTTTATATTTTTTTATTTTATTTTAAAAAAGTAAGTATATATATATCTTATTTTGAATTTTTTTGGATTCTCTTTTTAGCCAACCAAGTTTTAATAGGCGCCGAGAATTCTTCTTCAGTACATTTTTGGTATTTACATCTCACGACATCTGTAATTACAATCTAGATTAATATTCTTTCAATGGTATACTTAATATCAAAAATGTACGTAAATAAATAATCGCATGTGGCCATTAACTGAATGTTTTGCAATCCAATAATGCTGAAATATATTTATAAAGATTTAAATTATAATTGCAATTTTTATGCTAATTAGCATAACTTAAGTTATGCTTTCAGGTTAGGTTTCATTATGAAATTGAAATATATATAATTAAGACGTTTCTTGATATTACTTACCGTTTATATAAATACCGTCAATTAAACACAATTGTGTGATACATAACACTCGTATTAATATTGTATTAATAGAATTTTAATCTTCTTACACGCTTTTCACACGATCTTTTCACGTGGATACACTTAAAATAGGTTGTAATCTAACACTTATTGAACGCTAGATTATAGTACTCATACCGCCATCTGTAGGAATACTACAAAAATTGAATATTATATTTTAGATACGTTGAGCATATTCTCACAATATCTGAAAACGAAAATTATACTTCGAATATTCTGAGCATATTCTCAGTATATCTAAAGGCGGAAATCATATTTTGGATATTCTAAGCATATTTTCAGTATATCTAAAAATGAAAATTATATTTCAAATATTCTGAGCATATTCTTAGTGTATCTCAAAAAGGATATCATATTTCAGATATTCTAAGAATATTATGAAAATATTCTCATATATTCTCCGTACATTCGTACATTTATAGAATATACTGAGAATATCATGTGTTATCTGGAACAGTTAGTTTCCGAAAGTTTGATTTTTGTTATATTCTGATAGTGCGCAATTCGAAAATATATTAAGATTAGCAATATTCGGCATTTTTAAATAAACGCTTATTTAATGATAAATATACTTGCTATTGTCTTTAGTTTATGTAAATATAAATATAATATATAAATATAAAAATATAAATAAAACTGTAAAATCTGCACTGTTAGAAGATATTTTACTTTCTTGCTCCTTATTTGCATTAAAAAATGATATATAATTAATTTCAGCAATTTCCCATAAGACATCCTGTAATTATTATTTCTTCGTCTTTTTTCTAGTAATAGCAAAATCATACAGTAATTTCGAAAATATATTCACTAATTAAAGACTTATCCAGCAGAATGCTTTTGTTAACACATTAATTAACACATTTATATAAAGATAATATATTATGTTAATATAATTTATGATATAATATTTATTATAAAATATTTTCTCTGTGAGATAATAAATTATTATTAAAATATTAAACCATTAAATTTTTTTTTATTATACCGTTTTATATTAAATTAAAAAGATTAATATTTCAATAAACATTTAATGTTGGTCGCAAATTATAAAAAGTATTATTTTATTAAGCCACTCGCGCCCTGATATTTTTTCTCTCTTCCCTTCTTTCTAATAATTCCTATCAGTACATACTGATTCTCCATATGTGAGAACAATGTACTAAAATTTTCGTACACTTTAAGTATCTCGAACCAAAGATCGGTGTACAAATTTAACAGTCTCACGTAGACTAACAAAGTAATTTCTTTAAGAAAAATTATAATTTCGCACTAACATCCCGCGACGGCTCTCTATGCCTTTCTATTATATTAATTGATTGTTATCATTTGAGCCATTCCTTTATATGTGTTAGATTGTTTTATTTTATTAAGCTATAAAAAATACATAAAGTAACTATTAAAAAAAACTAATAACTTACAAGTACTATAAGGTTTGTTTTTATTCCTACACTAGACTGAACTAGAACTGAACTAAAACTGAGTACAAGTGAGAACTGAGAGTGCAGGCAAGAATAAAGAACGCTATAGTGCAAAAGTAATATGGTGCTATATTATACCTATCGAATTGTTAGATTCATAAAGATGATTGTATAATTGCAATTCCACCATCCAGGTAGAAATCTGCCTTGATTTGTCGATATTAAGTACAGGGCCTGGGTAGAAAAATCCAGTTTGAAATATCCGTCTAGGTCCAGAGTACACCCTAGAAATTTACCTTGATTTTATCGAGAAAAAAAATAGTCAGGAAAATCTACATGGGTCATTGCCACTGACAGATTTTTCTCAAATTAGATATGAAACTATGGAGCCTGGATTAGATAATCTAGCTTTAAATACCCTAATAGGTCCAGAATATAATCCTGAAATTTACTTAGTTTTTTCCAAGATAAAATTTACATTGTATAATATACAATATACGCATAATTAAATAATTGTGTCAGTTTTCCTGAATTGTCTTGTACAAATTGTTTTCTTAATTAGTGGTCACAATTGTAGTTTTACAATGAGATAATGAGTGACATCGAAGATACATGGATGTCCTCACGATTGTTGAGGAAACGAGAATATTACGCTGGAAAAAAATTAGAAAAAAGAATGTGTCTAATAATGAAAACCGATAGTGAGGTTAACAATGATGTTCAAGGCAGTAATATAACCATCGATAATTGTTATCACACTACCAGTAATGACTGTGCATATGAAGAAGCTGAAGCACATGGAAATTTTGAGTCCGAGAGTGATTTACACATGATACAAAATGATGAAATTAGCGGTTATGAAAATAAAAGAGAAAATAAAGTCGAAGCCAAGCTGGGATTCCAGGGAATATTTTAGGGAAAAATTTTAGATTCTAGCCTAGACCAGACTGGATTATAGAAATAATTATGGTACAAACCAAGCAAATATCTAGGAAAATTATAGGTCCCAGTTAGATTCCAAATAATTTTTCTGAACAAATTCCGGGCGTAATCTTGGGCCGACCTGGATTCAGCAATAGGGCCTGTTCGACTTAGGCGTTCCAAACTTTACACAGAGCCTAGCTAGATTTTCCACCTGGATCTCAGAAATATTTTTCCAAAAATATATGGGGCCCTGATTGTTTCCAGACAAAATTTCTATCTGAGAAGTATTACATTTTTTATTTTTATTATTAAATATAATAATAAAAGATTTTAACTTTTTGATTGGAAAATTATCATACACCAGTCTTTTTTATAGTTTTCATGTGCAAGAATTGTTTAAAAATTTTTTTAAAATTAAAAATTATTTACAAAAATTTAATATACATAAGTAAAATAAATAGTCATATTTAATATGCACATTATTATGAATATATATTAGATATTAGTTTTTCATAATTTTTTATACCAACTTGGTACCATTTTCTAATATCATGTATTTATTTTGTAGGCAAAATATAACGGTTTTTCTCATAGATTTTTTGTGCAACAGTATTTTCATAGAACTAGTATAATAAGAATATACAACAGCTTTTTCCTATAGACTTTTTATGTTAGAATTAATTACAGCAACACACTTTTATGTGTGTGATACATAATCTTTAAACAAAATTGAATCTTATGGTTGCTTCATTGTTCAACTTAAATTTAGAATTTAAAGGAATAACAATATTTTTAGATAAAATTATTAAATAAAATATGTCTTTAGGCTTGTATATTAACAATAAATTGTGTGAAGGGGATTTCGAGTCGGCGTTAGATGTCGTTACGCAAATTCCAAACGCTTAAAAAACGTTGCAAAATTATATCGAGTTGTACAAAATTTATAGACGTTTCGGTCCTATATCAGACTATTTTCAGCATATCAATAAGAGAGAAACTAATATGCTCCATTATTGATTGAGGTCAAAAACTTAGAAATTGTGAAAAGTTATGAAAATGTCATTTTGTGTGCGATTCGTGTGTTGATTAAAAAAGGTAAAAAAAAGGCGCCAAGTACACGCTCTTGTCACAACTAAAACAAAACCGTATTGTTTTATCTTTCAAAAAAATTGTCGTATATATTAAACCTTTCAAAAAAACCTGTCATATATATATATATATATATATATATATATAAATTATAATTTCCAGTCAATTTTAATCAGTCAAAAAAGCACATGTTTCAAGACTAGTATGATTTGTCTAAAATAAATAAAATTAAATGGCAAAGTTTAATATTTCTGTTCTATGTATCCTAAATTAGTTCCAACAATATTTATAATTTCCAGTCAATTTTATTTCTGTTCTATGTATCCTAAATTAGTTCCAACAATATTTATAACTTCCAGTCAATTTTATTTTGTGTATTACAAGATTTCTTGTCGAGTTTATGTTTATAATTTTTGTTTTCTATTTTCTATGGGTATAAAATTGACTGGAAATTATAAATATTGGAACTAATTTAGGATAATTACAAAAAATGATTTATGCTATATTTTTTTATATATAAAATTGACTAGAAATTATAAATATTGTTGGAACTAATTTAGGATATGTAGAATTGAAATATTAAACTTTGAAATATTTAATTTTATTTATTTTAGACAAATCATACACTAAGCCACGGCCAGTAAGCAACTTGTTTTTATATTTAAAATTATTAAATATAATTTAGATAAAATTATTTTTAATTGTACTAATAATACATTACAAATTAAGTTCATAAAATATATCTATATTAAGTAGATTTATGTATAATTTATCGCGATATTATAATATTTCATTAACGATATTAAAATATTAACGTAACGTGCTTTCCGCAAATACACATATTATATTACATTGTTATTTTATAACATATGGTTTACCTATTTATTTTATTTTAATGAATTGATATTGCATTCAACACACATACACATGCATATTACTATTTTATTAAATGAGATGCAACGGATTTGGACCAGGCGAATATTTGGTCATCACAGGAGTGTATTCTTGTAATTGCATCACGATCTCACGTATGTCGAGCGCATTACGCTAGCGAGTTACATTTACGTAATCGGTGGCGATAACGAGTAGATATTTTGCGAAATGACTATACGGTAAGTCAATACCGACGTATCGGTTTCATTAGCGAATATTACATTTCTTCCGTCGTTCTCCCTTCTCTTCTCTCTCGTGTGTCGTCGTTCGCGTGTTTATTTCGCTCATAATTCGCAGTTACGACTAACGAATAATGCGGATTCCTGGTTAGTCGATTGTAAACGGCTTCTGGGAAACATCGTCAATGCTACGTTCTGATATGTGGTTAACAATATTGAATCTTATTCACTCGCATAGCCTCAAATGTGCTAATGAACGATAGTGCACTCATTGTCGTAATGTCACGAGCTGCATCAGGATTAGATGCATTTAAAGGTTTGTCGTGATAAATATTAGTTTTGCTATTTTTTGCTGAATCTTTCATGTAGTAGATATTATTTTTAGAAATCAAAAAGACAAATTTTGGTTCTAGATTTGTTCGAGATTTTTACTAAAATAACATTTTGTAAAATATATTTTTTAAATAAAAAACTGCAAAAATCGTTTTTGGTTGAAATAAATTTCAATTTTTCAAAGCTTAATGTTTTTTCTAGTCAAATATTTTTAAACGTAATGGATATTCATACATTATGATTGCTGGGTTTAAAATAGCTTGTTGATTAAAGAGTTGATTAAAAAGTTTGCTAAATTAAGCTAAATCTGAAAGAATCTTAATTTTTTGTTAATAATTTGCAGTCAATTAAAATAATCTATTCCAAAGCCAAACAAAGGTTCGATATTTTTTTTTTTATTAAAAATCCTAATAACAAAAATAGTTATTTATATACAATTTTCAGGTAGATTTCTAAATGTAAATAAAAATTAAAAACAATTTTATATTGTTATTTATTTATAATTTTTATTAGCTTATAGCATATTTTAATGATTAAATATCAGAAAAATCTTTATCTTCAAAATTAAAAAAAAAATTTATTTTAAATAAAAAATATAAGGCATTAATAACAATTAATAAACAAGCATTGCCTTTTTTCACTCTCTTCTTTTAAAACCGCAATATTTTATTTCCAATATAAAAATATACAGTAAAAAACGAGTTGTTAGACCCCAAAAGAAAATATCACAAATATCGTTTCAATTCATAACCATAACCATTGAATGTCTAATTGACTACTGAATCTACGAGAATAAACTCGGCGCTGTGATACCATTGTGCTTTACAATTATAGAATTCATAATAAAACTTTTTCTTTTGTCAATTTTATTGTCTATTACATTTATTGACCTTTAAATGAAATTAGTTTATTAAATATATGCCGCATACTCATCGATGTATGTGTATTAACAGCTTGTTGAGCAATAAAATGTAATCTTATTTTAATGTATTTATTATATATTGAACATATTAAATGAATAATATGATTCTCAAATGCACTTTAGTGACATACTTGTTGACTGATCCACAACTAAAGAAGTGCACAGATATCTTATATATGTATATATATTTATATTTTCTTGAAATATACAGTGAGGAAAAAGTACCGGGACCCTGGAATATCTCGAAAAATATAAGTTCTATAAAAAAATATTTCAAATATAAGTTGTAGGGTTTTAAGTAACGCATTACATGGCAATGTAGTGTGACTTTGAATAGTGTTATTAAGGTCACGTAAAAATCACTTTAAAATTTTTAAATGGAAACCCCCATTTTTTATTGCATATTCTTGTAGCTGATTTCGAGAGCTTTTCAAAACGCTATAATAAAGTTATTTTTTGTTAAGAACTTTTCGAGTTATGAAGCTTGAAAGTTACGATAAAGTAAGAGAGAAAGAGAATGAAACAACGCATTCAATGCGCTTCTTTCTCTTTCATTCTATTAAAATAATTCTACTAAGATAAATCTACTAAAATAAGAATTCAGAAGTATCTAAATAAAAACATTTTTTTAACCAAATGCATTTCTTGTATGTTATTAAAAAGGAAGGTATGCATAAAAAATAAAACTTTTTTATTTTTTATTATCTATTTTTTTAGATTGCTAAAAAAAATAATTATGCTTGTGCAATGTTTATTTATAAACAAACCAATGTTTGTTTACATACGTATCTACGTATATAAAATATCAATTTTTTGCAAACGCAATTATTTTTTCAAAACTCTAAAAAATAAATCTGAAAAATAAATAACAAAAAATTAAAAAAAATTTTTTTATTCTTTTATATATACCTTCCTTTTCAATAATATGCAAAAAATGCATTTGGTTAAAAAAATGTTTTTATTTCAGGGTAAGTAAGTACTTAAGAGGATCCTGGAGTCGTCTGTTTTACCGATTTTTTAAAAATATATTGTACTTTACTTTTTTCGGCTGTGTAGAATAAAAAATCCTTTTCTGTAATTAAAGTACATATGCTAATACAGTATGGATGGTTGATTTGAAAGGATTTTTCATTTCATGCAGCCAAAAAAAAAAGAATTTTACGAAAAACAGAAAGTAAAACGGATCGGTACCTGTTTTACTTTCTATTTTTTGTAAAATTTTTTTTTTTTTGGCTGCGTGGAATGAAAAATCTTTTTCGTATATTTTTATCAAACGTACTGAATAATCTATAATTACCTTGATTTCATAGTTAAATGTGTTAAAACAGCCTTAAAGAATGTGTCTATTAAAATAAACGTAAAATAATCTTTCTCACAAACTATGATACACTAATATACAGGGTGAGGGCATTTTGATCGCCCCAGGCGGATATCTCGGAAACTAAAAAAAATAAAAAAAATTTTTTTATAAAAGTTGTAGGGTTTAAAAAGATCTATTTACTGATCTTATCAGTTTGACCTTGGGTGGAGTTGCCAAGTCAAGACAAGATCACCTTGAATTTTTTAAATGGAAACCTCCAATTTTTATTGCATATTCTTGTAGCTTACCTCGAGAGCTTTTTAAAACACTAAATGAAATATTTTTTTATTAAGTACTTTTCAAGTTATAAGACTTGGAAGTTACAGTACTTTGACATAAAATACAAAATATCTTGTAAAACATTCAGTTTCGGTAATCTTACCTTAATACTTTTATGCATAAAATGAGACAAATCAATTGGTGTAAAGAAAACACATAGTTGTTTTTTAAAAAAAAGTATGCAGCTGCATGTTGCAAATTACATATTTTTTCTTAAAAGCAACTATGTGTTTTCTTTATACCAATTGATTGGTTTCATTATTTTGTGCATAGAAGTATTAAGGTAAGATTCCCAAAAATTGAATGTTTTACAAGATATTTTGTATTTTATGTTAAAATACTGTAAGTTACAAGCCTCATAACTCGAAAAGTAGTTAATGAAAAATAACTTTATTATAGTGTTTTCAAAAGCTCTTAACACCAGCTATTAGATTCTGGAATCAAGAATAGGATGTTCCATTTAAAAAAACAAAGTTGACCTCCATATGATCTTGGCATGTACACCCTAGGTTAAACCAATGTCATCATCGGATGTCCCTCTCCAAACCCAACAACTTTTGTAGAGAATATTTTTTTATCTGACCATTTTTTGCGAAGTTAACAGGGGTGCCCACTTAAAATGGGACACCCTGTATATTGCCTTTTTGTCTTTTATAATACATATATCGTTTGTTTATGCAGAAAAAAATATTGCACTTAATGTTGGTAGCACACAGCGTGACACTACACGAGATGAGTCAGAAGATGCACAGAGCGTTTTGCGCATCACATGTAGACGGTTCTCGCTTGTGTAAGCGGAGGTCGCAGTAAACGAATCTAGCAGCTCTGGTTGGAATTAAAACAAGTAAAATACTTTTAATTCCTCATGAATTCTCGAAGTATACAAAATACTGAGTCCCAAAGTATTCATTATAATGAATTTTTGGGGAATACTTCAAGACAAACTGATTATAGTTAATTCTTTTAGAATTCTTCAGATATTCATTTTTCTAATTTTGTATGTATTCTTTAACCACTTCAGTGGTGGACTTTTTCGAAGGTTTGTGCCAAAAGTGGTAAGGGTCAAAAGTTAAAATATCGATAAATGGTGAAACATGGGTTTAAAGTTATCGAAAAAGCTACTTTTCGGAATGGGTATGGATCGTCACCCACGTCTTTGGAGAAGGGGGGGAGGGGAGGTAGAAGAAGGATGGAAAATATTAAATGGCACTATGGGTCGGGTGGAGACTCATTTGAAAAGGCTTTTCAAAATGAGAACAATGATTTTTGAAAATGTTTACTACAACTTTCCAGTCAAAAGTTACGATTGTGTAAACCAGCGCTCGGAATTAGTTGCACATTTCGAGCCGATTCCCGAGACGATGCCTTCTGTTCCCCCACTACCGCCCAGCCGCTAGCGGCCGAGCCGCCGATAGCTTTGGCTCAGGAGCGTTTTACATAAGAAATAGGCTGGGTTGTTGAAGCATCTCTCAGAAAATCGTAACATTTTCTTCGCTACATAAATAATGTTTATTTTCATTAATAATTAAATATATATATATTATGTATTAATAAAAATAAACATTATTTATGTAGCAAAGAAAATGTTACGATTTCCTGAGAGATGCCTAAACAACCCAGCCTATTTCTAATATAAAACGCTCCTGAGCCAGAGCTATCGGCGGCTCGGTCGCCAGCGGCCGGGCGGTAGTGGAGGAATAGAAGGCGTCGTCTCGGGAATCGGCCCGAAATGTGCAACTAATTCCGAGCGCTGGTGTAAACCAAAATGTTGGGGGTCGTTAAAATATTTAACCAGCTAATGATGGAGGTAAAAAAGAATTTTTTATTTCGACATTTCAAAAAAGCCTTCATGCACCAAGTACTATGCGAATATGTTAGAAATTATTGGTTTAAATTAACAGTCGCCATATTGGATCCGTCATTTTGAATTTTGCAATTTTGACATCAGATTCGAATTCAGCAACCCAAAAAACCTTAAAATGCCAAATTTGATGCAAATCTGTTGAAAATTATTGGAGTTATTTAAAAATGTACATATATGTGCCGGTTATTATAAAAGTGGCCTAAGTCATATATTTCTCGTTTCGAGATATTTAAACTTTTGTGTTTGACCATATTAAAAATATTTTTCCATCATGGTTCAAAATTTATCAAAAATTATAATGTTCTCCTGATGTTAAATTTATTTAACATCATTAAATTTTATGAATAACTTGCACGAAACTATGTGTTTTTAACCGTTGAATGACTTATGCCACTTTCAAAATTAATAATAGTCTTAATTAATGATTTACGATAACAAAAGTTAATAAATTTAAATTGAAAAAATAACTTAAAAAGAAACAAATTTATTTACTTTTAGAATTCTATTAACTATTTTAATTGTATTAATTATTTTTTAAAATTATTATTTTATCCGTTTCCATTTCTTGCAAACATTATTTTGTGGTACTAAGTCTATGAAACACAACGATCAAAATAACCTCAATTAGTAATTTAATGTTTCGCAAAATTATTACGGCAATTTAATTATATTAAGCATTATTTACATTATTGATATTACATTTATAAATAAATATGAAATATTTTTGTAAAGTTAAAGAGTGATGGCAAAAAGACCTGTTTTTTAGCCCATTTTTTGGACCTCGAATTTCAAACTTTTTTTTATGCCAAATAGTACTGTATGATGGAACATTAATCCCAGAGAAATTTTAAGATGAGCATAAGCGCCGTTCCGGAGATATAAAGGGTTGAAAGTGATGATTTCTCATAATCCATGAAAGTACATGAAACTCTTTAAGTATCCATACCAAGGGATAAAATATATATAACGAAGTGAAACATATCATTTCTTATGGATTTTTATGCCGGATTGAAATATGACCTTAGTTTTCGTCTAGCATGAAAATTCCCCGAAATAGATGGAGTTGAAGTAACACGTGACACTGCCTTTCACGGATCAAGATGCTTTTCTGCTGAGAGTCCCCTCTTAAGATGATTTTTGACTGATCACTAAATTCGTAACAGTTTTTACATATTTTGCTCTGTAATGGAATGTGATTCAATTCTTCTAATTTCCGTTTCTTTGGATTATTTTTCCGCAAATTGTAAACCATCATCAACGAATTTGATGTGTCTTCGATAGGAAAAAACTTATCATTTTTCGATCTTTTTTGGTCATTACAGCCTAAACATTTAGTGAAAGGCATTGTCTTATTGAAGAATCAACGATCGTCAAGATATGAAAAAATATACTTGAAGAGACAAGAGAATGTAGAAAAAATTAAGATGAAACAAAAGAAAAGTAGCGAAAAACCAGATCTATATAAAAATAGACCGAGCACTTATATGACACAAGTTAAAGTATCGTACAAACAAAAAAATGGAAAACAAACAAGCAAGAATAGAATAGAATACATTAGAATAGTATGTAGGTGGATTCTTGGAATATACTTCATGTGATAGTACAATATTTCAACTGCGAGAGAACTTATCAATGCGTCATGTAGCGAGACTCTATCTTTTAGGGTGCTTTATAAAGCACGCCTCCCCCCCTCTCCTCCATAAATGAAATAGCGGTGAATAGTAGATCGTTCATTCTCTAAACAATGAATCCATTTGATAGAATATATCCTCAATATTACATGAACTTCAGCCACATATTTTTCCTTATGCGATATACCCTGACTGGAAATCATCATTTTCACCCCCTTGTATTTCCGGAATCGTGCCTATGCTCATCTTGAAATTTTACTGAGATTAATGTTTCTAATAGTACTATTTGGCATGAAAAAAAGTTCGAAATTTGAGGTCTAAAAAATGGGCTAAATTTGCCATCACTCTTTACCTGAGCCGCTGTCTGACGACATAATAGAAAAATATGTTGAAAATTATGATAATGTTACTTTTTCTATCACAATGTTAGAAAAAAATGACTTATGCCACTATCAAAATAAGCATGCAATTACACCTGATAATAATGAAAATCACAACTTTATTTTATTGCTTATTTCATGGTAACTTTGCAAAAATTCTTCCATAATAATGAAATATAGTTGATATAATATAATACTAAATAAAAATCTCATTTTTTTTGTTTTTGTGACTTAGGCCACTTTCATAATAACCGGCACATATGATACATTACCACGTTTGGCGCTTTTTTTTGTATATACATGATACATTACCACTTAACTGATTAAAATATATTCTCTATAAACTTCTATTCATCTCTGTGCTATCTAGGTATAACTTGCTGGAAAACACCCGATATCTGTATAAATAATAAATAAAATTATTCTTAAGTTATTAAAATCGTCATTCATATATAACTTAATATAACCTAACTTAACCACTCTTTATTTACTGAATTATATAAGGGCATATCATGCTGAAATAAGTAAAATTATTTATACTAATGTTTAAAAAAATTCGACAAAAGTACATAATAATTCACACAGCATGCACATCCGGGGGATGTTCAGAAGTCATCCCGAAGATATTGTATCATTTAAAGATGTCTGGGATACTCTTAATTTTTTTAGACATGAATTTACTTTTGCTTTTGTTTTGATACATTTATCTCTATTCATGCTTTTGATTTGACTTAGTTTCCTTCATTATTTAAAGGATTTAATTTTTTTTATTATTTTGAGATTTGCTTGAGACTTTTTATATTACAAGTTTAATAATAGGTTAAATTTACAAAATGCACATCGCGCGTGTTGATATACATTTTCCAATCAATTACGTCTTTAGAGAACATACATATTCTACGACATATTTATACGCATATTTATACATTTCTTTTCTTTCCTCTCACGATGTATATATTTGTAACGCTGCATCACTCGAGGAGAAAATTCAGGCGGAAGAGAGTATAACGATATCAAGAAAGAAAAAGGGATTTGAAGTCGAGCCGGACAGTATTCTCATTTTAGACGCTTTGTAAAGTTTCTGAACGAATTCGTTACGGTCCTTGCACTTTACGTTACCGTATAACTCCTCGGCTCCTCTCGAAGAAAGGAGAATCAAGAGGAGATTTTCTGTACTTATTTAATGGATGTTTACAATACGTTGTAGGTGTTTAGACTACTTCGGGGTCGATTGTTGGCGCGCGAACATACTCGCACGATTCGGAAGCGTACTCTCTGTCCGCATCGGCATAAATGGTGTCCGTCTCTAGATAGGGGATCCCTAGAATACAAAACATTTTAATAAATGATTAAATATTTTATAGATATAATTAATTTTATTTAATATTATATTTATATATATATATATATATATATATATATCTCACTCATTCGACGGTGCAAATGAGACAGCTATACGGACATGGGACAGCATGATATTTCTACAGGCGGCCGAGCCGCGTGCATCGAGCGTGCGCCGGCATTCCTTCTATCAATTATTATATGATAAAAGAAGGCAAAAATTAACACTGTTTATTAAATTATATATATATATATATATATATATATATATAAATAAATAAAAAATATAAATATAATTAAATATAAATAAATAAAAAATAAATAAATAAAAAATATATATATATAAAAAAAATATATATATAAAAAAAATTATATATATATATATATATATATATATATATATATATAATTTAATAAACAGTGCTAATTTTTGCCTTCTTTTATCATATAATAATTGATAGAAGGAATGCCGGCGCACGCTCGATGCACGCGGCTCGGCCGCCTGTAGAAATATCATGCTGTCCCATGTCCGTATAGCTGTCTCATTTGCACTATTTCATTTGACCGTCGAATGAGTGAGACAGCTATTGGACATCGCTAGCGCAGTATCACGTCGTATAATGCTTTGGCTGATGGCAGAGAACGAGACGTAAGCAGTTACGTCTGTCGTAGTCGTGGATGTATGGTAAGGCAGAAAAAACGTAAGTCGTGAAAGTCTATTGTGTGAAAACGTTTCACGCATTCACGTTACGTTTTTCTCTGCCTTACCATACATCCACGACTACGACTTACATCTCGTTCTCTGCCATCAGTCTTTCTCTTTCCGTCTTGCGTTAAGGATGCAAGATGGAAACGTGCCCCACTACTACTATTCCCCTCGCGTCAAGTGCGGTTTTGTATCTCTTCTAGGGATTCCCTATCTAGTTACGGACACCATTTATGCCAGTGCGTGTACATACATAACCTAGGAATAGACTATAGAACATTAATCGTAACAGCGTTTCGAACAGAATACTGTTCAGGTCAGTGTTCGGTCTGATTCGGCCTCCTTTTCCGACAAATAGATCTTGTCTCATTCGGATGTTACAAAACCCGTACACACTGCCGAACATGTTACAGTAATCTGTTTAAAACGCTGTTCAGTTACAGCAAATGTTCTATAGTCTATTCCTAGCTGTAGGCTGTAGCGCTATATGTACACATACGTTCACTACTTGATTTGATTAAATATCAGCGTGGCACCACCCTGGTTGTGTAATGGATTAATGAGAAAATTCAAGCTGCCACACGCACCCAGACACTTGTTTAGTATTTCTCAAGTTCAGCTCCCAATTTTCTCGACGTATGTCTCTACCTACTGCCGAGACTGCTGACGCGTTTGGAAATGTACATTGAATAATTATAGATAATGGCGTTATATAAGGCGTCCCATTTTTACTCAATATTTTTTTAATGACAGATTTTTCAATGCCTCTTACAATTTTTTTCATCAAAATAGATGATTATTTGTTTTACAAAATAATGTGTAAAGAAATTTTAGAGAGAGAAATAATAATTATAGTCAAATAATTGAAAAGCTATACAAAACCCGAGCTAGATTTAATTGCTCAATATCACTATATTATTACATAAAATAAAAATTACAGACGCACATTTGTTTTGGCCTTCATCAGTGTATGTACATTATCATAAGAAATCGGTCGAATAAATCATAACACAAACGCAAGAACACAAGGTTGTTTAACAAAACAGTTATGTAGCGTGTTAAAGCTTTAAAATATATACGAAGTCATCTTACTTGTGAAATGTCGCATCATACATTCGAGTTAAAAAAGACGAAGCAATTGTCGGTGCGCAATGATCAAATAGATAAAAATCCAGAGGATGTCATAAAATAATAATTGCCCAGAGCCAGTTCAGAGTAACAACCCAGACAGCACATGGATGTCCTCTGGAAATCCAAAGGACATCCAGTATGGACAAAACGGATATCCTGTAGACATCCTATTTCAATCCCGGGATATCTTCCGGATGTCCTGAGGAAGGGCAAATGATCGCTCATTTTTAGTCCCTGAATCATCCAAAGGATATTATGTAGGACATCCCAAGGATATTGTATAGAACATTACAAGGACTTTTATAGGACATAAAAATAATGTTTTTAAATTGATATTTCTCAGAAAAATAATGTTTTATTACGTTCATATTTATAATTAGATTTATATTAGATCACAAAAGCTTTATTTTTATTATAATTATATCACAAAAGTTATAACTACAGCTATAAACTTGTAAATAAAAATTATATTTATATAGATATATATGTTAATTTGTACATTCAGAACGTCAAAGTAATTACTAAAATAATAATTTTTTAAATTATTACTAAAGTAATAATTTAAAAAATGTTACATGAAAGATAAACTTAATAAAGGAAAGTAATAACATAAAATTATTAATGTAATGAGATCACAAAATAAGAACAAAATACATTGCAATTTATAGTTTGTACGTAAAACATTGCACTCATTAATTTTTGCAAAACAAAACTATTAAAAATAAAATAATTATATTTGTAAACATTTTATGTTCCAGCTCTATATATGTAGCAATTAAATAAAAGCTTTGGAAAAATTAAAAACTAAAAAAATTTAAAAAGTACGTACAGTTGTTTCATTCATTAATAATTAAAAAGAAATCATAAATCTGACTTAAGAAGCTATAGGTACTTTTTATATTATAAAGAATTAATTTTATTCTTTATTTTCCACTCCAAGGTCAGTTCTAGTTTCTTTGCTGCAAATGAAAATAAATTTATTACATCATTATATATATATATGCGTATATATAAAATATAAATGTAAATGCATATATGTATATATATTCGCGTTTCGAAATATTTTAAAACTTACTCGATTTTCTTTACATGACGTTCGTTTGCATGTCGCAACCATGATTTTATTGGTTCAGCAATATAATGATCTGTTGTTTCCGCAAATTGGTTTCGTACAACACCTAATACATATAAAATTATTTATTAATATAACTTATGTGCGTGCGTGCGTGCGTGCGTGCGTACGCGCGCGCGCGCGCGCGTGTGTGTGTGTGTGTGTGTTGCGTGCGTGTATCATTTATGTGAACATATAATGTGCATATAAAATTAGAATATTTGCAATATTTACTTACTGAATATAATCTTTCGTAATTGTAAGTCATAAAACACTTGCTTTTTTTTGCCTCCCACATAACTAAACTTGCTAGCTAATTTGTCAGACATTAATTTGCGTAGGAGATTATATGTTACTCCTCTAACATCATTTCCACCAATTTGTGACAACTGTTTGATCTATAAAAATTAATATCATTATAGAGAATAAAATACATTTTATATTTTATTTTACATAAATATTGACTTCTATTTTTAAAAAATATTCACCAGTTCTTTGCGATTAATACTGCCTTCTATTAGTGATTTTTCGAATTGTTCTAAATCTTCAATAGTGTCAATTGGAAAATTATCCATTAAATGCTCTCTAATTTCGTTTTCCTGAATGTTTTCATTTGAATTAAATGTTTCAATACGTTGTAATATAGTATTTAATTTATTATTAATAAGTTTTTGTTGTTCATCTAATGAAGACATTTTAAATCCCATGTCTGTAAGTTTCCTTATTATGTAACGTTGAAAATCAAAGGTATCTAAAAATATAAAATAAAAAAAAAATAATTAAAATATAAAATATATAAAACGTAATTTCATAAATTAAATCAATACTTACAGTAACTAGTATTTGAGCTAGCATCGTTATTACTTTTATAAAATTTACCAAAAGACTTGCTATTATACAAACTATTTTCATTTTCATTAA
The DNA here is from genome assembly GCF_040581485.1 of Linepithema humile. NCBI lineage: Eukaryota > Metazoa > Arthropoda > Insecta > Hymenoptera > Formicidae > Linepithema > Linepithema humile. The sequence continues at coordinate 12,075,857 of NC_090131.1, forward strand.
TTTCTGTAGAAAAGAAAATAATATAAACATATTTAAGAAATTATATGACTAATCTGATTATCTGATTAATTTAATGTATAAATTACCTTCATCATTGTCAGCAACTAAATCATGATGTATTTCCTTTCTCTTCATTTTAGATATGTTAGTATGTGTCGACAATTTCTCTAATTCTTTCTCCTTGAAGATAGTTGTAATATTTTCTGTGTTTTCAAAAATATGTATTTAAAATTATAGAAACTGCTATATATATAATATTCTGTTGTTCTTATTTACCTGTTAACTCCTGGCTTGGTTTACTATAATTAATCTTTTTATTGCATGTAGTTTTTGTTTGTGGAATCGTAGGAAGAGGTGGTAGAATCTCTTCTCCATCAGTATCACTGCTTGATATCATTCTTTTAGCTCTATCTTTTCGCGATTTTTTTAAATTTTCAGAATCACTTTCTGAATTAATATCCGAGACAAATTCTGCTTTCTTTAATTTTATTAGTCCTTTTTCATATGTTTCTAAAACACAAAATAATTTTATTAATATTTAATACAATTAAAAAATATTTAATATAAAATAATTTGTAATTTATATAACACTAACTTTTTTCTTTATATGTGTGTGTGTGTGTGTGTGCGTGTGTGTGTTAATTAGTGTATATTGAAATAATTTTTGATCTAGGAAGAATTAATGTTATATAAATTATAAATATATGTATATATATGTATATAAATATATGAGAGACACACGATTAACCACATTGAAATTGACCACAGCCATTCACAGCTACTGGTGCTTAGAGTTTTTCCACTGGATGGTTGCTGTGAATAGCCTGCGGTCTATTGTGATCAAACGGGTACTTCCTATATACATGTATATATGTATTATATATTTACACACACATACATACATACATACATATATATATATATATATATATATATATATATATATATATATGTGTGCACACACATATACAAAAAATAATTTTTTTTATTACTTACGTGCAGTAGCTAGTATTCTTTTTACATCATATAAGAACCAACTATTATCATATAATATACGTTTTTGTACAGCTTTGATAAATCTTGCATGCGAGGTAAACTGAGGCCAACGAGCAGCAGTTTTATTTTCTGTTAGCCAAGAACTAGGGATCATTTGGAGACCGTCCTCGAACTCGACGATAGAATATAAATCCTCCATGATAGAATTTGAACTACATAATAATATACAATAATGGTAATAAGTAATAATAAGTAATTAATGCAATAATGGAATTACATAATAATATACAATAATGGTAATAAATAATAATAAGTATTTAATGCAATAATGGAAAAACTGCAAATTTATTACTGTCTAATGGTAATTTAACATATTTAGTTTTAATATCTTTTATTGGCCACATCTTCAATTCTGCAGATAAGTTATATACAATAAATATTCCTATAAGAGATGAGGGACAAGGTTTATCATATAAATCTTCTTTATGACAGAATTGATTGCCTATAATGACATTCATATTAAGCTCTTTATAATAAGCTATATTTTTTACTTCCACAATGCTTCCATCTGTCAAACTACAACAATTATCTGCCAATGTATAAATACGTATAATTGTATTTAAGCATCTTATTATTTTATACTGTGGATTAGAACAATTTTCTATTAAAGGGCCGTTTACATGAGAAGATTTAAAATTTACTATAAAATAAGATGATGTTTCAAGAGAATTTTCTGCTGTATTGATAATACATTGTTCATGTTCAATGTATCTCCGAACAACCTGTTGTAGAGGTTTGTCATGTTTTTTTAATAACTTTTTCAACATTTGTAAATAATTTTCATATTTGAAGGAACTAAAACCATCTAATGGACCAAACTTTTTAACATCTTGTGCTAGGTGGATAAGACCATGTACATTATGAGAAATATTATGAGTACCATATAATAATGCAAATGTTGATACAAAATATTGGAGTAGTTCTTGAGCATAATTAATGAAATTTTGAAACTGCAAGCAGCATAGAATTCTAATTGCCACATGTAAAGTTAAAAAATGATTATATAAATTTTTTTGCAGAAATGATTTTAAAACTACAGGACCAATATATAGTAGAAAATTTCTAAATTCGGTGGCTTTCCATAATTTCACAAAAACAAGTGATCTTGTCTTACGTACAAATTCACATGGTACGTATAATTTTAATGCTTGTTCCAACTGCAATGATATTGTCTCAACTTTACGATTTTGTAAACGAACTTTAAGTTCTCCAAATAACCACATATATAACAATTTCCGTGTAACTCCTAAACAAACGAGATGCATATAATCCAAAGGTATATTGTGTACAAGATCCAAATTTGGAATCTCTGAGATAACTGAATGTCCAATATGATAATTTTCATCCTTTTTTAAACGAAAATCATTATCTGTTCGTAGTTGAGCATTTATTTTAGGAAAACACATTTTACCGTTAATAAAACTACCTTCAGTAATACATTTTGTGCAACTCGAATAGCCATTATGTCCTTTTGTTTGTAATATAAATGATTTGGCTGGCGCATCGCATATAATTGCTTCTATGGTACATGGAATATTTTTATTATTAATAATAATTCCATCTTTACATAATATTTTTGTATCGTTTACGAATTGTTGAAGAAAATCATTTGGATTAGATGGTTTTCGTGTACCATAATAAAGACCAATAATAAATACGTTTTTAGACTTAGTTATAGATCCCAAGATTGGCCAAAATTGTTGTTGTGATGATTTAGATAAGGGGAGTCCATCAACATTTATAGATAATTTGATACTAGTTACATTTTGTGGAATTGATGATATAATACTTAATATTGCTTTTGACAATCCAAAGTGATAATATTGGCCACCAGCATAAACATCTATATTAGTAGTATTTCGAGGAGTACGTACAAGACTTCTTGTATCAGATGGAATTTTAAAACTACAATCTTTACACGTATATTGTTTTATACCTTTTAATAAAGAATGTAATGATGATTGTGGAATGCGTTCTGTAACTGCCCAATGAGCTAAAAACTTTTTAAAATCAATATTTTTTTTTTTATCTGATCTCCTATCTGATCCGCTATCTGATTTGCTATTGAAACTGCCATCTAATAATGTATTATTTGATGTACTATTATTTTCTGAAACTAAATCAATTTTTGTATTATTATTATCAAAGTCGTGTACAATATCCTGATTGGATAATGACTCTGTTTTATGAGAAATGCGTCCGTGCGTATTTCTTTGCGTTTTTCTCTTTCTGCTTCAAGCTGGTGCCTGAAATTTGCTCACTACGGATTGAACAATACAAATAAAAGAAACCTTCCTTTGAATTAAACTGATTGCTTTATTATACGTCTTGCTATGCGTATCATTACGACCGACACACACACTCCCACCACCATTCGTGTCGATAGTGCCATCTAGTCGTACGGATCTCAAATAATATTAGACAGGCCGCCCACCTTGAAAGTTCGAAAAACTTGGAGGGCTTTCAAATACTACTTATCCTTATTAACATTTGAAATAGCTTGAAACTAAAATTACATCCTTTAGTCAGTTTACAATCATAATTTGGAGAAATAGTGAGATGAAACAAATAATGAAATAAACGCGGATCAGGCGTAATAGAACTTAAATTAAACTAATATTACATTATAATTGCTAGTTTTCCAATACATAGACTCATTAATACTAAATTGACTGAATATAAATAAAGAAGATGATATTGAATATCAATTAGATGTCGATGGCGCTAGTGTTGGAGCCCTCAACTGGTAGAAGGCAAACCTTTGATAGCGCTCTTTGATAATTTCCAGTAGTGGTTCTTACAGTGACCACCCGAACGATTTGATCCTTGCCAGGATGAACTGCTTCAATTCGTCCAAGTTGCCAATGCATAGGTGCAGTATGATCATCCACTAGGACAACCATCATTCCAGGCTCAATTTTGGTTCGTGGTTGCGTTTTCCATTTATATCGCATCTGTAGTTGATGCAAGTACTCCACGTTCCATCTTTTCCAGAAATGTTGAACGAATTGTTGGAGTCTTTCATATTTATTTAGCCTGTTGCAGTTGATGTCCTGAAAATTTCTTTGTGGCAATGCAGTTAAAGAGTCCCCAATCAAAAAATGGGCTGGTGTCAAAGGAATGAGATCTTTAGGATCGTCAGATAAAGGAGATAATGGTCGGGAATTGAGGATAGCTTCGATTTGTACCAGTACTGTATATAATTCTTCATAAGTTAACGGTAAATTAGATAAGATACGTTTTAAATGACATTTAGCAGATCTCACGACACTTTCCCACAGACCTCCAAAATTTGGGGCGTATGGCGGAATATTGTACCATTCGATCTGATCCTGATCTAAAATTGGCGTATCTTATTATTGTGAACCTTACTCTTTAGTAAGATCCCTAGTTCGTTCAACTCGTTTGCAGCACCGATAAAATTTGTTCCATTATCGCTGTGGATAGCTCCACACCTTCCGCGTCGGGCAATAAATCTACGTAAACAATTTAAAAAAGCATTAGTGCTCATATCAGTGGCTAATTCAAAGTGTACAGCCTTTGTAGCAAAACAGACGAATACGCAAAGATAGGATTTGATTATGGTTTTGCTATGAGTTTTTTCTCGAATAAAAAATGGGCCGGCGTAATCTACACCTGTGACATAAAAGGGTCGTGAAGGAGTGATTCGAGATTCTGGGAGATCACCCATCTGATAAGTTTGTGGCTTTGGGTTTGCGCGAAAACATTTCACGCATTTTCGCAGTACCCCTTTGATGAAGCTCCTTCCAGAAGTAATCCAATATTTTGTTCGTAAAGATGCTAGCACCAGTTGAGGACCAGCATGTAGCAGTCGAAGATGCTCTTGCTCCACTATTCGCTGAGCAATAAGGTTTTTGTGTGAAATCAGCAGCGGATGCCTTTGTTCGAATGGGATCGGCGCATTGTGGATCCTACCGCCCACCCTGAGGCAATCTTTATCATCTAGAAAGGGATGAAGATTGTTTATCGGAGTTTTCTTGGGTAGATTGTTTGTTTCTCGTAGATGATTGATTTCCAGTGCGAAGTCCTGATGTTGTGCCAGTTTTATCAATCGAAGTTCACTCTCTTGAAGTTCCTTTATGGATAAGAGTCCATATTTGCGTTGAGACTTATCCTTACTTGTATTCTTTATAAACCGCATCGCATAGGCAAGTACTCGGATCATATGAGAAAATGAAGAGAATCGATGACCAAATTCTTCAGCAATATTGGTGAGTGCCAGACTGATGACTAATTTTGATCTTGTATCCGGTATATTGGTAGTGACCAATTTAACTGGATCAGGCCAAGCAGACTCGCTCTTACTCAACCAAGATGGTCCATGCCACCAAAGAGTGGAAGTAGATAAGGCAGAGGTGTCCATGCCTCGGGAAGTCAAATCAGCTGGATTTTGAGTGGTAGGCACGTGACGCCAATTTTTATTAGTTATTTCTTGAATCTCTGCAGTTCTATTCGCTACGAAGGTTGTCCATCTTTTGGGCTCCGCAGCAATGTAGCACAATACAATCGTTGAGTCACACCAGAAGTAATGATGTTTCTTGTCAATGTTAAGTGCAGCGGAGACGCGTTGCATAAGTCTTGCTAGTAGTAAAGCGCCACATAGTTCTAGTCGAGGTAATGTTATGGGTTTAAGAGGAGCAACACGCGATTTTGCACATAGCAATGAAACTTCAAAGCTCCCTTCGGTGTTTGGTACTCGTACGTAAATGCTGGCACCATAGGCTTTCTCTGATGCATCTGAAAATCCGTGAAGTTGTATCATATCTGTTGCCTTCCGATAGACTCTTCTAGGTACCTTGATCTGATGTAACAATTCCAATTGTCGATGAAAACGATCCCAAGTCGTGTACATATCTTGAGGTAAGGCTTCGTCCCAGTCCAACTGGAGTTGCCACAATTGCTGCAATATCAATTTTGCCGTGACGACAATAGGAACAATTAATCCCAGAGGATCAAAGATGCATGCAATGATTGACAGAATCGTTCGTTTCGTGATACGATCTGGTCTAGAAGTATTTAATGAGAAATTCAATATGTCCTTCTCTGAGTTCCACGATAACCCAAGGGTCTTAGGAATCTTCCCTTCATGAAGAAAAATCGAAAAAGATTCTTCTGGCTTCGATTGCACGATATGTTTATTATTGCTTGCCCATTTTCTCAGCTCGAATCCATAGTCAATCAGTAATTCGGACAAAACTTGTTTAAGTTCTTGTGCTTCTTGTATAGACTCGGCTCCTGACAGCAGATCATCCATGTAGAAATCTCGCGCAATTATTCTACTAGCTATTGGATAATCCTTTGCATGCTTTTGGGCTATTTGTTGTAGGCATCTAGTTGCCAGAAACGGAGCGGATGCCATTCCATATGTGATCGTATTTAGCTGGTATTCTTGGACTTCTGTTGAATCGTCCTTTCTCCAAAGAATTTGCTGATAGTTACGTTGATCTGATCGAACTAGTACCTGTCTGTACATTTGTTTAATATCGGCTGATATTACGAATTTGTGCTTACGAAATCTCAACAAGATTGAGAATAGATCATCTTGCACGACAGGCCCCACATATTGTACATCATTGATGGACAAACCCGAAGTTGTTTTCGCGGAACCATCAAATACGACTCGAACCTTAGTGGTTGTGCTATCTTCTTTCCGCACTGCATGATGGGGAAGATAGTATGCAATCTTCTCATTGAACTGTATCATAGGAACTTGTGACATATGTCCCGATGTTTCATAGTCACTCATAAAGCTTCGATATTCAAATGACAAGGAAATATCTCCCTTTAATTTTCTCTCAATCGCAAGCAATCGTCGAAAAGCTCTTTCCTTTGATTGACCAAGAGCCTGTAGATTCTCTCGGAATGGAATACTGACTACAAATCTTCCTTCCTCATTGCGAGTAGTTGTAGAACAGAAATAATCTTCACAGATAGTATCTTCGACACTTCCTTTAATAGAAGGATTACATTCTTCGAGTTGCCAAAATCTTGCGATTTGATCATGCAGTTGTTGAGTAGTTACGACGTGACAACATTTTCTTGCTCGATCCTTCTTTAGTGAAGAGGCCATAGGACCTCCTATTATCCAGCCAAACTTTGTCTTCTGCATAATAGGTAGGAAAGGTCCCAATAGTATCTGACCAATGCATAAAAGATCCCAGAAATGTTCAGCTCCAATAAGCAAGTCAATTGGACGTGATTGATGGAATAATGGATCTGCTAGAGTTAAGTTCTTCGGAATCTTCAATGTGAGTGCGTCCACAGATACGTTCGGCATGTCTTCTGTAATATTTTGTATAACTAGGCAAGTTATCCTTGCACCGTAAGCATTATATTTTGATTTAAATATAATTTCCGTTTTTTTACTTAAGTTAATTTGCTGGCTGCCAAGCCCGGACACTGGCTGATTAATTGGCACCAAATTCAAATTTAATCGTTCACAAAATTCTTGTGTTATAAAATGCGATTGAGATCCTCCGTCTAATAGAACTCGGCAGTCCTGGAGATTTCCTTGTGAGTCCTGTACACTGATGATAGCAGTAGCCAACATTACTGGTATATCCCTTCGTTGGGTGTGATGGCATGCAACTCCTTTAACATCTTCCTTACTGTCTGAAGCAGTGTTCTTATTTACTTGGATTTTGGGATCGGTCTCTTGGGACGCTTCATCTCGATGTAATAGCGTGTTATGTTTCCTTGAACATTTGCGACAGTGGCCGGAAGTACAATCCTTGTTTTGATGATCCGATCTCAAACAGTTAAAACATAACTTATGCTTCTGCACTTCACTGATTCTTGATGGAATCGGAAGTTTCACAAATTCTTCGCAATGATATATATTATGAGCGTTTTTACAGATTGGACAGCTAACACGTTGTGTAACATGCGATGATATATTGTTCGTTTTAAACTTTGATGTCTTCATCGCAGAAGGGTTGCCTTTACCTTTAATTGTGGGGTCTTGTTTATTGACCTCCTGACGTTCCAAATACTTGCAATGCGAATTTAAGAATTCAATAATCTCCTTGAATGTCGGTTTCTCGTTCAGCTGTAAAGCCCTCTTGTCCCATTCTCGTTTAGTGTAAGCGTCTAGCTTCGTAGAAAGTAAGTATACAATCATGCTATCCCAACTGTCGACTGCTTCACCCAAATTCTTTAGAGCTAGAAGATGATTGGTTGTTTGGTCGATAAGTTGTCTCAATGAAGTGGGCGAATCCCTTGTCATTGCGGAAAGTTCGAATAAACCTCGCACATGGTAGTGCGATAACGCCTTATGGTCTTCAAATCGCTCCTTCAACGTCTTCCATGCCGTCTGATAATTTGCCGCTGAAATTCCTAGAGCTTCGATCGCGCGCTCTGCGTCGCCTGTAATTGCTGAGTCTAAATAATGGAACTTTTGAATGTCTGTTAATGTTGGATTATCATCAATCATCGACTGGAATGTGTCTCTAAATTTTATCCAACGATCATGCGAACCGTCGAATACTGGCAGTTTGATAACCGGCAATTTTACGCCTATCTGCGGAACATTATGTACATTTACTTCGTCTTGGATAATCGCCCGATCATTTCTGGCCGGAACCCTTTCCGGTCTCAAGATAGTTTTCGCTCGTGTCACTAGTTCGAAATACGACGTCTCGAATTGATCACGTTCATTTCGCGCTGTCTCTACTTCTTCCTCCGTTTGTGCCGCGGTTTCTATTTGCGACTGTACTTCATCATATCGCTCATAAAATGGCTCGATTTTTTCTAAACGAGTTTCTAATGCGACAATGCTGTGTTCCGGACTAAAACCGTCTAAAAATGTTCTAAATCGCGTGATATGAGCCTTAATTTGCCCGCGTGCTTGTGTCAATTGTTTCATAGATACTGCCATGTTAAGCGATGCGAATACTATGTGATTACAGTACTGGTACAAACAACTCACCCTTATGGAATAAATATTAAGATTCCGTGTCTCTTTGTTGCGTCAATAATCCTTGATCATAGAAGTCCTCTGAATGTACATATATGCCTTGAATAATATGCGATTGTTGTTTTCAGAATGTGTCCGTGAGTGTGGTTGTTATTGTCCACTTGAGCTCGTGCCTCCCCGATCTTTGTCTGTCCTGTTTCTCTTTCACTCGTTAGTATAGTCCGCGTAGCTAGCTGTAGCTGTCTCTCTCACCTTACGTGAGATCCTTCTTACTTTATTGCAACTTAACTGATAAAAGTTCTTAAGTCCAGTAATGCGAATAAATATCCTCTTTTCTCGATCCACGTTAAACCTTCGAATTCAGTCACCACAGAAATTCGCGAAAGCCTTGCAACGTGGTACGTGCTAACCTCACCTCACGTGAGATCCGGCTCGAAGGACCACTGTTTTATGAGAAATGCGTCCGTGCGTATTTCTTTGCGTTTTTCTCTTTCTGCTTCAAGCTGGTGCCTGAAATTTGCTCACTACGGATTGAACAATACAAATAAAAGAAACCTTCCTTTGAATTAAACTGATTGCTTTATTATACGTCTTGCTATGCGTATCATTACGACCGACACACACACTCCCACCACCATTCGTGTCGATAGTGCCATCTAGTCGTACGGATCTCAAATAATATTAGACAGACTCACTTGATGCGCATTCATTTGATACTATATTTTCATTATATACCACATTGTCATTATGTACCATATTGTCATTATGTACTATATTATCATTATGTACCATATTGTCATTATGTAAATTCTCAATGTGTGATTGTGTGTTTTGATTAGATGTAGAAGCAAAAGAATTGCTATCAAAACCTTTTATTATCATTTCTGTTTCTAACTTAGCTAATTTTCTTCGATATATGAGGAACTAATTACATGTTTGTATTTATTAGAAATTTCACGCGACATTTTTTATATTCCTACAAATAAATTTTCATAATAAAATTTAAAAAATTAATCAATTAAACATTACTTCGTATAATAAAGACTAAATTCTCGTCGTATCAAGTCTCATCGAATAAATACTTCATACGATGAGAAATACTTTTTGACCTTTTTTATCTTAATACAAAAGAATATATATATATCTCTAATAAAGATTACATTATTTACATAAAAATATATTTATATATAACTTACGTATATCGAAATCAGCTTATGTCCAAAAACCTTCAAACTGATGTTTCGCAAGATAAAAAACTGGTGTTAACGTATCTACCTAAAATAATGTAGAAAGAATTGCATTAAGTAGTTATGATTATTTCTCAACAAACACAAAGTAACGATAACAATATATGATAATAATTTATTATAATTTTCCATTCAAACTATAACGTAAAACATGCCTTGTAACAATTACATTGAATAAGAATATGTTATGTTATTCTTTGTGTTTGCTTAATTAGAAGTTTGGATAGTTCTAAAAACATTTATTAATTAAAATTTATTCATTAATAATTAATTAATATAATAGAAAGGCATAGAGAGCCGTCGCGGGATGTTAGTGCGAAATTATAATTTTCTTAAAGAAATTAATTTGTTAGTCTACGTGAGACAGTTAAATTTGTACACCGATCTCTGGTTCGAGATACTTAAAGTGTACGAAAATTTTAGTACATTGTTCTCACATATGGAGAATCAGTATGTACTGATAGGAATTATTAGAAAGAAGGGAATAGAGAAAAAATATCAGGGCGCGAGTGGCTAAGCCGGGAATTGAACCCGGGTCTTCCGCTTGCCGGGCGAATGTTCTACCACTAAACTACTCAGACCCCACGCTTCTAACATTTATTTCTCTTAGTTTAGGAAATCAACAAATCTGTAGGACATAAACGCGTCATAATGCCCGCGTGATTTAAAACAATTTAACACATATAAAGGAATGGCTCAAATGATAACAATCAATTAATATAATAGAAAGGCATAGAGAGCCGTCGCGGGATGTTAGTGCGAAATTATAATTTTCTTAAAGAAATTAATTTGTTAGTCTACGTGAGACAGTTAAATTTGTACACCGATCTCTGGTTCGAGATACTTAAAGTGTACGAAAACTTTAGTACATTGTTCTCACATATGGAGAATCAGTATGTACTGATAGGAATTATTAGAAAGAAGCCACTCGCGCCCTGATATTTTTTCTCTATTCCCTTCTTTCTAATAATTCCTATCAGTACATACTGATTCTCCATATGTGAGAACAATGTACTAAAGTTTTCGTACACTTTAAGTATCTCGAACCAGAGATCGGTGTACAAATTTAACTGTCTCACGTAGACTAACAAATTAATTTCTTTAAGAAAATTATAATTTCGCACTAACATCCCGCGACGGCTCTCTATGCCTTTCTATTATATTAATTGATTGTTATCATTTGAGCCATTCCTTTATATGTGTTAAATTGTTTTAAATCACGCGGGCATTATGACGCGTTTATGTCCTACAGATTTGTTGATTTCCTAAACTAAGAGAAATAAATGTTAGAAGCGTGGGGTCTGAGTAGTTTAGTGGTAGAACATTCGCCCGGCAAGCGGAAGACCCGGGTTCAATTCCCGGCTTAGCCACTCGCGCCCTGATATTTTTTCTCTATTCCCTTCTTTCTAATAATTCCTATCAGTACATACTGATTCTCCATATGTGAGAACAATGTACTAAAATTTTCGTACACTTTAAGTATCTCGAACCAGAGATCGGTGTACAAATTTAACTGTCTCACGTAGACTAACAAATTAATTTCTTTAAGAAAATTATAATTTCGCACTAACATCCCGCGACGGCTCTCTATGCTTTCCTATTATATTAATTGATTGTTATCATTTGAGCCATTCCTTTATATGTGTTAAATTGTCATTAATAATTGCTAAACGCTGATTTTTAACAACAGCAAGCAATGAATATAACCTAACCTAACCTAATCTTTCTAAAATTATTCTGTAAAAAAATATCATGTATTATACGTTTGTATATTGTTCATCTCAAGGAATAATTTAAAAAACAAATAATTAATTAATTTGCTAAAGAAATTACACTTATCTATATTCTTCCACTTATTGTAAAAAGATTTCGAGCTCCTGAAATAACCGGCAACACTGATCACAGTAATCACTATGACGCGCTTATGGAGGATAGATCGGGAAACATTCCACCGGTACTACCCCACGTGACGATCTTAGCAGACATGTGATATGCTATTGAGGCCTGTTGACGCTTGCGCTGGCTTGCGCTACTGCACATGTGCAAGCTCACGATCTTTTCTCACGATTTTTGATTTTTGCTCTGCTACATTAGTGATGTACACTGCGCGTCAACGATTCGCAGGATTGTGCAATGGCCCTAACTTATTGGCTATGTATTAATTAATACATAGTGTACTATAGTGTACTATATCCAGATGAGACTCGGAGTCGGAGTCTCATCTGTTATGAGAAAAAAGATTATATATAGTACATTAATTTTTTAATTACATATATATATTTATTTTATCAATTAATCGCCAAACGTAGGATATCCTCCAGATATCCAAAGGACATCCAATATAATACACAAGGACAGATATCCTACAGATATCCAGTGGTTATCCAATGAACATTTATGAAACATTTATACTTTAAATTATATTAAATATTTTATATAACTGACAGTATCATGCATGCATATTAAATTTTTATAAAATATATTTATAATGATATCTTAAAATGTCCTGTAAATGTCCTGAGCCGTCCTGGATATATTCAGGATGATCCTGAGGATGTCTTGTGCTGTCTGGGAAACTTATGCTAACCAAGATAGAGAACCAAGTCATACTTGAAAATGCAATGACCTATGGTTAAAGGTTATTTAAGGTCATTAAAGATCAACTGTGATGGAAAATAATTTACTTCAAGGAATCAATCAAACACTTTCGTGTCTTCTCTGGTTGTTGGTATATCACTCTTGTAATTGCTATACAAATCGTAGAATGTGAATAAATATTCAATCACTGTTTTTATCTAATTACATATATTTACCATTTGAAGTTTTGTAATCAATCTTTAAATTTATCTTTATTATTATCAAGTATTTATGTTTTTCAAATACATTTTGAGAATGCAGGAATTCTACTGCAGTCACTTAAGTCACTTTTTGTCACTTTTTCCAAAAGATGTCACTTTTAATTATTTTTTCTTGAATTTTTACGACAAAAAGTCACTTTTTAATCATTTTTTTATTATAAACTATTACGCTGCTGAATAAATTTTGAATTTTAGTTTTGAATTTTTTTCAAATTTAACAATAAATTTTACAAACAAACATTTGGAATTCCGATGGGCTCTCCTCTATCCCCCTTAATAGCTGATGTGGTTCTTCAGGGTCTTAAGAAAGAAGCAATTAACAAATTACCTTTTCAGTTACCGTTCTATTTTAGATGCGTGGACAACATTGTTTTAGTTGCTCCGACTGACTCGTTTGATTTTATTCTTAAAAGATTTTTAATTTTCTTCACGATAGACTACAATTTACTATAGAAATTGGCATTAATAATAGAATTAACTTTTTAAACGTCACAGTGGGATAGAAGTCCCGAAAAACTGGTCAAAAGTCCGTCAAAAGTTTATTTTGTTTAAAACTGTGAAATTACCTACCGATATAAGGTTTTTGGGGTCGCTGATTACGAATTTGATATTACCATTTTTTAAATTACAGACGACGGATCCAATATCGCTAACTTAAAAGTGAACATTCATAAAATTTTGAGAAAAAAGCTCCAATTTGTAAATTTAAATTACTACCGCTTTTTGTCTTACCCAGAGTCACGAACCGAGGACGTTTTTTTTTGCAGCCTTATTGCAGCTTTTACCTTTATGGCTTACCGATATGGTAAATTTCAATAATTAATTAATAATTAACAGCGCTACAACTTCAATTAACATACGTCAATTTCTAATGCATGAATCAGAAGTTAGCTATATCGCAGGGCCGAAAGTGAAAAGGTAGACGTCGCCGCGATATTTCAAGCCGATAAAATTCATATAATATGTAAAATATTTATATTAAATCATACATTGTTGTATTCTTTTCAAACAACGCTACAATTTTTCTTACATCAAAATATCCACATTATCATAAAGAAATTATACATACCTCTCCGTTCGTTAACACGAATAGCTTTTGTAAGCAACTATTATGCTCACAATAGAGTTCACTTTCAACCATTTAATTTGATATATATTTGTTATGGTCTATCTCTTTTAATTTAAAAGATAAAAGGGGGTAATCACTTTTGATGAGACACCCTGTATATACAGAATGTCTCATCTAAGACAGGCCACCTGAATAACACCCACAGTTTTGGAGATAGGAAGAAATGCTTGAAGTAAAAGTTGTTTGGTTTAAAGGGAGAAAAAAGATAAGGATATTAGTTTGACCTCGAGTGGATGCACTTCGGAGATTTGAAGGTCATCGTCATTTTTTAAAACAAAACAATTCTAATTTTTTTATATAAATCGATTCCTCACAATATTTGGCGTAAAAAGTTATTAGGATAAGATGGCCAAAAATTGAATAGTTTACGAAATATTTTATACTATAATTTGACATAATTTTATTAAACTATGAAATATCTCGTTAAATATTCATTTTTCTATTATTTTATCTTAACACTTTTTTGCGCAAAATAATGAGAGGAATCAATTTGTGTAAAAAAAACACATAGTTATCTTTAAGAAAAAATATAATATGATATTATTTGGCTACATATTTTTTCTTAAAGACAACTATGTGTTTTTTTTTACACCGATTGATTCCTCTTATTATTTTGTGCATAAAAGTGTTGAGGTAAGATAATACTATACATATATATATTTAAATGATATGATATACAGGGTGGGCCATTTTAATCCATCCACGCAAATAACTCCGTAAGTAAGCCAAATACAGAAAAATGGTTTAGACAAAAGTTGTTCAGGACAATGGGAGTCACCTATTTGTGCCTTTGACTTTGACCTTGAAGTCAATTTTTAAGATCATTTAAAGGTCAGAGTTATTTTTTTAAATGGAAACCCCTATTTTTGATTCCAAAATCTAATAGCTGGTGTCAAGAGCTTTTCAAAACACTATAATGAAGTTATTTTTCATTAAGTACTTTTCGAGTTATGAGGCTTGTAAATTACAGTATTTTGACATAAAATACAAAATATCTTGTAAAACATTTAATTTTTGGAAATCTTACCTTAATACTTTTATGCATAAAATAATGAGACAAATCAATTGGTATAAAGAAAACAAATAGTTGCTTTCAAGAAAAAATATGTAGTTTGCAACATGCAACTGCATACTTTTTTTTAAAACCAATGTGAACATGTACAAATTGATGCATGATTCTCTTTACAAAAAACAAACATTTTTTCTTTGATTGCTAAATTTCCTCAAAAATTATGGATTTTCATAAAAAACGTGTCAGACAATTTTAATGCAGAATTTTATGTTTTTTCAGAATATGCAATAAAAAATACTACATTTCGTTTAAAAAAACAAAGTTGACCTTTATATGACTTTCAATTTTACCTTCATCAAAAACTAAAGCCCACCATCTTGTGTCCCCCTCCGAACCCTACAACTTTTGTCTGAAATATTTTTCTCTAAACTCAACAGCGTTTGAAATATTTGCCTGGCTAGATTAAAATGAAACATCCTGTATATTAATAGTTTTAATGTTTTTATTTTAAAGACAAATCTGTAGTTATCACCTGCTTTTCGTAATAAAGCGACTATTCCTCGAAACCTATAACCTATAACCAAAACCTTATTACACAGTTCATTTATATGTTCTCTGAGGTATTCTTATGACATAGAAACATTGTTCGATGTAAATTTTAAACTCGACTTTTGGCCAGTTTTTCGGATCTTCCACTGTGCGTCACGATGATTTTGGAACACAATATAATCAGTTTTGATTGGTTTCAAAAACCTACCTCCTCGAGGAGATATCTAAACTATTATTCGCATCATCTGATGTCGCATAAAAAGGGTGTAATTTTCGGCTTAATTGATCGGATTGTTTTGTTACCTCACCCTAAATTGCATCAGAGTAACTTAAGCACAGCTATTATGATCCTTCTTAAAAACTGCTATCTCTTATCTCTCATTTTTTCCTCCATACACCATCGATTAAAATATCTTTTTTATAATAACAAAAAAAACATATCGAATAATAATATTGTTAACCAAGAAGTGGAGAGTAAACCTTATTTGATTTTATCATATGTGAAATTCATTGCTGGAAATTTCCAAACTGTGGCAAGAGGCTTTGATCTTAGGACAGCTTTTTCTATCCCGAATAGTCGTAGACAATTAATTAGTACTGGAAAGATCTCTTAAAAGTTTTGTCTCAATGTGGAGTAGTTTACAAAATATCGTGTCAAGATTGTGATGCCACATATATTGGACAGACAAAACGACAATTAAACACCAGAATAAAAGAATACAGAGCAAATATTAATAAAAGAAGCGGATCTCCTTCGATGATTTCTCGCCACAAATTGGAATCCTTATATGATTTTAATTGGAATGACATAAGAATTTTAGACAAAGGACCATCTTATAATAAACAATTAATCTCTGAAATGCTTTTCATTAAACGACAAAATGCTGGACTTAATAATCAGAGTGATACAGATTTATTACCAGAAGTTTATCTTCCTATTCTTAACCTGTTTCCTCCCTAATTAACTTAATTACAAAAACATAATTAACTTTCCTCTATAATTAACTTCCCCTCTTTTTCCTTATTTCCATCATGTATCACTATTCCCTCCTCTCCCTTTTCCTTCCCACTCTTTTTATCAAACTCCGTTTCTATATTCGTTCATCGCTCATTTCGCTTTCTGAATTGTGTCACAACACTTTAGAGTTATTTTATCTTTTGATTTAATAATTTTAATATATGGAATTCTCCTATCTCGCTCACATCAACTGATTGACACCCAAAGTCTATTACGTATATACTTTTTTTTCTTCTTCTTTCTGTTGTGTGTCGTAACACAACGTGTCGCTATAAGGTTAATTAAGTTAAATACCAAAATAAAAATACTAAGAAAGAATTATTTAGCAAATAAAGAATAACGATGAGGCTGCAGAGAAACAACCTCGGATTCAAGGTGACACGAATCAGCAATCCGAGAAATATCAACAATAACATATCAATAATATTACAAAACTCTTGATTGCCGATTCGTATAAATACAGTCGCGCGCAAGCAGCGACGGATTCAGTTTACGATACGCGAATACACCGACTCGTTTCCCCGTGTCCGTACACGGCTCACGGAAATCTAACACCGTCCTGGCGGTTTGTGAGTGATTAAATAAATTGTTCGAGACAAGGTTTGCGTCCAGTTATTCCACACCTCTAAGCAGTGCGTCCTGTTCCCCAAGCGGATCTCGAACTTACGGTTGCGATCGGAAAGACTCGCAACATAAATTTGGTGGCAGCGGTGGGATCCGCAATTACCGAAGTTCATTCTGGACACCCGATGATCGGATATCGGCAGTGGTAACAGAGGGACCACTGAGAGAATCTATCACCTGGAGCTACAAAAGTGAGGTGAGAAGGCAGTGTGGAAAATCGCCTGGATTCACAAGGCGACGACAGTCCGGGCAACAAAGCGGCGGAAAGGTGCCTGGCGGAGCAACGACCAAGCTGAGTCAGCGTAACCCGAGAGGACGACGACAGGCAAGGATCGCGACCTACCTCAACAACGGATCAGCTAACCAGCAGCGTGCATCATGCGAGCGAGCGGCCTAATGTAAGTCAATAATAAGAAATAATATTAGGAAAAGCGAATGTCCGGGAAACGAGAGAAATTAGGCTTCCAATTTTGGTTGAACGACAACCGAAATCATAGTGAGGCGTTAGATAGTTCCGCGAACGGAGAGGAAAAGCGCGTAATCATAGAATCCCAACCAAACCAATCTCGGTTGATCCGCAACCAAGATCAACGAGCGTTGAGCGTAAGCGAACAACGTAGTAAGACGACAGGAAAGAAAACTGGAAATAAGAAGCAAAGTACCGGAGACGCGAACACAGATACCATTTCGAAAAAACCAACCGTTGAGCGCAATCGTACATTGCTAGGGCTCGACAGTGCTTTGAAAGCTACTCGCGAGGACAAAAAACCGCGACAAAGTAGGCATCTGCCAAGTAGAACTCCGAGTCACGTATCGGAATACAGTGAGTTCGCACTCACATCTTATGATAGTTGCGTTTTCGACCCAGACGAGTTCCGCACTGAAGTAAAAATGAATAATGATGAAGAGTTACCGAAGACTACCGAGTCAGAAATCGACCGGGATATTGAGTTACTAAGAAAGGAAATGACGCAAAACGCAGGGGCAAAAACTGAAGACGCGACGCGAAACTCCAGAGCTAACAGATACAATGATGGACTTTGTGCGCGAAATAAGACAACAGTTGACCGAAATGCAAGAGCAATTCCACGAACAAATAGAAAACGTACGGGGGCAACAGCAAGAGTGGCAGCAACGGCTCTTAGCTATACCGGGCCAACGAGAATTGAATGTACCACTGACTACTAGGCGCGTAACTGATAACGCGGATGTAGCATACGGACGGGGTATGTCGGATATACGAAATAGGCCGATAGCCATGCATGGGTATATGCAACTAAAAGAAGCGCGAAGCTTAATCCCAGAGATTGACGGAACGTCACAGGCTAAAATACAAGAGTTCCTCAGCGCGAGTACTTACGCGGTGGAAAGTATAGACCCTTTGGAAGAATTACAGTTGCTGAAGGCGATACTGTGTACTAAGTTAAAGGGAAAGGTCTTGCTCGATTTTCAAACAAGAGATATTCAAACGTTCGTGCAATTAAAACGAGAAATAGAAGCAGGATATACAACTCATAAGAGTATTACGCACTTGCAAATTGAATTTAACACGCTAAAGCAGAAGCATGGAGAGAACGCCCAAGCTTTCGGTACACGAGCAGATCAGCTCGCGATGAAACTTTACGAAGCGATGATCGATGGAAAAAGTCTCACGGTCATGGAGAAAAATACAATAAAGACCACTATACAAAACTTAGCGCTACAAAACTACCAAATCGGACTAAACGAAAGCATTAAAACTATAGTACGCGCACGCAATTACAAAACGCTACAAGAGGCGATTGCGATAGCGACGGCTGAAGAAAAATTGCAAAGTCCGTATTCCGAAAATAGGAATTATAACAAATTCAGTAATAATAACGGCGCAAGAGAAAAGATACTAAAATGTATCAAATGCGGCAAATTGGGTCATGAAGGGCGTGATTGCAGAATAGGACGCTTTCATAATTACAATAACCGGTATCAATTACCGAGAGCTAGCGGCCAGAAGGTCAACATGATGAACATGTTTTGTAAACATTGCAAAAGATCGGGGCACAATCAAGATACCTGTTGGTCATTGCATGGAAGGCCAGACAAGGACGACGCCCGAACGAGGAAAAACGCCAAGCAAGGCGAAGGAGAAGAGGCAAACATAAAAACAGCACGACCCGCAAAAACATTGCAGATAGCATCAGTAGGCGAATATGCACAGGCCGAACTTAATCTAGATTTAATAGCAGTACCTATGCAAGAAATTCGAGCAGCACGGGCAGTTATGCTCGTAGATACAGGAGCTGCAATAACTTTAATTAAATTGAAAACCTTAAAAGAAGAAACTTTAGTTTACGATGAAAAGATAATGATAATAGGCGCTACTGGACAGAAGGCCGAAACGTTGGGCACGATAATGGCTCACGTACTATTGAAAGGGCAAGTTATTACGCATAAAATGCATGTGGTGAAGGACCATTTTCCGATAAGTCATGAAGGAATATTAGGAGTTGATTTCCTTAAAAAGCACGTGATGAAATGGGATTACCCCACTAAGCGACTAACGATAGGGGACACCAAATTTAAACTATTTCCGTGCCGACCAGTCACATTGAAGTCACGAAGTGAGACCATAATATCCGCCACTACAAATAAAAATATGACAGGAATAGTGCATGCATTGGAAATGCAGCCGGGAATTATCATAGGAGATTGCGTGACGACAGCTCAAGATTACGGTTGTGTCATAAGCGTAATCAACACTACCGATAAGCCGGTAGACATACAGACTCCACACGTAGAGTTAACATTGTTAGAAGCGGAAACAGGAATTCAAGTATTTAATACTGAAGTTAACAAGGCAACAGATAAGCCAATGTCTCGTTTGGAGAAAATAAGAGACGCATTAAGAATTGAACATTTGAATAAGGAAGAGCAAAAGGCAATAGCAAAGATTTGTGAAGAGTACAGCGATATCTTTCATATAGAAGGAGAACCGCTGACTCATACCGTGGCGATGAAACACGAGATCGCGACGCGGCCGGGGACGGCGCCCGCCAACACGCGACCGTACCGGTTGCCGGAAAAGCATAAAAAAAAAGTAAAAGCTAAACGGTATTACGATAAACGGGCTAATCAAGTCATCTTCCAGGAAGGTGATAAAGTGTTATTATATGATGAAACGTTACGACGAGGACGTTCAAAGAAATTAGAAACGTTATGGTGCGGGCCATACGTAATAGTAAAAAGGAATTCGGAAGTAAACTACACTATTAAAAAGGGGAGGAAAGAGATAACGGTGCATGCGAATCGTCTAAAATTATTTGTAGAAAACTAAAAAAAAGGAGGAATAAAAATATGACGGAATATATTAAGCAGTAGAATAAGTTATGACGACAACAGTTAAAGAAAAGTTTATTCTGTAGGTGCATTATATTTCTTGGAACTCTGATGTCAGCAACGAAAACCGAGACGAATTTAGCCGTGGAGATAGAAAGATTCTCACACGAACCAGGAATATACTTTGAAGAAGTAGGTGAGATTAACGTCATCGAATCATATTGGAAGTTCGTGATAACTGTAGATATTTCGGCATTAGGAAAACGACATATTCGTGTACAAGAATGGCTAGAATTAGCGGAAAGCGCAAAGAACACGATACACTCTACACGAGCAGAAAAGAGTCAGTTCGCGAATTTACTACGATTAATTAGAAAAGACGAAGTTAGAATAACAGCATTATTGAAGAAACTAAAAAGAGTTTACGGAAATCCGAACGAGAAGAAACGCGGTCTAATTGACGGGATAGGAAAGGTAGCGAAATATTTATTCGGCACTATGGATGCCGGAGATGAGAAACGCATCAACGAGCAATTAACACTGTTGCAAAATAGCGAGAGTACTTTTAATCATGTCACGAGGCATCAATTAAAAATATTAAACTCTACAATAGCGCACATAAGCGATTTGGAAAAGACGATCGACGAAAATAACGAATTGTTGTACGACTTAGACGCACGCATTTTTAATGGTACTTTATTAATCATCAAACGTGAAGAAATCAACGAGTACTGTGCATTACTCGACAGAATGCTAGCAGATTCCGACAGAGATATTCAAAATGTGTATGATTTCTTAACGCAGGCGTCGCATGGAATGTTGAATCCGAGTCTATTACCCGTCGAACGAATTTTCGCCGAAATGCGGGCTGCTGCGCCGTATTTACCACGCGGAACGTATTTTCCTCTCAAGCTAGATGTAAGTGATTGGTCAACGTTTGAAAAAATTACAAGTGTAAACTCGTATGTTAAGAATGAGACTATATTTGTAACGTTGAAATTGCCACTTGTAACATATCCGAAATACAGGTTAATAAAAGCCATACCTTTACCTGTCCCTGACCAACGCGGGATATTTGTATTTACCGAGATTAACCAACAATTGTTTGCTGTAAATTTAGAATTATCCGTATATCTAGCGGTAAGCGAAGAAAACTTAGAAAAATGTATTGAGATAGACAAGAAATATATATGTAAATCGGATAGTCCGATATATAATATTAACCCTCGAGCGTTATGTGAAGTACAATTGTATGTAGGTTTGACAAAAAGGGCAATTTGCGGAAATAAGTATGTAAGTTTTAACCAAACTATTTGGATAGCATTAACGAAGGAAAATTCTTGGTTATATTCGACTAACAGCGAACAAGACGTAATGATTACTTGTTTAAACCATAAGGAAATACAGACCAAAATCACACGAACAGGTAGAATAACTCTATTAAATAATTGTAAAATAATTGCGAAGGACATGACCCTGAACACAGGAACAATAATAGAAGGCCCGAACATTCAGGCATATATACCACGTTTTAATCTAACGGGAAAAATAGAAGGTATAACTAATGGTGAAATGAGCATGGAAATCAAACCGTTAAAATTGAAAAAGATGATACAAAATTCAAGGGAATTAATAGATTTGGGAGAAAAAATAAGAGAAGTAGACGACGAGTTAACAGAGGGAAAAATTATTCAACCCTTGACTTTGTATCCTGTGGTCACAAGTTCGCTTGCCATCGTGATTATTGTATTAGCACTAGGCATAGGAGCAATACTATTATTACGAAAAAGAAAGACTACTGCGGAATAATAGGTAGACGGTAGGACAAGAACTAACTGTAAAACTATACACTCGCACCGCCTACTCCGCACGGAAACTCCGTACCTACATTTCCTTCCATTCGCGGGGGAGGGATGTTGTGTGTCGTAACACAACGTGTCGCTATAAGGTTAATTAAGTTAAATACCAAAATAAAAATACTAAGAAAGAATTATTTAGCAAATAAAGAATAACGATGAGGCTGCAGAGAAACAACCTCGGATTCAAGGTGACACGAATCAGCAATCCGAGAAATATCAACAATAACATATCAATAATATTACAAAACTCTTGATTGCCGATTCGTATAAATACAGTCGCGCGCAAGCAGCGACGGATTCAGTTTACGATACGCGAATACACCGACTCGTTTCCCCGTGTCCGTACACGGCTCACGGAAATCTAACACCGTCCTGGCGGTTTGTGAGTGATTAAATAAATTGTTCGAGACAAGGTTTGCGTCCAGTTATTCCACACCTCTAAGCAGTGCGTCCTGTTCCCCAAGCGGATCTCGAACTTACGGTTGCGATCGGAAAGACTCGCAACATTTCATTTTTAATAATTTTATATTTAATCTTAAAGTAATTTTGTATCGATTCCATATATTGCAGCGGACAGTAATCAGACTGAGAAAACAAGATCAACACATTTATTTTTACGCTAAGACTTCTTTAAGTATTATTGACACAAACTCGTTAATTATTAAATTAAAATTTGTATTGTAAACATCTATATTTTACACTGAAGATGGCTTGATATTCAAGCCGAAACGTATGTTATTATTTATATTTGAAATATATGTCTTTCTGCACGTACATCCAGCAGTGGCTCTTGTTGTCCTTTCTTATGTATTGATTATTTAATCATATGAACCTTTAAGAATTTTATTTGAATTATAGTTTTTGTTGCATAAAGAGTTGTGTAAATAGTATTGAGTGTGTTGAAAAACACAACGGTTATAAAATCCTTGAATAATAATTGTCTGTGATATTGCACTACTTGATACTTTACAATATCGCCCCATTATAAATTTAAAAAAACACCAACCCCAAATTACAACCTATAAAACAATAAATATACATAAAAAATATGAGTTACAAACATTTAAATGTACAATAAATAAATAATCACTTACATTTTAGTTTACATTTCTTGCAAAAGATATAAAATTAAAACGGTTTTCAATTTTATGAAATTTGAATAGATTAATTGTTCGACACACGCGCGCACGCACGCACGCACGCATGCACGCGCGCACGCGCGCACGTACACGCCCACGCAAACGCGCATGCACACACACACGCATATGCACACACACACGCACATGCGCGCGCGCGCGCGTTGTCTCAAAGCCTTAAAAATCTTGCAACGGGTAAATATCTCTAAAATAAAGCATTTTTGAGAAAAATGTTTCAAATAAAAGTTGTAAAGTTTTAAGTGCCGCATTAAGTAACAATGTTAGTGTGACCTTAGATAGCGTTGTTAAGATCATGTAAAAATCACTTTAAAATTTTTTAATAGAAACCCCCATTTTTGATTGCATATTCTCAAGGGGGTAACCACTAGCTAAAATGTTGTCCCACAGATTTATGATTTTATTTGATTTCATACGATTTCATCTGATTACAAATGATTTCATCTGATTACAAATGATTTTATCTGATTACAAATAATTTTCTTCATTACATATGAAGTCATTTGGTAAAATACATGATTTCATTTGATTACACAATGATTTCTCGTGATTGCATATGTAATCATCAAATTAAAAATAATTTTATTTGATTAGAAACACCATAATTAATTGCTAATTTGTTTAACAAAAAGTAATTTTGTATTTGTATCTACTGTTTATTGTTCCAAATTTGCGCGCAAAGGTGTATCAATGTTTCAACTCACTATTGTTCTAACAGCAACTACTGCAATTTCGACTGCAATCTTATTGTGAAATGAATAATACGCGCTTACAGGTATGAACTATGATAGATATTTGCATTTTTATTAAAAGATGCAAACTTTTTGAGAAAATAAAAAACAAGATGAGAAAAAGTTCAAATTCAATGTTTATTGTCTAAAGCTCACTTTAGATGATCTATAATCTGCGACCAAATTTGGAATAGAATTCTATTTATATTTTTACGTGTCGTGTAGAAAACATTTGAACAAGTAAATCACACACACACACACACACAATACATATCAAGATACACATATACATTTGGGACATGTGACATATAAAATTATAAATAGAATTTTATCTTGAATTTGGTCGCAAATTATAGATTGTTTAAAGTGGGGCTTAAATAAATTCCAAACAAATACTATATTATGTATAATAATAAGAATGATCAAAGGTTATAAAAAGTACCATAAAATAAAAAATGAGAGAACATAAACATAATGACAAACATGTTTTATTGCTTCACAACAAAAAATAAAAATACTTTATGTTCTACGAGCACTTATGTAGCTTGTCTCGTTATTACGTTACATAAAAATAAACCAAATATAAACAAAACGGCTATATAATATATAACTTTCCAACAATAAAAAAATAAATATTATTTAGAAACTTATCCTAACTTATAAGTTGCAAGTTCCTGTGGAGAAAATGAATAAAGTCCTTTGGCATCAATATTAGGAGAAGATAACTTACGTACAATATTAACAGACTGAACTACACAAATATCGTCTCGCTTTGGAAAATAAAATAAATAATTTTCTTTCTTCTTCATAAATTTAATGTTATATTCATTCTCCTTTGAGAAAATCACAACTCCTATGTAATAAATAAAGGACTTATTAGTTTCGAAAGGAACTAATACATAATCATTAGGGTTAGCTATTGGCTCAGTCTCAACGAAAGATTTGATATATTTTAAAACAGTTTCGTGGAGTTTTAATTTGTTCTCTATAAATCCGTTGGTAATAGTACATACATAATTTCTCAAACTTATGTATCCATGGCTCTCTATTAATATAGGTTTAACATTTCCTTCGGTATCGTAACTATACCACGAACACAACACTCCTACTTCACGATTTGACTCATAATTGATAATTGCACATTCTTTGGAAAATTCTCTGGATTTTCCACTTTTACCTTGAAGGTAAGAAAAACTTAAAATCAAACCCAAGAGTATTACATTTTTTTCGGTCTGTCGAAACAGGCACCACTCACCGACAGTTACATCATCACAAGTTCTACAAGATGGTGTTAATAGATTCGATCTTAAAGTAGATTTTGGCTTGGAGGAAAATTCTTTTTCCATTACACGCTGTAAACGATCACTACTGAGACGACCACAATTTTTATTGAGAAGTCAACAAATAGACGATTTTCTAACAACCATTTCTTTACCACGCGCATCTGCAACAATGGTAAATGGACTTGTTTTACTTAGTGCAAGTGTTGTTTCGCCATAATTTTTCATATTAAGATAACCGTCAGACATGCATGATAAAGTGGACACATCTTCAAGGATATCTTTTGCTGGAAATTCGTCATCTTCTTGCTCCATACTTCTAGAAGTAGAAGCTCGAATAGAAGCTGATGTAATCGTACTATTTTCTCTAGTGCCGTCTACATAGTCATATAAAATATCGTTTTCATCTCGGTTTTCACCATCAAAGAAGTCGGCTTTAGAGTCATCAACTCTCGCATCAACTATTAAAGGTAAATTGCAATTTAGTTCTCCCGGCTCTAGATCAAACTTGTGAGCATCAGTGATAGCTTTTTTCCTAGCTTTTTCGATCGCTTCGTAAATATCGTCATTAGTTGGTAAATTGGGCTGAATCTGTATTGTTTTCACTTTATATTCTATTCTCGGGAAACTAATATTTTTATTTAATTTGCTGGCTAAGATATCGGTTTGTAATTGTATCTTCTTAATTCTGTGTATGACATCAAGTAAACTACAATTTACAATAGTCGAGTAAGTAGTGGACATAGATCTAATTTGACGAAAAAATGCCTCACAAGGCTGACTACTAAACAATGGCGGCATAAACAAATGTGGCATATTGCAATCTCTTAACTTTTGTATCATATTTATCATACTATGTGCATTGATTTCAATACAGGCATAACAATTTAAACTTAAAAAGTTGTCTGTTAAAGTATACTTTCGGTTACCTTTTATCCAGTTGCGCCATATTCGTATTATAAACACACAGTACCATAATTTAGATAGCCTTTCTAAAGGTGTTAAATAGAGATCAGTATATGACAGTATTATATAATTTAATAATTTTAAATATAGCACGGTACCCTCAGAATCAGGGATATGATTAAGTAGTAATTTCCGAACATATTCTTGTGATATTTTGTTAGCAGATTCAAAATTCATTTTGTCTTTAGATTCAATATCGGATAAAGATAACAAATGCTTATCCTTGGACACAATATTTATCAGTATTTTTAAATGACTTACAGAAATAAGTTTGTTCCCGAACGGTAGTAGAATAGAGGGTTTCAATAACCTGTTTCTAAATTTTGTAGCTATGTGTATGGTATCTTGTACAAAACCAATGTCAGTGTATATAGCATTGAACCACGGCCAATTTGAAGTTAAATTCGAGATTGAGGTACTGCACACCTGTGAAATTCCCAAATGCATTTCCGTGCGCATTGCTTTTAATAAACGAGGGTCTCCATCTGACGAAAATCCGAGTACAGTTATTCCAAATTTAGCTAGTTCTTTAAGAACGAATTTCCAGCGTGTGATGACATCCTGTGAAGTAAACTTATTATCAGTACCAAATAAGGACAGACAAAATGGACCAGTATGTTCTGCGATGGGTTGTGCCATAATGGCATAAACTAATGAGGCAGTCTTTTCTTTACTAAAGTGATGTTCAATTTCCTTGGCTGATCTGGCCAGAAATGAATATGATATAGGCATTCCATCCTTATTAAGTGGTAAAACTAGTCCTATTAACTGATTTGTTGAAGAATCATATTGAATTTTACCAGTTATTCTTGTAGCATCCTCCGAGATCCATATAGTAGGAGGCAAGTTTCTTTCACGTAGGTAAGATTTCAGTTGATCGCAACGTAATTCTCCCTCAACTATTTTTTGCCCATTCTCTTGCAAGTATCTGCTTATAGACGTAGGAGAAGGTAATGGAAGATTTTTATACAGTGTTTCGTATAATAATCTTCCTCCAAGCATAAATATATATGTAGAAAATAACTTGAGGGTTTCACTGTATCTAAAACCAGGGTTTGACATTTGATTTGACGCGTTTATATTCTTTTCAGCAGAATTAATTAATATTTGTAATAAAAAAGTGTTTTTCTCACCATAATTTTTTCTAACATTTTTTTCCGAATTTTCTTCTCTAATTAATAAAGCATTCTCTAAACACATCTTTAACTCTATATTTTTTTGTAAAATTAGATCAATGTCATTTAAAATTTAAAAAAATTGCGGTATTCGAGTTTGGTTTTTTGTAATGGATCTATAGCGTAATCTCTGTCTTTTGTATACTCGAGATCTTTTGTCCTTATGTTTTATAATTTTGTTCAAGGTTTTGTTTGTAAAGCTATTGGCGCGTGATGGTGATGGTGTTTTCCTGGAGCAATATGCGCCTTGACTACTCCAGGAAGTTATTCCCCCGAACTCGCTGTTTCAGTGATGTCCTCCGAGATGCCGTTTTTTGCAGAATCCATAGCATTCGTCGGTTCATCGTCCTCAAGCTGATTTTCTGAGGGGGACTGCAAAAAGAAGTTCTCAAGAGGCACTTGTTTTATTTTTCCAACGGGATGGTTATTGCTGTATACCCGTGTATCACGCCCGCAAGGACTGCCCGCATTGGAAAAATGAGATTTGAGGTGCCTCTCAAAATTTGATTTTACCCATCTCATTTTTCCTTGTTTCCCATATTCGAGTTTATGGGCTTTTGTCTTTTTCTGACATATGGGGCAAATAATATTAGCCTCGATCTTAGCAGCATAGTTAGAGCTCTCCGAACTATCATTTATTCTTTCTTCAATGATATTTATTTCCACAGAAGCAGGCGAAAAGTTCTCGACAACATGCTTCTCGACTTGCTTATTTACCTGGAAAATAATTTTTAAAAATTGCAATTTAACATCATTTTAATTTAGATTATCATTACTTTGTTAATATTAAAATAAAGATCTCAATATACCTATTTATTTAAGTTAAAAATAGGTTTTTAACCAATACGTGCTGAAAATTTAAATTATCCTTGTAGTTATCAAGTTATTCTTAATTATCTTATTAGTTAAATTTTGAATTGTTATGTTGTTCATTTATTTGCGTTTATTTGTGTAATTTTAATAATTAATTAAGTATTATACCAGTAATGTATACCTATTACATAAATTAGATACATATTTGAATTAAATTATATACTTACTTTATTTTGGTTTTTCAACCATGCCATTACTAAGCCATAAAGACTGTCATGCTCAGCGTTCAAATTAATGTCAACGAGAGTGTCTGGATTTGATCCACTATTAGTATGCTGCGAGGAACTCGGCGAGAAGTTTTCATTTTGAAGTTCACTTGCTGTTTGACTTGCACAGTTTTTTCGCTTTTGATTCATAGTGAAATTCATGCTTTTTGTTAATTTTCGGGGTTGACAGTTAGATTTTTCAAGTCTTAACTCAGGCGTGAAATACATTTTATCCGAAGAGAGCTTGTTAGTAACGAATTTCTGTATTTCACTGAGTAGTATCTTATGTCCGATTGGAATGCGGAACTCACTAGGGCAAATATAATATTTGTCGAAATAGTCGCTGTATTTCTCGCCCTTTTTTATGAACTTGTGCATTTCTTTTCTACCAAAGAGCTCCAGCTCTTCAATATTATCTGCCGATATCTTCTGTATGGCGATGGTTGTGTCATACCCTTCAAGACGCATGATATTTTTTAAGTATACGGGAACTTTCAGTCCCATTCCCGTCTCTATAATGTGCCACATTGCGACTACATCCATGGCAATTTGATCCTCTTCCTGAGTCTCGGTCTGAATTCCAACACTAACATAGATTTTTTCGTTTATCACCTCGCCCTCCATCATATTCTGATTAAAAAACATCTATCTATACCAGGGTCCGACAGTGTTGATTTGCGAACACTTGCTGGATTCACATTGGGTCCGATTTTCGACGTACGACGTTCGATATCCAATAAGAAAGATTATTTTATATAAAATAATCTCTTCTACGTCTTAGCTGTTTATGCAGGTTATGAGCAGAGCTGCCAAATTGCAGACGGAACAAAGAACAACACACTGCCAGTAGGTGGTGGGGATGAACCGGCGCTAGCCGTTGGCGCGCTAGCAAACGCATACTACGGAAGGCACCCGTTTGCCGCTCGGCTCGCGTTGGAACACAGATAGATCATCTGTCTTTTATTTCCGAGATCTTTTGTCTTCTGTCTCTTTTGAATTATAGATATAGTATAGCTATTCTCGAGATCTCACACTGCATACGAGACATGCTTTCATCAGATTTCATGGTGATCACACATGATTTCATTACAGATTTCATGGTGATTACACATGATTTTCAGTGATTACACGAAAATTCAAAATGATTTCTGCTGATTACATATGATTTCATTATGATTTCTAATGATTCCACATGATTTCATCTGATTTCATGATTACATCTGATTGCAAAACGATTACATTGGGATTTCGTAAGGATTTCATAATGATTTCGGAGACACTGTCCCACGATTACATTAAGTGGTTACCCCCTTGCATATTCTTATAGCTGACCTCGAGAGCTTTCCAAAACATTCTAATAAAATTCCTTTCTATTAAGTGTTTTCCGAGTTATGAAGCTTGAAAGTTACAGTAGAGCGAGAGAGAAAGAAGTTGAGCGCGTTGTCTTATTTTCTTTATCACTCTACCATAACTTTCAAGCTTCATAATTTGGAAAATACTTAATAGAAAGAAATTTTATTATAGTGTTTTGGAAAGTTCTCGAGGCAAGCTACAAGAATATGCAATCAAAAATGGGAGTTTCTATTATAAAATTTTAAAATGATTTTTACGTAATCTCAACAACGCTATCCAAAGTCAGTACTAACATGCTACTTAATGCGTCGCTTAAAACCCTACAATTTTTATTTGAAACATTTTTCTCAAAAATACTTTATTTTCGAGATATTTGCCCGTTATGGGACTTTTGGGATACCCTGTATGTATACATGCATATCTAACTTATTAGATTAGATATCTATGTAACAGTACCTCTGTACTGTGTTCTTATTAAAAATTTTCTCATATGTGATTTATGAAACAATTTTTAATTGTTATTTGCATTAAATACTTAATGATATATAAAAAAATTAGTACAGAGTTTATTTTTTGCTTTTGTTGACAATTTGTTGTCTTTTATTTATAATAGTTATAGAAATACAATGTTTCATAGCATTTTATAGACTTTTTTCAGATGATCGACATTCCTATTTTTATTAAACTATAAATGATATTAGTATTACTTGTTATATTGAATAGTCACATTTTTAATTACTTCTTTGAAAATTTTAGTTTGTTCTTTTTTACTTTCGCTTTTTTTAATCAAGAAAAGAGTAGAATCTCTGAAAATGTCATAATAAAATTCTTCTAGGCGTCCTTCAAAGGCAAACGATGCACGGCAACAAAGCAGAATGAAGTCGATGAAGGAAGTGTTCGATAGCAACATCTCAGGCACGGATGCACAACACAACCGAGACACGATTAAGAGTAATGGGAGGAAAGCAGATGCGGCAAACGTGCGAGTTTTTTCAGTTGATAAAGTTACCGTCGAGAAAATCGTTCTAGAATCGTCAAATAGGTTACGCAAGGTATTGCTGACAAAACACGAGACTTCGAGAAAACTAGCTTTGAGCTTTAATTGGCGTTAAACAAACGAGAGACAAACGACGGAAATCAACGAGTAATGGCAGATTTCAAATCTCGGTACCGAAAAACGCGTTCATGTCAAGAGTGAAAGACATCGTTTCTGACGATCAATCGAAACTATCCATTCTGAGAAGCCGAAAAAGCAATGACATTAGTCCTTCAAACGAGGAAAATAGAATCACGCCGTTTAAGTTTATTAGGAGTCCGTCGATTAACAGTATCGTAATCGACAGTTTGAATTCAGTGAATGTCAAAAGGAACAAAGTGCCATCGAAGGTCCCAGAGAAAACCGCGACTGCGAGAGGACGTAGTTCATCTTTAAAAGCGATCTCTGTCCCATTCACAAGAGTGGAACCCTTCAAGGATTTATTGCCAAATCGGGAAAAAGTTGTTGACAAGATAACAGCCAAGCTTAAACAAAAGCAATCGGAACAAGAAATTTCCGACACAAAAGATACTGAGAAAAATGAAAAGAGTGATAACGGTATAAGCTTTACTGAAATCGAAAAGTACAATGAGGCATCTGAGGTTGCAAACATAGGTCGCGGCAAAACAAAGAAGATCAAGAAGCAGAAGAAGATTGTTGGAGAAAGTCTCGGAAAAAACGCGAGATTTGACAAAAATGTACAATATTATTTAGAAAAAAGTCAGGTAACTATTAAGGATCTCCAGAACAATCTGCGCACCAGTACCGTGCAAAGTTACAAGGAAGAATTGCTAGGTCTTCAGGTTCTGAGGCCGTCATCAATTACCACGAATCGTGGCGAGCGATTGAACGCTGAATTCGACAAAGATTTTCTCAAACACAATCTGGACAAGCGCTTGAAAATTGAAGAAAAGAGATTGCTGGAGACCGATCTAGATTATGTGTCCGATAACAACAGAATCAGTGAGAGCGAAGATCGACCATTGGTCAAGCTCGACATTAAGCGACAATACAGTGCAAAAGTGACGGAGGTGGAAAAAAGATGGTCCGGTGAATTTCTGGTGCGTCGTCTGCAACGCAATTCCTCGGAATCGTCGAAATCATCTTATGTTGAAAAATTCGGCAGCGTATCCTCGCACGAGAGTATTGTTAAGGATCGCGACATCAGGCTGTTATTCGATCGAGAGGCGTCACGTCCGACAAAGTTCGTGGAGAGAAGCACGTCTACCGACAAGTCCAAGAAACAAACTTCGGATGAAGCCCTTGAAAACAGCACCGTAAGCACCGTTGACTCCGACTCGTGCTTGGAGGATAGAAGTAAAGCCGTCGACGAGAACATTGCGCACGTGACGAACGAAATACAGACGAAGGATAACAATGATATTGATGAACTCGATAGAGTTTATGACGATACGAAAGATGAAAATCGATGGAATGAAAAAATTGACAAAAATACGATTCTTACGATAACAGCGATAGTCCATAATCAAAAAGATCAAAGTTTAAAGAAAAATTTTAATGACACAACAGTTGATTGTTATAATAATCCAAATATAAATGCAGTGAAGAGCGATTGCGAAAAAAATATTAAAAACTGTGTATTGAAGATACTTTGTATCGAGAACTTTTTGACCGAAAAGAGAAAGAACACGAATATTGATTTTGCCACAGCAGTTAATTCGGAAGAACCCATCAATTCGACTTTTGTGCTACAAGATCATTGCAAGATCAGCGGCAGCAAGGACGGTTACGCTAATCTTGTCAAGGAATTCACAATGGAGGCGGCATCATCAAAGATAAAAAAGGAAGAGAAGCAAAAGCGGAAGCTCGGCTTTCGACATCTCTTGCCGGCCATCTTCTCGCCGAAGGACTCGCGGAAGGAATACAAAAAGAAAGAGCAGAAGGAGCGGAAGCGATACGATGAGCGACACTTTGCTCGTTACCAACAGAATGGTAATTACACGCGTTCGCCGGACACGATGAATCTGAACGAGGATATCAAGAGGAACGTGAAGCTAGACAGCAGTCTTAATGGTTCCATCATTGATGAGAGACTAGATCAGATCAAACGCGAGCTATTTCCCGAGCAGCAGGGCCCGATCACTAGTACGCCCGATCATTTTTTACAGACGATGAATGACACGCGACTTTTGCGCCAACGAGGCAAAGGTCAGAAGTCATGCACCACTGACTCGAGTCTCAGTTCAATCGCGCCGAACGAGCGGTGGATGGATCGTGGCGCAGCGCACGTTAGCATCTTACCCAACTTCAGGAAGTACGAACAGCAACAACGACAGGAGGAGCGCGACGGTCATCGGCGGTACGGACGGCACATGTTGGAACGCAAGCACAGTCTGCAGGAGCCAAATCACAATGCTCACAGTTACTTCTTTCAGCGGAATCATGCAGCATCCGGGCGGATTTCGGCACCGCCTAGTGAACGATATCTCGTGTGGCCGCGTGGTATACATCCGGTCGACCGACCGTTGCCGGCGATTCCGCAATCTCGCGTGGAATTGTCGAATTACGAGAATTATGAAGAGGATCGACTGTGCGATGATCTTGGCAGTTTAAACGTGGCTGACAATGGAAACTATCAAAATCAGCCTGGACTTTATCGAAACGATAGAAATCTTGAGACGAGCCTAATTCACGCACCACAATCGGTACCCGCGCAAATGAAAATCACTCGACAGCCGATCGTGAATCAGACGCAGCGAGCGCCGTTGATTGGTCGAATACCAAAGTATCCGTCGCCCGGATCTAGCCAGAAATCCGGCGATTATGCCGACTTGAGCTGCACGCCCAATTCAAGCCAAAAAAGCGAGTTCTCGCCCTCGAGCTCGAAGAGCGGAGAGTATTATTTAAACTCGCCTCGCAGCAGCACACGGACTTCACCCACCGAACGGGCGCCTTTCGAGGACACGCAAGAAAGGATCTATGAGAATAAAGCTCGATCAACGATTTCTCAGTTGTCTAGTAACTACGCCGAAGAACACGTCTATGACAAGACTCCATCATCGCCGTGTCGTGAAGAACGCGTGAAAACGTCGAACCATACGACCGAAAATTTGCCAGAAAAGAGAAACGATCTCTACAAACAAAAATCGTCGAATGAACAATCACCTTTTAAGAATTCTGTCCTACAATTTTACGAACATAATAAAGCTATGCAAACGAAGTTGAAACAAGAAATCGAGAAATCGTGCGACGATTCCTTAAGAAATCACGAACAAACAAATACAAGCTTGAAGAACAACTCACCAGTGCCCATATCAAACGTATCACCGTCAAAACACGGTATGACAGCAGCAGTGTCTCCAAGATCTCGGACCAGAAGATCGCAGCCCAACGATCAAATTCTGATAGCCTCGCCCAAGAGAGAAGAGATCTGTCAGTCTCGAGTATCACGGCCATCAAATGAGGCCAAATTCTGCGGCGCGGAATCGCCAGTTCTCATAGCAGATTCACACGACAGTATCTCCAGTATCGTATCGATTAACGTGCGAGATCAATACGGCGGCCAAAATCCTTGCGCTGCAACAAGATCCATGGAATCGAGAACTGCGTCATCCTCTGGCTTGCTAAGAGGTATCTCACGTCCCGAGCCGATTTACGGACAATGTAGGCAGCGGCAAAGTCCTTCACGGAGCAATGCATCAGATATAAATAAAGATAGACACGAAAACAATCAATCGCCATCCAGGCTGTACAGTCCGCCTGAATCGCATTGCAACGTTAATGAGAAGGTCGACCAGACTCAAAATCATAGCCCTATGCCGCGAAATCCACAATTGTATGATTTAGAAGTTAATCAAGTATTTAACGAGCCGGAAAGAAGAGTGGCTCGATCCTCGATACGCGAGTCGTTGAACGCAGCGCAGGATATTTGTCAGCAACATCGACCTGACGTTATCGCTCAGCAACAAGCGTTTTTTACGACGTCAACGTCTCTATCGGACGCTCAACCATTGCCGATAGCAAACCAGAATAAAGTACATGCAGGAAGTATAAATTCGCTGCAGCACGAATCGATTTACGAACGACACTTACCACAACAGTACCAACATCCGCGACAACAAGATCAAGAAGCTATATACGTTCAGCGAATCGCTGAAGCGACTTGCGACGATCAGCAAAATCATTCAGTCTGCGGAATGTTGTCACCCAAACAAGAGACCAGACAACATTTGGAGGCATTTTACTGGCAACAGAAAGCGCTGGAAGCGCACCGGAAGTCGGCAGCCTCGCCATTGGTGAGCTCCGGTCCGCGGCAGACAGCACCGAAGATCGATTTGCCGGAAATGCGCGAAGCAGTGTATTGGCAACAATTAAAAAGACTTGACGAAGAGCAACAGCAGCGAATCTACGAACAAAATCTTATGACAGATGGCGTGTATGAAACGTATTACAAGATGAGAACGGGAAGCCCCATATTGTTTCCTCAGGGGACATTCAGTCCAAACGCGATGATCGCGCCCGGTTCCGTCATTCACCGAGACGAATCTTACCGGATCAACGCGCAGCATCAGCAATTGCAGGCGCGTCTAAAAACGAATCCGACCGGGAAGCTATCATTGATATTACAAACGCAAAAAGGCCAAAATCAGCCAGTGCTGATAGTCCGTCCGCAGCAGCAGGCACTGCGGGACCATCAGAAATCAATGTTGATAGAGCCCATGGCGAATCCTACAGGATTGTGCAACACGTCGAGGTCGAAGAGTGCTTCACCACATTTTCATAAAGACAAGACCGAATCTCGTTCCGATTTGACGTGCGAAAAATCATTCACGGAGAAATCGCGCAGCGCGGTATCCCCAAGGAGACTAGAAGTTCGCGGCGCGACTAACGAGGAGGGCAGTACTGACGGCGAGGGTAAACGGCCACACCCAATATTTAAGCGAGGCAGTCTCATAGGGAGAGACTCGATGGAGTATGGAAGCACGGGACCTAAGCGTGTAAGTTTTTCCAATCAGCCGAACACCGCCGGGCCAGATTTAGCGGTGACAGGAGGCAACTGGCCGACAAAGCATGGCACAGCTGCCGAACCGCCCACCAGGCGACACAGAAGCGAAGATAGTGCCTCGGACACCGATTCGGTGTTTTTGCATCAGGACCGATGCGATGCCGCTGCGAGTCAAAACATTGTTTCGTATGACGCTCGCAACGCAAGTCCGGCTATGAAATACCGTATGAATACTGATAATTGCTTGGAACAGGAATACGACGCTAATAGACCGTTGCCACCGCTGCCGAAGGATTCGCTGATCATCTCGCGCCGTAGAAATGGCGCCAGGAATTACGTCTGCAACGATGTCCGATGGAACGGCGAGGAGCAACGCAGCTGTCGACGAAGGCAGGGTAAGTCAATTTTCAATACGCATGCTTTCTTAACACAAAGAGCATTAGATTAATGTGTTTATTGTGAGCAATAATTTTGAGAAAATTGCATTTACTAATGCAATCATCATAGAACAATAGTGATATTAAGGTTTAAAAATAATTGATAGCAAAGACTCAAAACAAATAATTTTTCTAATTCAAAAAAATAAAAAAAATTGAAACGATCGTGGTCATCATGTTGGTAGCGCGTTGATCTAGCACGCCAGTAGCGGTAGATTTAACCTTTTCAAAAAAAAAGGTAAAAAAAAAGGCGCCAAGTACACGCTCTTGTCACAACCAAAACAAAACAGTATTGTTTTACATTTAAAAAAAATTGCCGTATATATTAAACCTATCAAAAAACCAGTCGTATATATTACCCTTTCAAAAAAAGCTGTCGTACATATTAAAACCTTTCAACAAGTGATGCTGTTGTGTATATTAAAACTATAAAAAAATATGATATCAGGAAATGACGCCAAGTGGGATTAAAGAACTATGAAAAAAGTTGTACACTATTTCTATAAAACTCTTCTATAAAACTTTTGTACATAAAGCTGTCGTATATATTAAAAAAAAAATCTAAAAAAATGCTGTCGTACATATATTATTATATTGCATACTATATTTCACCATATTTTACATATACTATACTATATATATTATATATATTATTACATATACTATACGATATATATTATTTATAATATTACATATACTATATATATTATAACAAATTAAACTCATAATTAAAAAAAATAAAAAAAATATTAAAAAAATAAAAATATTTTAGCAAAAAAAATTTTTAAATATTAAAAAAATTTTATTAAAATAAAAAAATATTTATTAAAAAACGCAAAAAAACTTGGCGTTGCTACAGTAAACTACATGTTAACTTACATGATGTCAACTTATTACATTATGTCAATTAATCGTCAATTGTTATATTATTACGAATTTTTTTGCTTTATAATATTTTGAGGTGTAGCAACGCCAAGTTTTTTTGCGTTTTTTAATAAATATTTTTTTATTTTAATAAAATTTTTTTAATATTTAAAAATTTTTTTTGCTAAAATATTTTTATTTTTTTAATATTTTTTTTTATTTTTTTTATTTATGAGTTTAATTTGTTATAATATATATAGTATATGTAATATTATAAATAATATATATCGTATAGTATATGTAATAATATATCAAAAAATAACCTTTTCAAAAAAAAAAGGTAAAAAAAAAGGCGCCAAGTACACGCTCTTGTCACAACCAAAACAAAACAGTATTGTTTTACATTTAAAAAAAATTGCCGTATATATTAAACCTATCAAAAAACCAGTCGTATATATTACCCTTTCAAAAAAAGCTGTCGTACATATTAAAACCTTTCAACAAGTAATGCTGTTGTGTATATTAAAACTATAAAAAAATATGATATCAGGAAATGACGCAAGTGGGATTAAAGAACTATGAAAAAAGTTGTACACTATTTCTATAAAACTCTTCTATAAAACTTTTGTACATAAAGCTGTCGTATATATTAAAAAAAAAATCTAAAAAAATGCTGTCGTACATATATTATTATATTGCATACTATATTTCACCATATTTTACATATACTATACTATATATATTATATATATTATTACATATACTATACGATATATATTATTTATAATATTACATATACTATATATATTATAACAAATTAAACTCATAAATAAAAAAAATAAAAAAAATATTAAAAAAATAAAAATATTTTAGCAAAAAAAATTTTTAAATATTAAAAAAATTTAATTAAAATAAAAAAATATTTATTAAAAAACGCAAAAAAACTTGGCGTTGCTACACCTCAAAATATTATAAAGCAAAAAAATTCGTAATAATATAACAATTGACGATTAATTGACATAATGTAATAAGTTGACATCATGTAAGTTAACATGTAGTTTACTGTAGCAACGCCAAGTTTTTTTGCGTTTTTTAATAAATATTTTTTTATTTTAATTAAATTTTTTTAATATTTAAAAATTTTTTTTGCTAAAATATTTTTATTTTTTTAATATTTTTTATTTTTTTTAATTATGAGTTTAATTTGTTATAATATATATAGTATATGTAATATTATAAATAATATATATCGTATAGTATATGTAATAATATATATAATATATATAGTATAGTATATGTAAAATATGGTGAAATATAGTATGCAATATAATAATATATGTACGACAGCATTTTTTTAGATTTTTTTTTAATATATACGACAGCTTTATGTACAAAAGTTTTATAGAAGAGTTTTATAGAAATAGTGTACAACTTTTTTCATAGTTCTTTAATCCCACTTGCGTCATTTCCTGATATCATATTTTTTTATAGTTTTAATATACACAACAGCATTACTTGTTGAAAGGTTTTAATATGTACGACAGCTTTTTTTGAAAGGGTAATATATACGACTGGTTTTTTGATAGGTTTAATATATACGGCAATTTTTTTAAATGTAAAACAATACTGTTTTGTTTTGGTTGTGACAAGAGCGTGTACTTGGCGCCTTTTTTTTACCTTTTTTTTTGAAAAGGTTATTTTTTGAGATATTATTTCTTTTTTTTAGTAATTTGTTTTGATTGTGACAAGAGCGTGTACTTGGCACCTTTATTTTACCTTTTTTTTTAAAAAAGGTAATTGATAGATATTTTTTTTTTAATGATATATATACGACAGTGTTTTTTAAAGCTAAAATAATGAAATATCAGTTAGATTTTGCTAAAGACGGCCCATTATCACCCCAGTCGTACTTTCAGTATACAGCATACGACGGTCCTCTTTAATTAATTAAGTTACAAAAATACAAAATTCTGTAAGTATCATATTGTTTCTAGGCCATTGTGTTTTTCTAATTGAAGCATCATCAGCTTCAATCCAATCATTTTCTTCTCTATGCAGGGTGTCCCATTTAACTTGAGACAACTAAATATTTCGAAAAATAAGCATTGTACGAAAAAATGTCCCAAATAAATTTTTAATATTATCAAGGGGGACGTCTGGCTGTATAAAAATTAACCCGCCCCCACCGCCTCTTGGGGGTGGGGCGGGTGGCAACTTTGAAATTTCAAATAAGAACCTCCATTTTTTTATTACAGATTCGGATTCCTCGGAAACAAATACGTAAGTTTTGTCCGAGACATTTCTTCGAATCGTGATAGATGGCGCTGTAATCAGTGAAAATTAGTTTTTGCCATTTTCTCTCACCATCGGGGTGCTTTATTTCGGTGAGTCCCCTCGCCTCTTACTATTCAATTACAATAAATGCTCGAAATGATGACTTTCCATTTTGATGCATTTATTAACTCGAGCTTGGAATGCTTGTACACATGTAGAAAGTGTATCTGGCGTTATTTGTGCGCAAGCATATCTAATACGTTCCACCATGTTTTCTCGAGTATTTGGTATTTTTGTATACTCTTTTTCTTTAAGGTAAAATTATTTCAACTTTCAAAATTATTTCAACTTTCTTCTCTAAAGATAAATAATCCATTATTTATTTAATAATGGCTGAAATAAAGAACGCGTCCGTAAAAAAACAAGTAGCTAGCGTACCAAAACTATGAGGCATCTACAAATGTAGTAAATTTCTGAAATACTGAAAATACTGAAAAGGAGAAACAAAATAAATGAAAGAAATTAAGTCAGAACAATTCTTCAATAACTGGATTCTTTAAATTTCAAGTCAAGTAAATTTCAGTAATACGTACGCTAGCTACTTGTTTTTTTACGGACGCGTTCTTTATGTCAGTAAATAAATAATGGATTATTTATCTTTAGAGAAGAAAGTTGAAATAATTTTATGTTACCTTAAAGAGAAAGTGTATACAAAAGTACCAAATACTCGAGAAAACATGGTGGAACGTATTAGATATGCTTGCGCACAAATAACGCCAGATACACTTTCTACATGTGTACAAGCATTCCAAGCTCGAGTTAATAAATGCATCGAAATGGAAAGTCATCATTTCGAGCATTTATTGTAATTGAATAGTGAGAGGCGAGGGGACTCACCGAAATAAAGCACCCCGATGGTGAGAGAAAATGGCAAAAACTAATTTTCACTGATTACAGCGCCATCTATCACGATTCGAAAAAATGTCTCGGACAAAACTTACGTATTTTTTTCCAAGAAATTCGAATCTGCAATAAAAAATAAGGGTTCCTATTTAAAATTTCAAAGTTGCCACCCGCCCCACCTCCAAGGAGCGGTGGCGGCAGGTTAATTTTTACACAGGCAGACGTCCCCCTTGATAATATTAAAAGTTTATTTGGGACATTTTTTCGTACAATGCTTATTTTTCGAAATATTTAGTTGTCTCAAGTTAAATGGGACACCCTGTATATATTACGTTTATAATTATCTATTTCATTTAGCCTCTATTAGGCCTTGACCTATTATCATCTTTTTCAGTTTAATAAATAATTTAATTATAGTTGGTATAAATAGAATTACAAACTCGTATTACATAGTTAAATTCAATTTGCAATTTATAAGTGGCATTCAAAAACGATATTCAAATACATTGAGTACATGAGTTAGATAATTAATTAAATATGTTAGTACGTATTATTCATTTGATTAGTTATTTAAAAACAATATACTACATATAATTATTTTTAACATGTTCACAATTTATACTGACAATGAAAAATAGAAACTAGCAGATATTACATTATATTACCACGATTTGGCCGTTCTGCACGTGCGCGACGTCTGTAGCTTGCGTACGGGATATATGTATAGGTACAACGCTTGCGCACAACGCACAGAGTCTGCTCTAAAGTGAGAAACAAATATCATCCGCACCGTAATATTTTTCGAAACTCTCAAGCACAATCAGCAATGTAGGAGTATTACACATATTTTATTTCACACACGTATACCGCTGTGTGGCCAGATTTGAGACACAAACAGCAGCAGCAGCAGCAGGAATGAAAAGATTACCGCATATATGCGCAAGTCACATTGTACATGTGAGCTCCGCGCTTCGCATGTACATGGCTTGCGCATGCGTTGCCGGCGATACATGCCGATATGTGTACATCTGAGATACTAGCCATCTATCGGCAAGAATTTATAAAGTACATCCCAGACGACTGAAATAATTTTCATAGTTTTCATGACATTTCGACTTTAAACTTTAATATCTTTATTTATACAGCATATAGAGCAAAAACAAGCATACTTTTATTATATATTTTGGGTAAGCGCTATCGATTGAGCCTATTTTTAAATCGATCGACTCAGGCATTACTGAGATCCGATAATCTCGGCTCGTCTCAACTTTCGGTCTCGCGTAAAGATACACGGTCGGTCTTGCGCTGCGCGTGAACTTGGCGCGAGACACTGCCGTGTCTCTTGATATAATATATATAGTATAGTATATGTAAAATATGGTGAAATATAGTATGCAATATAATAATATATGTACGACAGCATTTTTTTAGATTTTTTTTTTAATATATACGACAGCTTTATGTACAAAAGTTTTATAGAAGAGTTTTATAGAAATAGTGTACAACTTTTTTCATAGTTCTTTAATCCCACTTGGCGTCATTTCCTGATATCATATTTTTTTATAGTTTTAATATACACAACAGCATCACTTGTTGAAAGGTTTTAATATGTACGACAGCTTTTTTTGAAAGGGTAATATATACGACTGGTTTTTTGATAGGTTTAATATATACGGCAATTTTTTTTAAATGTAAAACAATACTGTTTTGTTTTGGTTGTGACAAGAGCGTGTACTTGGCGCCTTTTTTTTTACCTTTTTTTTGAAAAGGTTATTTTTTGAGATATTATTTCTTTTTTTTTAGTAATTTGTTTTGATTGTGACAAGAGCATGTACTTGGCACCTTTATTTTACCTTTTTTTTTAAAAAAGGTAATTGATAGATATTTTTTTTTTAATGATATATATACGACAGTGTTTTTTAAAGCTAAAATAATGAAATATCAGTTAGATTTTGCTAAAGACGGCCCATTATCACCCCAGTCGTATGCTGTATACTTTCAGTATACAGCATACGACGGTCCTCTTTAATTAATTAAGTTACAAAAATACAAAATTCTGTAAGTATCATATTGTTTCTAGGCCATTGTGTTTTTCTAATTGAAGCATCATCAGCTTCAATCCAATCATTTTCTTCTCTATGCAGGGTGTCCCATTTAACTTGAGACAACTAAATATTTCGAAAAATAAGCATTGTACGAAAAAATGTCCCAAATAAATTTTTAATA
Organism: Linepithema humile; assembly: GCF_040581485.1. Lineage (NCBI taxonomy): Eukaryota > Metazoa > Arthropoda > Insecta > Hymenoptera > Formicidae > Linepithema > Linepithema humile. The sequence continues at coordinate 12,118,901 of NC_090131.1, forward strand.
TTATCAAGGGGGACGTCTGGCTGTATAAAAATTAACCCGCCCCCACCGCCCCTTGGGGGTGGGGGCGGGTGGCAACTTTGAAATTTCAAATAGGAATCTCCATTTTTTTATTACAGATTCGGATTCCTTGGAAAAAAATACGTAAGTTTTGTCCGAGACATTTTTTCGAATCGTGATAGATGGCGCTGTAATCAGTGAAAATTAGTTTTTGCCATTTTCTCTCACCATCGGGGTGCTTTATTTCGGTGAGTCCCCTCGCCTCTCACTATTCAATTACAATAAATGCTCGAAATGATGACTTTCCATTTTGATGCATTTATTAACTCGAGCTTGGAATGCTTGTACACATGTAGAAAGTGTATCTGGCGTTATTTGTGCGCAAGCATATCTAATACGTTCCACCATGTTTTCTCGAGTATTTGGTATTTTTGTATACTCTTTTTCTTTAAGGTAACATAAAATTATTTCAACTTTCAAAATTATTTCAACTTTCTTCTCTAAAGATAAATAATCCATTATTTATTTAATAATGGCTGAAATAAAGAACGCGTCCGTAAAAAAACAAGTAGCTAGCGTACCAAAACTATGAGGCATCTACAAATGTAGTAAATTTCTGAAATACTGAAAATACTGAAAAGGAGAAACAAAATAAATGAAAGAAATTAAGTCAGAACAATTCTTCAATAACTGGATTCTTTAAATTTCAAGTCAAGTAAATTTCAGTAATACGTACGCTAGCTACTTGTTTTTTTACGGACGCGTTCTTTATGTCAGTAAATAAATAATGGATTATTTATCTTTAGAGAAGAAAGTTGAAATAATTTTGAAATAATTTTGAAAGTTGAAATAATTTTATGTTACCTTAAAGAGAAAGTGTATACAAAAGTACCAAATACTCGAGAAAACATGGTGGAACGTATTAGATATGCTTGCGCACAAATAACGCCAGATACACTTTCTACATGTGTACAAGCATTCCAAGCTCGAGTTAATAAATGCATCGAAATGGAAAGTCATCATTTCGAGCATTTATTGTAATTGAATAGTGAGAGGCGAGGGGACTCACCGAAATAAAGCACCCCGATGGTGAGAGAAAATGGCAAAAACTAATTTTCACTGATTACAGCGCCATCTATCACGATTCAAAAAAATGTCTCGGACAAAACTTACGTATTTTTTTCCAAGAAATTCGAATCTGCAATAAAAAATAGGGGTTCCTATTTAAAATTTCAAAGTTGCCACCCGCCCCACCCCCAAGGAGCGGTGGCGGCAGGTTAATTTTTACACAGGCAGACGTCCCCCTTGATAATATTAAAAGTTTATTTGGGACATTTTTTCGTACAATGCTTATTTTTCGAAATATTTAGTTGTCTCAAGTTAAATGGGACACCCTGTATATATTACAACGTTTATAATTATCTATTTCATTTAGTCTCTATTAGGCCCTGACCTATTATCATCTCTTTCAGTTTAATAAATAATTTAATTATAGTTGGTATAAATAGAATTACAAACTCGTATTACATAGTTAAATTAAATTTGCAATTTATAAGTGGCATTCAAAAACGATATTCAAATACATTGAGTACATGAGTTAGATAATTAATTAAATATGTTAGTACGTATTATTCATTTGATTAGTTATTTAAAAACAATATACTACATATAATTATTTTTAACATGTTCACGATTTATACTGACAATGAAAAATAGAAACTAGCAGATATTACATTATATTACCACGATTTGGCCGTTCTGCACGTGCGCGACGTCTGTAGCCTGCGTACGGGATATATGTATAGATACAACGCTTGCGCACAACGCACAGAGTCTGCTCTAAAGTGAGAAACAAATATCATCCGCACCGTAATATTTTTCGAAACTCTCAAGCACAATCAGCAATGTAGGAGTATTACACATATTTTATTTCACACACGTATACCGCTGTGTGGCCAGATTTGAGACACAAACAGCAGCAGCAGCAGCAGGAATGAAAGGATTACCGCATATATGCGCAAGTCACATTGTACATGTGAGCTCCGCGCTTCGCATGTACATGGCTTGCGCATGCGTTGCCGGCGATACATGCCGATATGTGTACATCTGAGATACTAGCCATCTATCGGCAAGAATTTATAAAGTACATCCCAGACGACTGAAATAATTTTCATAGTTTTTATGACATTTCGACTTTAGACTTTAATATCTTTATTTATACAGCATATAGAGCAAAAACAAGCATACTTTTATTATATATTTTGGGTAAGCGCTATCGATTGAGCCTATTTTTAAATCGATCGGCTCAGGCATTACTGAGATCCGATAATCTCGGCTCGTCTCAACTTTCGGTCTCGCGTAAAGATACACGGTCGGTCTTGCGCTGCGCGTGAACTTGGCGCGAGACACTGCCGTGTCTCTTGATATCCTTTACAAAAATAAAATCTACGATCACTCTCACAAGGCAAGGCTCAGCAAGCAGTATCTTGTCAAGAGAACAACTTATCAACTTTAGTGGTTCGGAGCCGGCATTAACTGTAGGTTCTAGATACGATGCGAGGGTATATACGAGAGATCGGTGATACTCGCACGAATATGACACAAGAACCCCCCCATACAGTACACAAAGATTACATAAACATTGCATTAATCTTTCATCGCAATGTTGCAATATTGCAAATTCACTGCAAAATGTTGTTGCATCATTGCTGTGGGATTGCAGCAACGTTAAAATGTCCGCCTTTAGGAAGATTGAAACAAAATATTACAGTAATATTACAATGTAATGAATTTGCAATAATGCATTGTTATTGCAATCTTAGAATAATGTTGCATATAAAAATATTGTCTCTATATCCATACAGCACAGAAAAGTTGCAGACATATTGCAGAATAATTTCATTGAAACATTGTAAAATTATTCGGACATTTATCTGTCCGATTTCTGAACAATCAGTTCAATATCTGAATTCCCTGTGTTAGGGTCGTATCAGAAAAATTTAACTGATAAAAATAGTTACTGTCTTTAATCTTACTAGCCACTCTTTGCAAGTTTTATATAATCATTATGACTAAAACTTAAATGCGAGATAGATTTTGCAACGCGCGTCGCATAGCGGTAAACGAACGAACTAGCGATTACCGAATATTGCTTTTGTAATATTTTTGGAATGTTGCTGTCACATTCTTATGAAATATTACAATTACATGTTGCAATAATCTTTCAACAATATTACATTGCAACTTGCAAGATTGTAACATTGCTGCAATGTAATTGCAATGTTTTGTGCTGTATGGGAAGAAGATAAAAATAACTAACGTAACAAGACACGAGTTTGATTGTGAATCTAACAATAAGCCGATTCAAAATAGATCGTGTTTGCATTAATCGCTCGGCTAAATAAGTTCAGGCGCTTTTTTCGACAAATAATCCCAGACTAAGGTACTCTTCGCAGCTTCGCATTCGGTTTAGACAAGATGCAAACTGCACAGGATACGAAGGCGTATGACCACGCATTCGAATGAGCTTCTTAAGACGCCGGAGACGAGTGCAACGCGTCGCAGCACGTTCGCACATTTCTAAAAGAGAGCGAGCGAAAGAGATGAACATTGTGCTCGGCGACCTCGTCTCGAATCGACAGATAATCGGGTATTGAAAGACGCAGGAATCTTACACGAATTTTTATTTTCCGCGGCCCGCTCCCATCCGCGGATAGGGTACGCACACTGACAAGTAAACCTACCTTTGTGTTACTCGCCGATTTTATTGAAACTCGGTACACTTGTAGAGTGGTCAAAAATAATAGACACGTACTTTTTTATATTGGCAATGATGCAACTTTAAGGGTGAAAACTACCCCTTATATTTACAAGTACGAGTAATTAATTTGTTGCATTTAAGCTAACAATATTAGAGTTATTTTTGAGTTTTGAAGATAATAAAGGGTTTTCATGTCGCTGAAAGAAAATTTAATGTAAAAATTATAGAATTCAAAATGGTGGATCCAATATGGCGACCTGATAAATAAAAAAAATTTAATCTCGCTCTTTGCCGAACCCAGGAATAACTGACAAGAAGGTAGCGAGAGTTTATCCCAATTTTGTATTTTTGTGTTTTTTATTATTTTCTTTATATTTTTATTCAAAAAATTTTTTATTTATTTCTATTATTTTTTTGCAACAATGTCACTTTTTGCGCCTCGTTTATGTCTATTTTTTTACTTTTTACACTTTTCGCAAAAATGACATGCAAAAAAAAATTTTTTCATACACAAAGAATTTGCACACCAAGCACACTTTATGATTATTATATTATTACATAATGCAAAATTTTTTTTATTATCAGATCGCCGTATTGGATCTGCCATTTTGAATTCTATAATTTTTACATTAAATTTTCTTTTAGTGACATAAGAACCCTTTATTATTTTCAAAACTCAAAAATAACTTTAATATTGTTAGCTTAGATGCAACAAATTAATTACTCGTACTTGTAAATACAAGGGGTAGTTTTTACCCTTAAAGTTGCACCATTGCCGATATAAAAAAATTCGTGTCTATTATTTTTGACCGCTCTACAAGTGTACCGAGTTTCAATAAAATCAGCGAGTAACACAAAGGTAGATTTACTTGTGAGAAAAAAGTATGTGATATTTGAAACTATAATTGTATGGGACTACAGTTATAATCAAAATACTCATTTTTATAGGAACTGTTACTATGATGTTAGCAATAATAACCTTATACGTATGGTACTGTCAATCACATAATTAATTATATAGTTAGAATACCTATAAAAATATGGTTGGCGCCAAAAAACATTATAGATTATGGTTATTGCAATTATTCTTTTCTCTCAGTGTAAACATTCACACAGATGCACGAATTTTCATCGCGCGATTAAATTTTCTCGGCGATTTTATCTTCTCTCCTGTCTTCTTCTGTCTGTTTATTTGCTTATTTAGGCTGACTTCTCGCTAAGTTGTTTAAAGCTGCGCAAGTATGATATGCGGTAAACTAAAGATAACATCATTAGCTGACTGAATTTTCAGATTAGCCGCAACTCTTACTTCGTCACTTGATACATCGAGATCCCAACAATTGCATACTCTTTTGACTTTTGACGCCTTTTTGGATTATTCAAAAAAGTTATATCCATATAACTTTAATAATATCCACGAGATAAAAAGAAACAGATAAATACAAGAAAATATACGATTCTGGACGTGTGTTCTAGACAAAGGCAAATTAAAGATGTGAAGACGATTAATATTAAAACTGTTAATGGTATTTCTAGTAATCTGACAAGACGGATACTTTAATTCTACATTAATTTTTTTTCTAAATTACGTCTAACAGAATCGAAAGATTTTGTAAAATTACAGATTTAATTTGATAAAAAGTCGGATAAAAAAAATATATATATATATATACACTACTGTTTAAAAAATTTGGAAGCACTTGAAATTTTGTTGGAAGTGCTATTAAAACTAAAATATACTATGATAAATAAAAAAATCATGTATACATATAGTAGTCCAAAATAGTTAGGTACGTTAGTATCATAGGGTACTCAAAGTAGGGTACCTTATCGTTATTAAGTACTCAAAGTATCATTGAAATTATATAAGATAGTGGGTTTGTAAAACATTTCTAAGAGCTCTTTTTGAAAATCTTAAAATGCATTACTTTTAATCCCCGGTCATAGATAAAAAAATTTTATTGTTATTTATTATATTAGATGAAGAAACGTAATGACTTCTCAGTAGTCTAAAGTCTCAATAACTCTGACAGCTCTTTTGACTACGATTGTTCAATGAGTCATACATCGATTAATAGAAAAGTATTGAAAAAGTCTAAGAATAAAAAATAAGCAGTCGTAGTCGTCGAAAAGATTGCTAAAGTTACCAAGAAATTCTAAGTACTTCTAAATTCTAAGGAAGGAAGATATTTTGAGTAACTGCTTCGAATAATTAGAAAAAAATAAAACTGGTAAGTGTAAATGTGTTTCTGCTTTTAATTGACCCGTTTTTTTTTTTTAATTGTTAGTCTACTTTTTCTTGTTTCGAGATATTTAAGTTTGTATTTTAATTTACCCAAAAATATGAATATTATCGATTTTAATTAAACTTACACTCTCAGAATAAACGACACAATTATTACATTACTAAATTTTTACATTTTTAATGTAAAAAATTATCGTAGATTGTCAAAGAAAGTACGACTTGGGTATTTTCTAATTTTTATGTATTTTTTATGTCTAAGTCAGTTGATCAATGTATGAGGTAGACTAGGGGCCACTTTTTCCAACGTCGGTTTACTTTAATCAACGATTATAGAATTGCCAACATGAAGAATAAAATATTGCAATTAAAGGAGAAAAGGGCATAGCGGAATAAGCATATGAAATCGGCCCCGCACCAATCGAGCTCAAATTTGTGTCATTAGTTGGTAGCCTTGGTATGAAAAACATCACCAAATATTAACCTTTAAATTGCATTTTTTTCGAAGTTATGGAGGAGGAAAGCAAAATCAAAAAAGTGTTTTTTCTCGAAAACGGCTGAACCGATTTCAATGAAAAAAATATATGTTGCAAATGTCATGAAGGTACGTTTATGAAAATTTTTTGTTATTTTTAGGTTTAATAAAAAACTTGTAAAAAAATTATTGAATTTTTTATAATTTTTTTTTATTATGATATTTTTGAGATACCACTTTTATATTTTTACAATAATATTTTTAGATACTCTACCTTGACATGTATTTTTTTCAAATCAATCAGAGGGGTGGAACATAGTTAAAAATAATCAATCAAGTAACGCTGCGCGACGCCGTGCTGCACCGCGGCGGCTTGGCTGTGGCTAGACGGCCGCGACCGGCCCGTTGTGCGGCGCACAATCTTTTGTTTTTTGCTCTTTGTATACTATTTCGATAAAAAAACTTTTTAAAATGTTTCTTGAAAGACATTTCTCAATGATTTATTTTATTAGCTCAATTTCCCTGAAAAAATAAAGCGACTTAATATGTTTGACTGATTGTGACCAAACGAAAGCTAGATGAATCTTTTTCTTAAGTGTCCTGCAAAATAAGAAACAAATCTGTTCCTCACAATATCCAATGCCACTTATGTGCTTTGTATATGAACTTTACATTTTGTCTGCTAGGTGGAAAAAATAATAACTTTAAAACTCACAACTGAAAATGCACTATGCTTGTTGTAAATATCGGTTGGCAGGCTTAGTTCAATTTACGTTTTTGTAATTTTTGTGTGTTTTCCGGATTTCACTATATCTGAATCGGCCATTTTGAATTTCACAATTTGAGAATACAAATTAAATATCAGCATTCCCAATAACTCATATACATCAGTTTTCAAAAAAATTCATCGCAATTTTTATTTTTTGCTCTGCCATATTAAATCGAATATTTTGAATCTGATCATTTTTCAACGTTGAAAAATGTCTACGGCGTTTAACATGCACTTACGATGCGCTGGTTGTAACATTAATTTAAATAAAACTAATGGTAGGAAAAAAAAGTGCTCAATGAAAAAGAAGCAAATTCTTTTTCTGAGTATTTGGAAAAAACGATATCCGTCAATGACATTTTGTGTCCAAGATGTCGACTTTGTATTTATAAAAAAAAGAAATCTGAGAACGATTCTGATTTAGAAATGCACAGAGACCTTCCTTCCTCTGAATCAACTTCCGATCAGACGTTCAAAGTTTCGTTAAAACGAAAGGAGACCATTGAAAATGAATATATCAAAATTCCTATTCAAAGAGTAGTTTCTACCGATAAATATTGCTGTAATTGTTCTCTCGCGAAAAATCTTATCGTAGTTCCAGAAGAAGCACGGATGCAGTCGTACATTAAGAAAAAAATCTATATTCCAGTTGGTAATTGGTGTTGTCAAAGCCATATTATAAAAAATCGATTTTTCGAAGAAGATCTGAATCTCGTGAAGATATACTCTAATACAACAAGTCTCACTGGGTTAGAGCTATCTAAAATGATGGAAACTCTCTCCATCAAATGTGATTCGACATTACTGATGAAAGTCGGTGAATTCAGTCTCTCAGAAAAGCAGCTTGATGTCTTTACGGGACTAACTTGGGACAATCTTATTCAAATAAAAGATATGATTATTTCAATGAGAAATAGTGAGTCCCGTTCAGTAATTCAAGCTCTGGTTGTGTTTCTTTTTAAATTACGTATGGGAAACTCTAATAAAATGATTGCTTCAATTTTACAAATAGAGAATGAACAATCAATATTCGTTTATTCTGCGAGCATTATCAATTCTTTTGAAAAAGACATTTTACCATTACATTTTGGCGTCCATGCTCTTAATAGGGATGATCTTATTACAAATCATACAACAGAAATAACAAAAAAATTGTTTAATGCTAGTAACAAGTTATTTTTGATTTGCGATGGTACGTACGCTCGACATCAAAAAAGTACAAACAATGAGTACCAGAGGAAATCTTTTTTAGGGCAGAAGAAAGTTCCTCTTTGCAAACCCTTCACTATCTGCGCAACTGATGGATACGTGGTTGATATGCTTGGACCGTATCTTGCAAATCAAAATGATGCGGAAATTTTGAAGACCATCCTTCAAGATTCAAATGGTTTATGTAACTTGTTAACGGAAGGTGATACTTTTGTCCTTGATCGCGGTTTCCGCGATATAGCAGATGATTTAGAGAAAAAGAAGTTTACAGTTTTAATGCCCGCATTGAAAGGAAAACGAAAGCAATTGTCAACAAAAGAGTTTAATCAATCTAGATTTGTTACCAAAATTCGCTGGGTGGTTGAATCTGTTCATGGAATACTTAAACAAAAGTATCGTTTACTTGATCACAAAATTGACAACAAGTTGGTACCAAAAATAGGAGCTTATTTTAGGATTGCATCATATCTAAACAACACTTTCGGAAAAAGATTACAATCTGACGTAGAAACTGCGGATGAAATTGTACAGAGAATGCATGACCAGAAAGAAACGGAAAATACTTTGGCTATTGAGGCCGAAGAAAAAGGATGGTTTCGTCGAAAACTTCCTTTCCAAAGTATGACGTCTGATGATCTTTTGGATTTTCCAGAAATGACCGAAAGAGACTTGAAAAATTTATTTACCGGTTCGTACCAACTTTCTCAAGCCGTGTCGTATTTAGCAGAGATGGTAGATACAAACGGTAAATTAAAAATAGAATATGTTAAAGACGAGAAAAATGTCCTTAAACTAAAAGTTCCATCCCGACATATTTCTCGTACATCATACAGATGTTTCTTACGATACGAACCAAATAGTATCGGTGTTTCCGGTCTAACTCATTATGCATGTGAGTGTGCTAATGGCAGACGAACTGTTAGTTGCTGTTCGCATATTGCCGCAGTAGTATATTATTTATCATACGCAAGGTATTTGTCAAAAATAGTTAAACCAGCAGAAATACTCAGCGATATATTTAAAAAAGATAATTCCATCCCAGTAATTGCAAGTGATAGTGAAGATGATTAAAGAAATTCACTTTAGTTAATGTGAGAGGCAAGGGGACTCACAGTAAAAAAGCACCCCGAAAATATAGAGTTTGAAAACGTACTTTAACTTCCTGGTAAACTCCCGGGAATTATAAGGTTTATAGGCTAACTGCAGACGTTCTTAGCGGAAATATATATTATTTTACTATAATATTCACTGAACAAATACACAAGCAATAATAAAATATTTATTTCTGTCAATTTTCTTGTCAACTTAACATTGCAACATACCTACAACATACGTTCCACGCCGCGCTTCGCAGCACCATAGGGCCGGTCGCGGCCGTCTAGCCACAGCCAAGCCGCCGCACAGTGGTGCAAACGCACAATTTTCTATTCAAAATCGGCTACAAGTGGTATTTCTTAACCGATTTAGATGTTTCTTTCACAGAAATACTCAGAAATAAATTCTAAAGAAAACTGTGAAAGCCGATTTTTTATTTTTTTTGTTTGTGCAAAAATATTTAAACAAATAAAGTGATAAATTGATACTTTTCAACTAAATTATTTTTTGTATGACTAACAACAACTTGAATAACTCCAGTACCGATGAAAATCAATGCTATCTTATCAAAACAATAGAAATAAATCATTAAATTTTCAACTTAATTTTTATAAACAAATGTTTTAAACAAGTTATCGATCGAAACGCATTCTCTCCGAAATAAATAATTTTTTAACTTAATTAATTAAAAAATTACTACTAAAATGACGTTTATGACAAAACTTTATCGTAAACTAACAATTCCTATTGTTATAAACAATTAAATAAACAAATAATCATTTTGCGACATCTTACTACAGATAATTTTTCATATTTAAAGTATTCGTTCCGATAGTACTGATCATTAAAGCGAAACGCGAAAACGTAACATTGTTGAGGAGCTTTAAGGAATCAGGTTGGGAAAAACCGACGGAATTCAGAGTTGAGAAAATAAAGTATGCACGAGAAATGTGGTATTCGTTGGCGTGGCTTTATTTGTACTGAGGTCCTTTTGAACTTGAACTAAGAGACAAAGGATAGCACGCACGCTATCTGTATCAATATTATGTATGCGCTTGCGTCAGGTGTGGTTACGACAATGAGACACCTGAGACGCGCGAAAACTTAATTTCTAACAAACATGTTACACGAAACATGTTACATGAAATATGCTTTTAAACTTTTGAGTCGGCTTCTAACTGATAATTTTTAATAAGCATTATAATTTCGGCATCAATATCATTTTCTGGCTTTTTCCAGTGTTTCCTTAAAGACACAATATAAAGATCAGACGATACGAGCAATTTGTGTATGAGATCTTCATTTGTGGCCAATCGAGAGTATTTCCGAGTGTGAAATTCTCTGAAGCGTTTAAAGTCTTTGTTTCGCGCTTCAGCAGCTTCTTCGGAATATTGTCCAATTGGTAGCAAAAAATTTTCCATTACTTTTGTACCATGCATAAGTATTTTATGGACAGTTGAAGGCATGAAGTACCATGAATAAAGCTGGACATACAATTCTGCAATGTCAAGAGTAAATTTATCAAAAAATGACGATGGTACTTTGCTGTTACTTGCAAGTATTCTCAAAATTTGACCAAATCTTCTGATGAGCTCTACATTTACTCCTGTTATTCTGGCAGATAAATCAGGATCCGAAAAGAATCTTCGTGCAACGTTTCCGTTATTGGTGTTCCCAGTTCCGTGATTTGGTTTATCAATGAGTAAACCAAGCTCTTCTCTAAATTTTGTGCAAATCCTTTCTTTTGCTTCATTTTTTAATCGCTTTTCCTCGTCAGTAACTGCATATCGTTTACAGAATGATAAGCGATAGCCGATGTGTAAAATGCATTCCATAAATCTTATCCATGCATGTAACGTGGAGAGACCAAATTCAAAATGGGAAGTATTTTCTTTTTTTTCTTTAACACGTTCAAAATGGTTCATTTCGTTCGGCTTAGCACCACAAATGTAGCAACTTGCAGATGACGAACAATCAGAGAGTGATTGGCAGACTTCCCCATCCACCATTGTTAATTTCATGTCTACATGAACCATGAACGTGGCATGGAAGACATTCACTTTCGTTGGATGCAACATCTCTATTTGGTCTTTTATAAGTTGCATTTCACTCTTTGTTCGATCCTTTGTTTCTTTAGCGAATATGTAAGAAATTGGAATACAACGTTTAGGAGATGCAGGTTGAGGATTGCTCCAGATAATTGTGGATTTTTCACGTTCTTTCAAGCAAAGTGGCACCATGGAGATAGTGAAAACTGTTTCATCTATGGAATCTGCATCTGAAAACTTTTGGTTATATCTCTTTTGGTCTGATGCTCCATCGCAACCATATTTCAAGGTGAAATCTAAATTATAAATTTTTGCACGATCATCAAGATCAGGGAGACGTAATGTGAGATCTTTAAAAAGTCTCAAAATAGTATGATCAATCAGCGATTGGAGATTGATGCGCACTTCTGTTTCAGACGTGACTATCTGCGAAGGATAACATTCTTTCTTTGCTTCCAGTACCTTGTGATATGAAGGATAAATGTCAGCATTTCTACATTTCGCTTGTTTCTGAATAATTTCATCTTGGTACTTCGATAACTTCACGTATTCTATCAGCGCTACAGCTTCTTCTGCAGTATATGGAGAATACGATCCATTATCATGATTATCTTTAGACTCGTCCTCATCTTCTTTTAAAAGATTTTTTATAGCATTTGTCAATTTCCTCCTTCCATTAATTCGTAGCATATAAAGAAATGCTTCCTGAACTTCAATATTTGAATAATTTTCTTGTATTGAAATCAGTTTTCGCCTCTTTGTCGTAAGAGAAAGTTCTTGGAAATCGCTCGAACAAGATTTCCTTCCAGCAGTTGGCTTTTCCACAGAACAATCGACAACAAAATCTGAATCTAGCCATGTTTTGAAGCGTTTTTCAAATCTAGATTGATTAGACTCTTTTGTTGACAATTGCTTTCGTTTTCCTTTCAATGCGGGCATTAAAACTGTAAACTTCTTTTTCTCTAAATCATCTGCTATATCGCGGAAACCGCGATCAAGGACAAAAGTATCACCTTCCGTTAACAAGTTACATAAACCATTTGAATCTTGAAGGATGGTCTTCAAAATTTCCGCATCATTTTGATTTGCAAGATACGGTCCAAGCATATCAACCACGTATCCATCAGTTGCGCAGATAGTGAAGGGTTTGCAAAGAGGAACTTTCTTCTGCCCTAAAAAAGATTTCCTCTGGTACTCATTGTTTGTACTTTTTTGATGTCGAGCGTACGTACCATCGCAAATCAAAAATAACTTGTTACTAGCATTAAACAATTTTTTTGTTATTTCTGTTGTATGATTTGTAATAAGATCATCCCTATTAAGAGCATGGACGCCAAAATGTAATGGTAAAATGTCTTTTTCAAAAGAATTGATAATGCTCGCAGAATAAACGAATATTGATTGTTCATTCTCTATTTGTAAAATTGAAGCAATCATTTTATTAGAGTTTCCCATACGTAATTTAAAAAGAAACACAACCAGAGCTTGAATTACTGAACGGGACTCACTATTTCTCATTGAAATAATCATATCTTTTATTTGAATAAGATTGTCCCAAGTTAGTCCCGTAAAGACATCAAGCTGCTTTTCTGAGAGACTGAATTCACCGACTTTCATCAGTAATGTCGAATCACATTTGATGGAGAGAGTTTCCATCATTTTAGATAGCTCTAACCCAGTGAGACTTGTTGTATTAGAGTATATCTTCACGAGATTCAGATCTTCTTCGAAAAATCGATTTTTTATAATATGGCTTTGACAACACCAATTACCAACTGGAATATAGATTTTTTTCTTAATGTACGACTGCATCCGTGCTTCTTCTGGAACTACGATAAGATTTTTCGCGAGAGAACAATTACAGCAATATTTATCGGTAGAAACTACTCTTTGAATAGGAATTTTGATATATTCATTTTCAATGGTCTCCTTTCGTTTTAACGAAACTTTGAACGTCTGATCGGAAGTTGATTCAGAGGAAGGAAGGTCTCTGTGCATTTCTAAATCAGAATCGTTCTCAGATTTCTTTTTTTTATAAATACAAAGTCGACATCTTGGACACAAAATGTCATTGACGGATATCGTTTTTTCCAAATACTCAGAAAAAGAATTTGCTTCTTTTTCATTGAGCACTTTTTTTTCCTACCATTAGTTTTATTTAAATTAATGTTACAACCAGCGCATCGTAAGTGCATGTTAAACGCCGTAGACATTTTTCAACGTTGAAAAATGATCAGATTCAAAATATTCGATTTAATATGGCAGAGCAAAAAATAAAAATTGCGATGAATTTTTTTGAAAACTGATGTATATGAGTTATTGGGAATGCTGATATTTAATTTGTATTCTCAAATTGTGAAATTCAAAATGGCCGATTCAGATATAGTGAAATCCGGAAAACACACAAAAATTACAAAAACGTAAATTGAACTAAGCCTGCCAACCGATATTTACAACAAGCATAGTGCATTTTCAGTTGTGAGTTTTAAAGTTATTATTTTTTCCACCTAGCAGACAAAATGTAAAGTTCATATACAAAGCACATAAGTGGCATTGGATATTGTGAGGAACAGATTTGTTTCTTATTTTGCAGGACACTTAAGAAAAAGATTCATCTAGCTTTCGTTTGGTCACAATCAGTCAAACATATTAAGTCGCTTTATTTTTTCAGGGAAATTGAGCTAATAAAATAAATCATTGAGAAATGTCTTTCAAGAAACATTTTAAAAAGTTTTTTTATCGAAATAGTATACAAAGAGCAAAAAACAAAAGATTGTGCGCCGCACAACGGGCCGGTCGCGGCCGTCTAGCCACAGCCAAGCCGCCGCGGTGCAGCACGGCGTCGCGCAGCGTTACTTGATTGATTATTTTTAACTATGTTCCACCCCTCTGATTGATTTGAAAAAAATACATGTCAAGGTAGAGTATCTAAAAATATTATTGTAAAAATATAAAAGTGGTATCTCAAAAATATCATAATAAAAAAAAATTATAAAAAATTCAATAATTTTTTTACAAGTTTTTTATTAAACCTAAAAATAACAAAAAATTTTCATAAACGTACCTTCATGACATTTGCAACATATATTTTTTTCATTGAAATCGGTTCAGCCGTTTTCGAGAAAAAACACTTTTTTGATTTTGCTTTCCCCCTCCATAACTTCGAAAAAAATGCAATTTAAAGGTTAATATTTGGTGATGTTTTTCATACCAAGGCTACCAACTAATGACACAAATTTGAGCTTGATTGGTGCGGGGGCCGATTTCATATGCTTATTCCGCTATGCCCTTTCTCTCAAAAGCTAAATATTATATATAATATAATAATATAGTGTTAGTATTGCAAAATCTTTTTTTACAGTCAATTTCTGTACAATTTTTTATCAATATACTGAAATTTTAGGATTGACGACATATACAAGTTTCGAGTTTTAAGTTGGCTATTCTGAAAAGTTAACGAACGGTTAGACTTAACCGACGTTGGAAAAAGTGGCCCTAATCAGCTGATACTGACAAATTGATATTTATAAATCATACAGGGTGGGCCATTTTAATCCATCCACGCAAATAACTCCGAAGGTATAGGTGATAGCGAAAAATAACTCGCACAAAAGTTGTAGGGTTCAAAGGGAGCCAACCGTTGATGACCTTGAACTTGACCTCGAAGTCGATTTTCAGTCATTTTAAGATTAACAAGTGTTTTTTCAATGGAAACCCGTATTTTTGATTCCGGATTTGGAAAGAGCACAAAATTTTGCGTAAAAAATATGTACCCATGTTAGGGCCTAAAAGTGGATCATAGGGGACTTTTAGACGAAAACAAGTGATTTTATTTTAGCACTACTTTTAGCATTACCCAGGAACAGCGACGTGGACGTAGTAGTTTTCTGTTCCCTTTGGGATGCTTGATTAACGTGAGTCCCTTTGCCTCTCACGGACGGGGTGTTTGTTCAATGAAAACCTGCTTTTGGACCAAATCTTTAAATTTTGTTCAAAAACGTTACCATTAACCTCAATACATGATTGAATCTTTTTTCGAAAATTGCGAACAATTTTCAATAACATAGCCCGTGGTATGTTACTACATGCAATCCGAATTCGTTCAATCACATCTGCTCTTGTTGTTGGTTCTTGTTTATAAACAACATTTTTCAAATAACCCCAAAGAAAAAAATCAGGTGAAGTCAAATCAGGCGATCGTGGGGGCCAATGAACTGGTCTATTCTATCCAATCCATCTTGCAGTAAATTTGTTGTTCAGAAACGTAGTTACAATTCGTGCGCGATGAGCACCTGCCCCATCCAGCTGTACCCACATGTCTAACCTTGTCCGAAGGTCAACATCATCGAGCAGGTCAGGTAGTTCATCGCGCAACAACTGTAAAATGTTTTCCCCATTCACAGTATCCTCGAAAAAATAAGGACCGATGAGATAACCATTGACAATTCCGCACCATACATTCACACTTTAACGATGCTGATTATCTATTTGTTTATACCAATGAGGATTCACATCTGACTAGTAATGACAATTATGCCTATTCAGTTCTCCATTGTTTTTGAATGTCGCTTCATCTGAAAACATAACATTATAAAAAAATCTCGAGTTATTTTCAAACATTTGTTCTGCCCATTGACAAAACAGCAGACGTACTCTCATATCTTCATCAGTGATAGCCTGAGTTAAAGTGATGTGATATGCATGGTACTTTGCATTCTTTAGCGATGAACTACCTGACCTGCTCGATGATGTTGACCTTCGGACAAGGTTAGACATGTGGGTACAGCTGGATGGGGCAGGTGCTCATCGCGCACGAATTGCAACTACGTTTCTGAACAACAAATTTACTGCAAGATGGATTGGATGGAATGGACCAGTTCATTGGCCCCCACGATCGCCTGATTTGACTTCACCTGATTTTTTTCTTTGGGGTTATTTGAAAAATGTTGTTTATAAACAAGAACCAACAACAAGAGCAGATATGATTGAACGAATTCAGATTGCATGTAGTAACATACCACGGGCTATGTTATTGAAAACTGTTCGCAATTTTTGAAAAAGGATTCAATCGTGTATTGAGGTTAATGGTAACGTTTTTGAACAAAATTTATAGATTTGGTCCAAAAGCAGGTTTTCATTGAACAAACACCCCGTCCGTGAGAGGCAAGGGGACTCACGTTAATCAAGCATCCCAAAGGGAACAGAAAACTACTACGTCCACGTCGTTGTTCCTGGGTAATGCTAAAAGTAGTGCTAAAATGAAATCACTTGTTTTCGTCTAAAAGTCTCTTATGGTCCACTTTTAGGCCCTAACATGGGTACATATTTTTTACGCAAAATTTTGTGCTCTTTCCAAATCCGGGATCAAAAATACGGGTTTCCATTAAAAAAACACTTGCTAATCTTAAAATGACTTTGAAAATCGACTTCAAGGTCAAGTTCAAAATCATCAACGGTTGGCTCCCTTTAAACCCTACAACTTTTGTACGAGTTATTTTTCGCTATCACCTATACCTTCGGAGTTATTTGCGTGGATGGATTAAAATGGCCCACCCTGTATATTATACGTAAATTATTTAATTCTTTATTATAATATTAAAATTCATAATTTTAATTAAATGTAATATCATTAAACAACTATTTAAATTATTATTTAAAAAAATTAAAAATATTTTACTTAAAAGAATTATTTCCTATTATAATAATTAATTTTTCAATATTAACTGATCGCGATAATATACGTAGTACTCACACACACAAGAAACAACAAAATAAAATCAGCGGTGCAGTAAAAATCAATAAAAGTTGACAAATCGCTGTTGACGCGTGTAGTTACGGGCCTGAGCGCGCCAGTTCTACGCGATATCATTGACAATCTTTGACCGTTTATAACTTAAAAACTATTGTAGCCTCGATATTTTTGTATTAAGACTTTTTACTTTATTTTATCTCCAGAATACACTATTAAAGTATTGGGCGGTAGTTGTGTATATATATACAATATTATATACATATATCCTCGTTAGTCAAACTTCAAAATATGATAAACATTCAAATTTCAAAATAGAACTAAAATAGTACATAGTTTTAATGTTAAGACAAACAAAAAATTATTCAACAGAAGAACAAGAGAATAGAAGATATTTTTTAGCGTTAAAAAAAAAGTATGTATTTTTAAAATAAAACCTGCAATTTTTCTTATCTTTTGGTAGAGAAATGTTGCGCGTTAATATCTGTATTTTCAGATGTTTAACAGAATATAAGCTTGTAGGAATAAGTGCAACACTATTTCAAATTGCTATTAGGTGGCATTTATGTCTTTAAATAATAAGTCCTTTTGCGGGTCGAGCAGAACAGCAAGAGCAATTAGTTGTTCTTTTGAACTGTAGTAAATAGGATCATTGACATTGCATCTCGGTAAAAATGTTCGACCGATGCGCGCAAGACATCGTTTCACTGACAATGCATTCTTGTACCCACGCTTTTCCGGTCGTGAGACGCATCGAACCTATATGGAAGAAAATTTTGCACGAGAACATTGTCAATAATAATGTTGCATCACAAGATTTATAACGTTGCAATTATATAATATTATTTTCATGATCATATTATCTACTTAAAATTGATCTATAATTTATATTTATATTTATTTATAATTATTTCTTGAAAATTTAGTCTATATTTAAAATAATCTAAATTTCAAATTTAACACGAAATATAACATTTTAACGTGATATATCATTGTAACCCAGGTAGAAATCTGCCTCGATTTGTCAAGATTAAGTACAGGGTCTGGGTAGAAAAATCCAGTTTGAAATATCCGTCTAGGTCCAGAATACACCCTAGAAATTTATCTCGATTTTATCGAGAAAAAAAATAGTCGGGAAAATCTACATGGGTCCTAGATTGCCACTGACAGATTTTTCCCAAGTTAGATAAGAAACTATGGAGCTTGGATTGGATAATCTAGCTTTAAATACCCTAATTGGTCCAGAATATAATTGCGAGATCAAACGTCTCGTTCGAAGATGATAATATTGTAGTTATGCCTTGTCATACCGAATATCGCAACGTTTAAAGTAAAGAATTTTTGAATTTGGCGCTACGCCTATTTCCGGCGCTCTATCCCATATTACTTCATATTGTTTTGTGTAAGAACTTAGAATTATCAAGAAGATGATAGTGGGTATTCTTGTTTGTCATTGCTCTTTTTTTTTTTTTTTTTTTTTTTTTTTTTTTATACATATTAGGGCGGGAGACTATCATCTTCGAACGAGACGTTTGATCTCGCAATTATATTGCACGTCTCGTTCTCGATGATAATATTGTAGGTTTTTAGCGCACTGTGATAATTCTCGATTATTTCTATTTAATATATTAAACTTTAAAATACAACTGTAATATAAAAGATCTATAGATCTTGTAAAATAGTACGCGCAAATTGGTCATTGGGTGCCTGAATAGGTTTGTTATAAAATTTAAAGAAAGTCTGGGATTCAGAAATCCATCCAGCACTGCGTCTTATAACAGAAACATCAACCCCTCTTTTATGAGCCGTAGATACTGCTGCATGCCTAGTGCTATATGCTGTGAATTGATCTGTGTCAATTCCAGCTTCTTGAAGAACAGACTTAATCCAATGACCAATTGTTTGTGAGGATGCCGCTCTGAAGGGCTTTGTTGTTGTAATAAGTAATGCTTTGATGTTATTCTTTCTTACATTTTTTGTACACACCAAATAATCTTATACTGTAGATGCTACGCATAAGCCTGGTCTCTCTTTAAAAAAGAGTAAAACTAACTCTGGTTGAAATGCTCCCGGTTTTGATGTTTTGATTCGATCAGTAATCTTTATGTTTATACCCGTATTAGAACTTGTAATGTTATCAATATTTATTAGCGTTAAAGTTTGAATTTCTCAAGAACGCTGACCTGATAGTCTGCCGACCACCAGTGAAAGGTGGGATGCTAGTGGATGGATCTTTTTTCTGCAAGGAGATATCAAGAGCGAATTATTAGGCTTCAATATGACAACAGGTTCCATTAAAAGTGATATGAATAATGGGTACCACGGTTGTGTTGGCCATAAGGACACTATCATTACCCCTATTGCTTTTTCATTTATTATTTTTCTTAAACTGCGTAGAATAAGTGCGAATGGAGGAAAAGCATAGAATGATTCCTCTTTCCAAGATTTTGTGAATGCATCGACTGACTCGGCTTCCGGGTCAGGGAATCTAGAAAAAAATCTTTTACATTTCTTATTTAATCTAGATGCAAATAAATTTACTGAAAAAGGGCCAAAGAGTATCTCAATTTGTTCAAATGCAGATTGGGAGAGTTCCTACTCAGTGTCTATGTTAGAGATGCGTGACGCTCTGTCCGCTTCAACGTTTTCTTTTAAACTAATATAGGATGCTTTTAGCCATATTTTTCTCTCTTTGCACCAATTCCAGATCTTTTTCGAAAGTTTACTAAGATGTGGAAATTGTACCCCGCCAGCTCTATTAACATATGAGATTGCCGTAGTGTTGTCTAGTCGAAGAAGAATCTCACACTGCGAGGAATTTGAGGCAAAACACTTTAAAGCAAAAAAGGCTGCCAATAATTCTAGGAAATTAATATGATTCCTTTCTTCTTGCTCATTCCAAAACCCTGATTTACTCCATTACAATGACAGCCCCAGCCTGATAAAAAAGAATCTGACAAAATTTCTAAAAAAAAGTTGTGAGTTTTAATTGGGTTTGACCCAATCAACGCATTATGTTTCCACCATATAAGGTTCTCTACCATACACTCTTTAATGTAGATTTTATCTTCGTAGTTACCACCATTAAATTTTAATGGTAGAAATTTTTGCCTTTCAAGCCTTTTACAATGAATAAAACCATAAGCTAATGCTGGGCAGGCTGCTGTTAAAATGCCTAAAAACTTTGCAAATAATCTAATTTTATATGCATTTCCCAACTTAAATGTATTTACAAAATCAATTATTTGATTTTTCTTTTTATCTGTTAGATTTAATGTAAAATTCATAGAATCAATAATGAAACCTAAATATTTACACTTTTGTTTGGCAATAAGAGAACTTTTTGGAAAATTAATGATGAAACCTAAATTTTTTAAAATTTTAATAGCTTTTTGAATATTTTTCTCGTACGAAGTTTTTGAATTATTAATGAAAAGAAAATCATCTAAATATAAGATCAGTAGCATTCCATCTAATCTAAATGTGTTAACTATTGGCTTCATTAATTTCGTAAATACATATGGGCTGGTGCATAGACCGAAAGGTAGGCACAGAAATCATGGGCGCCGACTTTCCAAAATTTCAATGGGTGCACGAACGAAAATTTGATTATATAGGTACTGTGGTAGAAATCCAAAATTATCATTTTTAGTTTTTTAAAATAAATCTTTATTAAAATTTGCATATAGGTAACCTTTAAAAAATAAAAATATGCATATAGGTAACCTTTAAAAATAAAATTTGAAACAGGTATGTTATTAAAATTCGCATATAGATAACCTTTAATAAAAATAAAACTTTAAACTTAAAAATAAAAAAAAACTATTGACTTAACTAAAATAAACATAGATATATGTACGAGTTTTTAGTTTATTAGCGGTTAGCGACGCGGTGGAACGTATTCCGTCTCACAGCCGAACAGTCTATAAACTCATTTGCTATATTTTCTACATTTATAGCGCATGTTTCTTCTTGGTGAACATGTAGCATTGCTAAATCATTCAATCTCTGTTGCCTCATAGTTTGACGAATATAGGTGTTAAGTCTTTGTAGGCAGGAGAATGATCGCTCTGCTGTACATGTTGACGTAGGGACTGTCATCAAACAAGTTATGAACCGTTTGAATTCACTTAGCATTTCACCGGTTATATGGCCATTTTTGTGATTTCGGAAAAAAATCAGTACATTATTCAAATTTTCAACTTTAGAACCTTTCTGCTTAGCAATGTCAAGGAACATACCACGATGTAATTTCAGGCGTTCTTCATCAAAATCGGATCCATAAAAGTTGGTGACAGTCTTCACATCTTCTGAATCCGTCGCAAACCGCTCCATTTTTGTTAAATGGTCCACTGTATCAGACTGAAATCTGGCATTAAGACTACTCAATGTTTGATCAACTACTTCGAAAAATGTCTGTCGGTATTTATCTTTGGGAGTCTTAAAATAGTGAGTAGTTGATGATGAGTCATCCAGACGACGGGGAAGTTTTCTCTTTTTCGAAGCAGGACTGGCTGCTCGATTTCTAATTCTGCGCACTTCTTCAAAATGCCGTCCCACAGACATTTAAAATTATTTTCTCGTTGTTGTTGTAATGCTTTTTTCAAAATGTCAACGCTATTAATAACATCCTGTAAGTAAAGGGACTTTTTTTGAAGTTGAGAATTTAATGTTTCTATCCTAGCAAAAACGCTGATCATTAATTGAAGGAGAAAAACGTTCTCAAACTTTAACATTTGTTTTAAAAAACCACTTGCTTTGGCACCAGGTTCCCCTCGTTTTTTGCTTAATTTGTTAGGAAACGTCAATAAAACCTTATAGTTGGATTCAATTATTTGCAAGGAAATAATCCGTAGGCACCATCTCGTTGGACAAAATGGACGCAGTAGATTTATATCTGTCAAGTTATTAAGTGATTCCGCTTTACCATCTTTTTGCAGCTTGTTGAAACATGCAACTTGTTTAGGCGAATTTCTGACAAACGCTATTAACTCTTTCATTAATGTTAGTAAATCTCTAATGATGGGAATACCCTGCATTGAATCCTGTACAACTAAGTTGAGTGTATGAGCTGAACAATGGACAAATAGTGCTCGTGGTTCGTCGCTTTTAATTCTAGTTTGTAGCCCAGATGTTTCCGATTACAGCACTTGCGCCATCGTAACATTGTCCTCTGCATTTGTGAATGTTCAATGAGAATCTTGATAAAATATCTTTGACAATTATATGTAATGTTTCGGCATTGGTTTCCGCGGTTTCGTAAAATCCCATAAAATATTCATTTACAGACAAATTTTCATCGACTGTTCTGAAACGAATGGATACCTGTTCTTTCACAGATATGTCAGCGGTTTCATCTATCATGATGGAATAAAATTCAGACGATTTGATGTTGTTTAGAAGGGATCTTTGAACACTTTTTGACATGATGGATATAACTTCATTTAAAATATCGTGCGATAGCCACTTATACTTGGTTCTACTGAACCAAGACTTCAGAGCAGAATTGTCTCCTGTTCTCAAAAGAAGCAATTGTCGGATATTTGACCTTTCATCAATGTGCCCTCTAATCGCGAGCCCTTGTTGTACCAAGAAACGCAGTGAAGTTATAATCGCGAGCAATGCATTTCTGGCCGTTTTCATTTCTATTAATTTGGCGTCACTTAAGCATTATGCGACATTTGCACCTGTTTCTACGGATTGAACAGCTAAAGAGCAAGCCCGATGTACCGAACTTCTCTCATGTACGCGAAATCGTATTCAAGAGCCTTTGACCAACTATTGAATCCATCATTCACAAATGCGTCAAGTGATTTTTGTTCTGAACCAGATAATTTAGGCAACGGTGATTTTATTTCCTTGGCAGCTTTGACGCATATCTTACAGAAGATTTTTTCATTCTCGTATGTAATCCAAGGAAATTCTTTCATCCACTGACTTCGAAAACGTCTGCCAGAAAAATTCACTATTTCGGGTGTTGCCGTTGTCGCGGCATGACTTAATGTTGATGAAACAGCCTCACTAGGTTTTTTAATTATTTTAATTATATACTTATCCATGACTCTCTTGATATTACATAGCTGTAGCATTCATCTGAAACATTAATGTAGATAGGTTTCTAGGTATTCTTAATGTAATCTAATAACGGGTCATGAATTGTCGTGAAAAGAGTGAGGTAAGAAAAGGCCACGAAACTCGGGCCAACAGAGAGCTGCGGAAACACGGTGCGTGAGAGACGGTCTCTTGCGCACCGCGTCGGCCCGAGTTTCGTGGCCCTTTCTCACACCTTTAACCACAACGATTCATGACGGCTACCGATGATCCGAAAATAACACACTTTCTCCAGCATTCAACTCCTTGAAGAAATTTTACATTGAAGATATAGGGCATCTACTATTTAGTTCTAATAGAGATCAGATAACATCCGGTTCAATCGAGCCGGTTGGGTACTTAGGTGCAAGATCTATAGAGAGAAGGTTACCTCAGGCAAACCGGTTGTGGGCGAGGGACGATGAAGTAAGGGAGGAGCTAGAAACAGCTTGATGGCGAGGGGCGACGAAGTAAGGGAGGAGCTAGAAACAGCTTGTAGGCGAGGGGTGACGAAAGAAGGGGAGAGCATGATGATCTCATCGACAAACAGTAGCTGTCTCTCTCTTTCAAAGTTCTTCCTTTTCTAACTGTTTCTAACTCTGTACGCATTAAATTTTATAATATTGCCAAAAAAATCACAAGCACGTAGGTGATAAGAGGAAAGATGAAGATAATCAAAGAAGAGTCGCCAATAAATATAAAAAAATTATTAATTAATTTAACGCAATTCACAGATTAATACAACATAGATGTATTTTTATTATTATAGATACTTATAAAATTTTATAATTACAATGTTGCAATATTTAATGATCCCTAATATATACCTCATCATATTTGTTTTAAAGAATTATTTTAAGATTTCAACAGAAACATTTCAATAATATTTCATTAGCAAATATTTGAAAATTGTTAACACTTTGTAAATTTTATCATATAAATATTCACATTTGCAATGTTGAAACATATATTACAATTTTATTATTTAAGTTTGTATCATAATAAATTTGTGTGTAATGCTTTTTATATTACCCTAGAATTGTACTTACATTTATGAATTTCACAGTTACAATTTCTTGACAATTTTTGAGGTTTTCACAATTAAATATAAAAAATAAATCTCTTTATAGTATTTCTTTTGTAAATAATGCATATAAACAGTAAATATTATTTTAAAAATAATTTTTAAATATGTACTATTTTTTCTTTTATTTTACTACTTTACAAATGATGTTTTTTGTGTATATCCCCAAATTATATTTTATTTTCATTGATATTACAGTCTAAATACGAGTACAAAGCAATTTGTATTACAAATGCATCTGTTGCAGCGATATTTACCATTATAAACGTTAAATATCTAGCGCTATAATTTGCAATATATGTAATTTATAGCGCCTTTCTAATTTACTTTTCAATTTTTATTACGCAATTTCCAATGCTATCAATATTTTACAAAATAAAAGTATTTTTTCGATAAAAACTTAAAGCATTTCTATATTAAAGGAGCGAGAGAGAAAACACTAAAGCGTGCGAGAGAGACAGCTACTGTTTGACGATAAGATCATCATTGCCCCTCTTGCCGCTCGCCCCGCTCAGCATTTGCCCCTCTTGCCGCTCGCTCCGCACAGCATTAGCCCCTTTTGCCGCTCGTCCTTCTTTGCGCATGAGGTAACCTTCTCTCTATAGATCTTGACTTATGTGTACGTTTATTTAAAACTCCAATAGAAACCTAACCTAGTAATAGTGATGCAAATTCGAGCCGGTCAGCACCCGAGCATCACGGTAGAGGAGACACACACACACAAGCGAGAATCGTGATGTAACACGTACGTGTGCACCTCGTTGTTCGGTCTATAGAAGTGAGGAGACATTACTATTATAGCGGGGCGTCTCGATTCTCACTTGTATGCGTGCCTCCCCTACCGTGATGCTCGAGTGCTGGCCGGCTTGAGTTTGCATCACTGCCTAGTAATATTATGCATAATTTCAATGGGTGCTCCGCACCAATTGAAAAGTTTCAAGGGGTGCACGCGCTTCGATGCACCCACGTAGTCGGCTCCCGTGTCTGCTGTGATTTGTCTCCATTCCTTTGTGAAGTGACGGAGGCGTCCTGCTATTTTTTCTACCTGAACTATTTCTTTGACGATGATTGGTTCGTCGTCTGAGTCGCTGATTTCGTTGAGCTTGACTGCGGAGTTGGATACGTCTTCTTTTTGAAGTTGAAGTACTGTATCGTTTTTGTTGGTAACCCACCTGCCGGCTTCTCGCAGGTGGGTATTTCGAGTTTCCCTGATATCGAAATTTGCTAGTAGACTTCTGTGCAGTTTTTTCCTTTATTTCCGCGCATGCTTTTTCTATTTCTTTTGCGTCTTTAACTTTTTCTTTAAGATTATTTCCATATAACCACTCATTAGAAATCATGGCATCCACAGTTGGTTTAATATTTTTATTTAACTGTGGCGTGATAAACGATTTCCGAGGGATAGAATGTTGATGGAAAACATCTGTCAGAATCTGACCTGCGTGGCTCAAATAGTCTGTGAATGCTTCTTCTTCTACACCCTCCTCTGGAGGATCAATGAGGGAAGATACTGCTGCTCCAAGGGCAGCTATAGCTATACCAATACAGTTTTGGGTGTCTAAGAAATGTTGATCTCGCTTTTTTGCGATATCTGAAAGGAGAGGTACGATCTCTAGATTTATTTTGGGGGCTTCTGTATACAGTTCACTTTTCCTGTTATAATTCCAGAATTTCTTTTTTGTTTTTCTCTGGAAGGCCCTGTTTCATCCATTTTGACCAAGTGTTTGAGAGTTTAGGATGATATTTTACAGGTTTGTATCTAGATTCTTCAAGATCTACACCCAGTATCTTTAAAACATCTCCTTTTAATGTTTTATCTTCCTCGACATTTCTCAACAAGCTTTGTTCAGAATTATTTTGAACATTTCCCTCATCTGAAACCTCACTCCAATCCAGGTTATTCTCTTTATTTTCCTCATCTAAAAAGAGTGGTAGAAAAGAAAGAAAAACAGTAAGAGAAAATAGAGAAAGAAACAGATAAGATAAGATAAGAGCAATAATAGAAGGGATATAAAGTATGACACTTATTGTGTATAAAGTGAGCCAAATGTTCTTTTTGAACTAACTCACAACGCTTGGTCTTGTTGACCCATCAAAATCTTGTTGATTTTCGTGTGGAAATTGTGAGATAATGCAAGTTAACCCTCTTAAAATAAGTTTACTCGTGTGGAGCTTACTTACTATGCAGGTTAATTACACTAGGTGTGGCATCTGCGTGTTGCTCTGTCTGTTGTCCTTTCTTAGACAACGCAGCGACAACCTTTGTGAGGTTATGTATCTGATTTTCTATTCTATCAATCTTATCGTCTCTTTTCTTCTTTTTTGTGTATTGGTCTCGTGATCGAGACCTTGATTGCCTTTTCCTTTTGTGGTCTGGCATCTCAAAACTTGATGTTTTAAGGATTTCACTAATAAACGTCTCGATTGTTCGGCACAACGAAACAATATAAAGTAATATGGGATAGAGCGCCGGAAGTAAACGTAGCGCCAAATTCAAAAATTTTTTACTTTAAACATTGTGATATTCGATATGACAACCCTGGTGAAAAATATTCTCAGAATTTTTCATAAAAATTTTAAGATTTTTTACAAAAATTTTATAACTTTTTCAGAAAATTTTAAGATTTTTTTATATGAATTGGCACACTTTTCAGAAAAGTTCAGAAAAGAAATGAAAATATATAAAAATATATGAATAAATTCATTATTTCTTATATTTTCCAGATCTGTATATATTAAAGCCCGTGTCTACGATGCAAGAAATTGATTCGAGTTCTTGGCCCAAAATGGTTGGATTGCTTCAAGAAATGTGTAACCAATCAACTTGCTGTTTTTCCATAAGAACTTCAATTTAATTGGCTATACATTTCTCGGACCAAGAACTTGGACCAATTTCTTGCATCGTGGACACAGGCCTTTAGAAATATCAAATATTTTTACAAGTTGAAAAATATACGATTTATCAGCTTTTATTTTTCTACCTTATCTTTGAATGCATTTCATTTAGCAATGTAAAAACGTGTCATTCTATATTTATTTTCTAGTAGATATCGAACATAGAATGTCACGTTAACATACATGTTAATACATGTTTTATTCTGTGTTTGACATTCAATGAAAAAAATAGAATAGAAATATATACTTGCGTTAATTTGTACCATTAAATAAAATGTACTCAAAGGCAGGGCAAATATAAGCTGATAAATCGTAAATTTTTTTTAGAAATATTCCGTTAAATAGAATACAGAAAAATGTACCTTATTACAACACATACTCGCATACATATACATTTAAAAATTCTATAAAAAATATATAATAATTACAAATATTGAATTTATTACATTTTATACATAATAAATATAAAAACCGCTTATGAAATATAAATTGTAATTATAACATATTATTGGCAAAAATAATTTTCATAATAATTATTATTATAACGCTTGCAGCTATACAGCTATCGAACATTATTACATCAGATTTCGTAATCTTAAAAATCCCGACTAATAATTTTTTTTTTTTTTAAATAATTTTCTAAAAAATGTTTTAAAAATATGAATAAATAAGAAATTTTTTCTCAGAATTTTTCATAAAATAAAATTATGAAAAATTCTTAAAATTTTCTAAGAAATTATGAGATGTTTTTTCACCAGGGAAGGCATAACTACAATATTATCATCGAGAACGAGACGTGCAATATAATTCTGATATTTACCTAGTTTTTCCCAAGAAAATTTACGTTGTATTTTATACTATAAAGCGAGTGACTGAGCGCCACACGGACGAATGACGTAGCGATTCTCGCTTGTGTGATGCCCGCATGGTGGGGGCCCTACCCCTCATGTTGCTCTGTTGCATGGAGCTCGAGTTGACATCTTTGGTGTCAGTTTTCCTGAATTGTCTGGTACAAATTGTCTTCTTAATTAGTGATCACAATTGAAGTTTTGAGATAATGAGTGACATTAAAGATACATGGATGTCCTCGCAATTGTTGAAAAAATAAAAATATTACGCGAGAAAAAAATAAGAAAAAAGAATGTGTCTAATAATAAAAAGTAAGGTTAACAATGATGTGCAAGGCAGTATAACCATCGATAATTGTTATCACACTACCAGTAATGACTGTGCATATGAAGAAGCTGAAGCACATGGAAATTTTGAGTCCGAGAGTGATTTACACATGGTACAAAATGATGAAATTAGCGGTTATGAAAATAAAAGAGAAAATGAAGTCGAAGCCGAGCTGGGATTCCAGGGAATATTTTAGGGAAAAATTTTAGATTTAAGCCTGGACCAAACTGGATTATAGAAATAATTATGGTGCAAACCAAACAAATATCTAGGAAAATTATAGATACCAGCTAGATTCCAGATAATTTTTCTGAACAAATTCCGAGCGTAATCTTGGGCCGACTTGGATTCAGCGATAGGGCCTGTTTGATTTAGGCGTCCCAAACTTTACACAAAGCCTAACTAGATTTTCCATCTAGATCCCAGGAATATTTTTCCAAAAATATATGAGGCCCTGATTGTTTCCAGACAAAATTTTTACCTGGGAATATAAATGTGAATATTTAATTTGGTAAGACTTCCATATCCGATCACCACCTAATTTTTATGAAATTTTACAAGGAAGTAGTACTTACTAAATGTAGTCGAATACTACAAATGCGAATGTACGGAAATGTCTAGTTTCTGAGAAATTCAAATTTTAATTGTCCGGCTGGATTAACAATTTTTAAAATTTCAATATGAAGAAATGGTTAGATTTCAAAAATATTTAAAAAATGTTTTATTTTATTAACATTTTACAAGGTTATAGGTACCACTATGCAAAAATATCGTCATCAGCAAAAAAAAACAAAAAATTAAAACATTTTTAGTGATTGCGGGCATATCAAAAAGGTGAGGATGGATTTTGGGTCATAGATCTATCCTGATAGACGAATTTCTTATGAGGGCACACCTAGTTTTGAGTTCAACTTTTTTTTAGATTTAATAATAAAATTTATAGACATTTGGGACTCCCATGGGCTCTCTTCTGTTCCCGTTAATTGCTGATTTGATTCTTCAACATATCGAGGAGAATGCGATTGAAAGTTTACCATTCACATTTATTTAATTAAAATAGTTTATTTTCTTACATTTTTGGATATAATCAGCATTTGAACAATATTAACAGCTAAAAAGTAATGAAATATAACCAAATCTAATATAAACATAAACTAAATTGAAGTTTTTTTATACACTAAAAATGAATTTGAAAATATTAGCAAATACCCCTACGCAAGGTTGGAATGTATAGTAGCGGTCAATGAAATGTACTCAGCAGGATTCTTCGACATAACCTGTCTTTGATAAGTACTGTAAGGGTGGGAAGAATAAATTAGATTTATTTAGGTATATATAGATAATTAACACAAGCTAGGAATTAGTTCAAGTTCACACTTATTTTCAAAAAGTGTCGTGCAGTATTTATAAAAATGGTAAATCACCGAAAAATGACCGAAAGTGAAAAATCACAAAGATCGCAAAATATTAGTTATTATTAAAAAATATTAATAATTGTTATAATTAATTCACCGATCAAACGAGCCCGCCGAAGGCGGGCGAAGTTCGATCGAAATTATATGAAACGTCTCGTTCGGTCAATTATCGAGAACGTCTTGTTCTCGATGATGATAATATGTAGATCTTTAGAGTACGAAATGACTCTTTCATTGTACATATCTTTTTTTTTTTTACTTATTTATTTATTTTGTTAATATTAACAAGAAATTACAATAAATTTCTTATTTTTTCAGTATTGCACTCGCAAATTCACTTTTTGACTTTACAATGAGTTTATTGTAAAATTTTGCGAACATTTGTGAACCAGCAGTCCAACCTGCTGTTCGTCTAATCGTATCGATGCTTACTCCCTTTTGGAATGCCGCTGAAACAGATGCATGTCTCGTGCTATAGGCTGTAAATTGGCTAGTATCTATACCCGCCTTGGATAATAAGGATTTTATCCAGTGTCCTAACGTTTGGGCTGATGCATCATTATGTGGTTTTACTGTAGAGATGAATAATTTTTTATTTTCTCTTGTCCTCAACTTTCTTGTCATTTCTATATAATCCATGACTGCTGATGCTACATAAAGAGGGTTTTTCTTTGAAAAACGGTAAACGCAATTCTGGTTAAAGGGACCCGGGTTTTGATGTTTTTAAGAGATCTGTGATCTTGATAGTTATTTCCGTCTCTGATATTTTGATGTTGGTCATCCGAATAGAAGCTAGAGTTTGTAAACGGTGAGCCGTTGTTATTGCTAGTAGTGTAGCTACTTTTTCTACTGCTTCCTTCAATTTTAATTGATTGATAGGATGCAATTTTTCTAAGAAGGAGAGAACAAGTAATGTATTCCAAATAGTATCATATTTGGGTTTTGTGTCTCTCTTTAAATACTCCCTTCAAAAACCTTGATATGAGACCATCTTGATGAATATTGTTAGTAGAAATGAGGGCAATAGCTGAACGAGCTGAATTTAAAGTGCCATAGCTGGCACCGTTTTTGAATAGGTGCGTTAAGAATTTGATAATGTCTGAAGACCTAGCATTATACATATCCAAGCGTTTTTCTGTAGTAAAATTATACCAACTCCTCAAAGGGCTTTGATATTGTTTGAGGGTGGATTCTGTGATAGAATTAATCAAAATATCAGCTGAAGGGTCATCTGGTCCCCTTGTCATAAAGGCACTCCTGATAAATTGTTTACCATCAACGAAAGGTTCGCAGCCAGCGGATGTTTCTTCTTTCTGCAAGGAGATAGTAAGAGATTCTCATTTGGATTTAAATATAACGGGGGTTTAATGAGCATGGACATAAACAGGGGGTACCACGGTTGGGCTGGCCATCGAGGTACAATAAGTATTCCCCTTGCTTTGTCAGATAAGATTTTTCTTAATGATCTTAAGATGAGCGCAAAAGGAGGAAATGCGTAAAAATTTTCATTTTTCCATGAAATTGTGAATGCTACTGCTGTAGGATCAGGATTTGGGAAACGTGAACAGAATCTCTTGCATTTTTTGTTCAACCTTGAAGCGAATAAATCAATTGAGAAAGGTCCAAATGCTTTAAGAATTTTCATGAAGAATTTATCATTGAGTTCTCACTCTGTATCTATGTTAGTAATGCGAGACGCATAATCTGCTTCTACATTTGATTTTGACGGGATATATGAAGCAAAAATCCATAATTTTTTGTTTTCGCACCACTGCCGTATTTGGGTTGGCGAGATAAGTCACTTAGATGAGGGAATTGAACACCACCAGCCCTGTTGATATAGGCTATTGCAGAAGTATTGTCTATTCTTAATAAAATTTCGCAATTATATAAATGTGATGCAAAACATTTTAGGGCAAAAAATGCTGCTAGCTGTAATTCAAGATAATTTATACTAAATTTTTTTTCTACATTTGTCCATTGACCATGAGCATATACTCCCTCATGGTGAGTACCCCATCCTGTTAGAGACGCATCCGATGATATTACAGTTTTAAATCTGTTTAATCTAATGGGATTGGAACTAATCATAGCATTGTGTTGCCACCAGTCTAAGTCAACTTTCATACTTTTGTATATTAACATTCTACCCTCATAGTTATTATTATTTATGAATAAAGACAAAAATTTTTGTCTTTCTAGTCTTTTGCAATAGGTGGAACTGTACGCTACAGCCGGACATGCAGCAGTTAGGATACCCAGTAATTTTGCCACTTTACGAATTTTATAATATTTTCCTTCTTCAAAACTTTTACATAAATTTATTATTTGTAACCTTTTCTTGTCTGGTAACTCTAAAGTATAATCCACGGAATTTATTATAAAACCCAAATATTTGCATTTTTTATTTGGTATCAACGCACTTTTTTTATAGTTTATTATAAAACCTAGATGTTCCAACAGCTTTATTGCGTCATTAATGTTACTTAAACATGACTAAAAAGAATTGTTAATGAAGAGTAGATCATCTATGTAAATTATAGACAAAATACCCCGGGTTCTTAATTCGTTGATAACAGGTTTCATGATCTTAGTGTAGATATACGGATTAGTGCAAAGACCAAAAGGTAAACATGTAAACTGAAAAATACTATCTTGAAAACGAAATCTTAAAAATTTTCGATAATTCTTATGAATTGGAATTAAGAAATATGCATCCTTAATATCTATTGATGCCATATAGTCGCCTGGATTTAATAACGCTTTTGCTGTACGTATATCTTCCATTTTGAAATGTGTTTGAGTGACAAAGGAATTTAGATCCCTTAAATTTAAAATAAACCTATTGGAACTATCTGGTTTCGAAACTAAGAAATAAGGAGAAATAAATTGATCTTTGGATTTCTCACATATTTCAATTGCTTTTTTAGCTAATAATTTTTTGATTGAATCTAATTGAATTATCTTTAATTCATTATTCGACCGAAGAGGTTCTTTGTAAGGAGAAATTTGATGAGGTGGCTCCTTAAAGGGTATCCTATAGCCTTGCAAACATTTAAGAATGTATTTATTATTGGTAATCCTAGTCCATTTATTATGGAATAGTTTTAGGCGACCTGCAATATTCGATACCTCATTTACTTTTTCGACGCTGATTGAGTCGTCTTGCGACTCGAATTCTCTGATGGTTTCTGGTTGTACTTCGTGTTTCTTTGTTTGAACTGAAGTTGCCGTCTTTGATATTGACCCACCTGCCTGTATCTCGCAGGTGAATTCTTGAAGTTTCCCTGACTAACCTTCTGAGTGGTGTTCTTTGATTTTTCAGGTGCCTTAATGCTGGAACAGGCCTTTTCGACTGCTTTAGCTTTCGACTAGCTTTATCTTTGATTTGCTCAGCAAATTTGTTGCCATAAAGCCACTCATCTGGCTTAGTTGCATCCATCACTGGTTTGACTGATTTATTCAGGAGAGGAGTGATAAATGATTTTCTAGCCACTGAATGTTGGTGAAAAACATCTAACATTAATTTCCCAGCATCACAGAGGTATGTCATGAGAGTTTCCTGATCAATTCCATCTTCAGATTCAGATAGAATCATAGAGATTGCCGCACCTAGAGCCGATAGGGCAGAACCCACTGAATTTTGGGTTTCTGTAAAATGTCCATCGCGTTTTTTCGCAATTTCTGACATTACAGGAATTATTTCAAGATTGATTTTGGGAGGTTCCACGAACAAATCTTTTTTCCGTGGATATTTTTCAAGAATTTTCTTCTTGTCCTCCTCGGGAAAACCTTCCTTTATCTATTTTTCCCATCTAACCTTTAATTCATGATTAAATGTGACTGGAATTTCCTTAGTATTAGAAGGATCTTGCCCCAAATTATCCAACATCTCTTTTGTGATAGATGGTTTGTCATCGGATGTGGATGGTATTTCAGACTCTGCTGAGGCCTTATTAGCCAAAATGGGAGAATTTTCTTTATTTTCAGTGTCTGAAAGATAAAGAGAAAAAGGGGGGATCCAAGATGAGCATGATTGACGTGATGGTGCTCACTTATTGTGATTTACGAAAGTATTCTTATTGAATTTTTCGCAACAATGCACCCTTGTCAGTGTCGTGTGGATCTGATAAGAAATTTTTTGATATTTGTATGGAATAATCAAAAAAGGAAGGGGAAAACCTATTTTACCTACCTCTGG
Organism: Linepithema humile; assembly: GCF_040581485.1. Classification (NCBI taxonomy): domain Eukaryota; kingdom Metazoa; phylum Arthropoda; class Insecta; order Hymenoptera; family Formicidae; genus Linepithema; species Linepithema humile. Next base: position 12,153,106 of record NC_090131.1, read on the forward strand.
TTGTAAACTCATGCTCATCTATAACCAGATCTACTGATTTATTATCAGTTTCTGTTGATTTTTGAGTCAACAGACATAGCTGGTTTGCGAGGTTATCCAACTGATTCTGCATTTTTTGCAGCTTTTCATCAGCGTTGTCACGACTTATAGCGATCTCTTGATCTAGAGCGTGAATGTTTCCTTTTTCTATCCTTTTTCATCATGAAAGGATGAAAACTTTGATTAATTGTGTGAAAGTAATACAACAAACTGTGTGAAGCACGGACTAAGGAATAGAGGGACTGAGTCTAAAGTCCTAGTTTAGGCGAGAGGGGATAGTAACTCAAGCGTGCGGGGGGGACTGCTTTCCGCCATATTGATGTAGCGATTCTCACACAGAGATTCTGTGTCTGTGACATGGTTACACTCGTGTAGTGGTGCCACTAGACATAACGAGTGACAAGCATAAAGAGATTAGGCGATTTTATTATTGTTGTATTATAAATTTTATAAAATACTTTAACTTTTATTACTCTGAGGCTCTGCATACAGTAGACAAAATATTATAAATAGCAATAAACATTTAATATTAAAAAGAGAAATTATTTTACATCTAACAAGAGAATAAAATATATTAATTAGTTCCAATTCTTATTTCTTAATTTATGCATTAATTTTTTCTATTCTTTTTATTTTTAAAATAAATAATTCCAATTTCTTATTTCTAATATTTAATAATTATTTCTATTTCTATTTCCTATTTTGTTTATTGTGCGCAGGATCTGACTTTTATTTCTCACATATACGCAAATAGTGAGTTCTATGTGTGGTGATTACTAAACGAATATGGCGGCCCCCCCCCCCCCCCCGCCGCAAACGTGCTCCCCCGGTACAGCTTGTGCACCGTCCCTCTATTCCTTAGTCCGTGGTGTGAAGCTTTATGGCCGGAGCACAGACTTTTGCATAAAGCATAACGCATAAGCATAAGGAAATTGATTGGTCCATTTCCTTATGCATTTGCTTATGCTTATATATAGACCAATCAATTTCCTTATGCTTATGCGTTATGCTTTATGTAAAAGCTTGTGCTCTCGGCTATACACAACAAAACAATATGACGAACGGAAGCGGGAAGCGCCACCAACTGGTCTAACCGCGCTATTCAAATTCTTTGTTATACTCTAAATGTTGTGGAGCTAAGCATGGCAAGCCATACTACATATTATCATCATCGAGAACGAGACGTGTAATATAATTATTTGTTCCTATAATTGTTATTGTTATACGTGTGAAATACAAATTTATTAAACAAGTATTGTTTCTATTGTATATTGTACTATTTTTATAAATATGTAAAAATATATTAAAACAATTCAACTAAAATGTTCTAATCAAAATTATGGTTAATAATGTATTATCGTTAATAATGTCCTTTAATATAAATTTTACGATTTAGTAGAGTACTTTGCTTCAAAGTTTAAAGAAAACAATAATTTCGGTGAATATATTTCATTGACCGCTACTGTAAGTGACACAACACTCAAATTTTTCTCTTTCCTACATTAATAAGTCCACCATATACTAAAAAAACGATTTGTTAAGAAAAGAAAGATTTTTCACAAAATTTTTATAGAAATCGAAGGTAAGTCGTTTTATCGAAAATAATCGTTAATCAAGCCAAATAATTAAAAATTGAATATCTTTAAAATTAGACGTTTTTGTTTAATTTGATTTTAGATTTAATTTAGGTTACAATAGTTTAAGTTAGTTTAGGTTATATTTCATTTGTTTTTATTTTTTATTATTGTTCAGATGCTAATTATATCCAAAAACGTAAAAAAATTAACTTTTTTGATTTCTTGCTTTTTTTTGCTAATAAAGATATTTTGACATATTGATATCTATAACGTAGTAAAATACTAATAAAATAACATTTTAGGAAAATATTTTTGAAATTTAATTATTTTTTCATATTAAAATCTTAAAAATTGTCAATTCAGCTGGACAATTAAAATTTGAATTTCTCGGGAACTAGATGTTTCCGCACATTCGCATTTATGACATTCGACTACATTTATTAAGTACTACGTGCCTGTAAAATTTCATCATAATCGGATACGAAAATTCAGCCTTTAATTCTTAATTCCGATCTTATAACAGGATGGAAACAATGAAATCCGAATATCTGAGACATAATTCTAATTTTATTAGAATTCAATAAATTATAAAACAATCTAACACATATAAAGGAAAGGCTTAAATGATAACTATCAAATAATATAATAGAAAGGCGTTTCTAGAAAAAAAATCAAATGGCGAACATTCGCCCGGCAAGCGGAAGAACCGGGTTCAATTCCCGGCTTAGCCACTCACGCCCTGATATTTTTTCTCTCTTCCTTTCTTTCTAATAATTCCTATCAGTACATACTGATTCTCCATATGTGAGAACAATGTACAAAAATTTTCGTACACTTTAAGTATCTCGAACCAGAGATCGGTGTACAAAGTTAACTGTCTCACGTAGACTAATAAATTAATTTCTTTAAGAAAAATTAGAATTTTGCACTAACATCCCGCGACGGCTCTCAATGCCTTTCTATTATATTATTCAATAAATTATGTATAATAAGAAATTGTTTGATAAGTTTTTGACTATTGTTTGGATATCGTTATTATACCATACAAAAAAATACATTTTATTTTGTAAATGAGAACAAAGAGAGATAAAAAAATCAAATAAGAGAAGAAAACATTGTAAAATACGAAACGTGAACGTTTATTTGTTCCGGATTCAACCTCAAATCATGCATGCACCTTCATGCTTGTTCATATAAAGTCCACGATATTGCACTGCATTAAAATTTTATCATTTCGAAAGTACACTTACAGAAAGTGTGCTCTAGGTAGATATCACAGAAAACCTTGCCACTTGACAAGATGTTCTCTTTGATTTTCAACAGAATTTATGACTAGCTAAATTGCATCGTTTTTAGGATTTCTCCGCTAGTATTAAGTTCAAGATACATAGCGATAATACAATATTTTTGCATTCGAGTGTTTGCACTTCAAACGTAATATACTTTTACAAATTAAAACATTTGCAACATTATGTATTACGAATAGTACATTTTGTTAAATTTGACATAAAAAATTAGAAACAATATTAACTTATAAATATAATACATAGTTTACTTTACAGAATCAAGTATTGTGTTAAAAAAATAAATTTACATAACTAGAAACATTTATAGTTGATAAAAGTTCTTTCTTTTTGTAAGAGGAGAAAAAAAGATTCCATTAAAATATATTTGATTTCATTGGTCCTATTAAAAATATATTTGTATGCCCGTTGCAAATATATTAATTTTATCAAAAATTTTTGCGCTTTTTAAATATAATTAAGAAAAAATAAAAAAAAAATAAAAGATACTTTATTTGCTTGACACATTCATACAATAACTCATTCTTTAAAAAAATATATGAACATATAACGTATACGTTTACGTAAATACTGTTTAGATCGACAAGGAATAATTTTTGCATTTGTAAAATTGCCAAAATAGAATTTATGCAATAGAATGGATTCGATATAATTTTTTCGTTATTTAATCATTGAAAAGACGAAAAAATCGAAGATGACGATTCAATTTTATTAGCATGTCTTTTGAATTGAAGGACTGCAAGATACTTTTTTCTCTTTTTATGTTTTCGTTTACTTACAGACGTCGATTTCACTAGATCTCCTCTTAGACGATACTGCGAAAAATCAAGGCTCAAAGATGATAGACGAGGACATTACCTTTTTCCTTTAATGTCACTTGAATGACGAATTGGCGCACGAACGATTTCCGAGGACAAAAGAATTCCTGATAGGGCGGTAAAATAGTTTGCCGAATTTCAACGCGCGCAATGTACGATGCAATATCTATGCAGATTAACCGCGGCCTGCAGATGCAGATTTGAATGTTCGATGCTCGGAATTGAGAGCCATGCCAACACATTCTGGACGTCCTTGTGGGGAAACAATGATCTCGTTGTCTGGCATATTAATATTTTATTTCTATTAATTGCGTCGTTATATTAGCGTATATCTATTTACGAATAATCATTGATTTTGCAAAACTAGTTAAACTTTATTAACGGCATAGTACTAACGAGAGTACTTCTGTTGATCTATAGATTGACATAAAACTTGAAACAGCTATCGACACGTATAAAACTGATATGTTACATATGCCAAAGAAGCAAGCAATAAATCTAATTGTCACCATAAAATGATTTTTTAAATTATTGACACTTTGCGCAAACAGATGCATAGAATCTCCAGTGACAGTTAGATTTTAGTTTCAGATTTAAATAACTAAATGTATTAATAAATTAGTACAGTGTAACAAGTAAAAAAAAATTAGTGCAGTGTAGATGAAAGTTAGGAATAACGAACATAAAAGAAACTTAAGAAGACTTTTAAATAAGAAGATTTTTAAGTAAGAAACATTAAATATACTTGTTCAATTAAATTTTAATTTTTATTGGTATAAATGTAACTATAGTTTAGTCAAAGCATTATTTTTCTTCTGTGTAAAAAAAGGGAAAAACAGAAACGATATCGATTTGAATGGTAAAATAAACCGATAACTTTATTTGCGAGAACAGAAAAAAATATACTCTGTATATGTTGTTACAGTACAGTCATTTGTTAGCCACGTGTCACTACAAATTCTTTTATGTAACGCAATATAAGGAAAAAACCTTTTTAGTCCTGAGCAAATTTTGCAAATACGTCATACACGAAAAAAATGTATATGATGTAAATATTCAATAAAGAAAAATCTAAGAATTTAAATAATAATAAAATAATAATTAACACTTTTTTATTTAGACACAAAATTTAGAAAATAGTTTTTTTTCTTCAACAATTAAGAAATGACTAGAATTGTTAGATAGAAATTTGTCTTTTGCAACATTTATCATTTGACGAAGCAATTTTCCTCCCGCTGTAATCTTTCATTCATGCTCATTCTATTTTCCCGCGTGCGCCACTTTATCCCTTCGCGGAATCGCGCTGCACCGGCTGCATCGTCGAGATCGCCGCCGAGAAATTACGCCCTTCCGTTACGCAGTGCATGGCGGCGGCACCGGCTGCTGCGTGCACACAGCATGGGTACATACGTACATCCGGGGGTCGCAGCAGGTCGCGGGGAGGGGGGGGGGAGGAAAACTCGGTCGAATGTTTTCTATCTGGTCAGTATACCGAAAGAGAGAGAGAAAGAGAGAGGATGCCGCGTAGGGTGGGTGTTCGGGGATCGATCCCCGACTCCATTCCCGTGACGTCACTCGAGACGAAGGGAAGATGGAAGGTGAGAGTCGGCGGGAGGGGGAGAGAGAGAGAGAGAGAGAGAGAGAGAGAGAGAGAGAGAGAGAGAGAGAGAGAGAGAGAGAGAGAGAGAGAGAGAGAGAGAGAGAGAGAGAGAGAGAGAGAGAGAGAGAGAGAGAGAGAGAGAGAGAGAGAGAGAGAGAGAGAGAGAGAGAGAGAGAGAGAGAGAGAGAGAGAGAGAGAGAGAGAGAGAGAGAGAGAGAGAGAGAGAGACGGGCGAGGGTGTATAGCCGGGATTCCGGACGTCCTAGCGACGAACGTATCGCGTTTGCCCCCTCTCTGATTGTGCTGCCACTGCTGCTGGTCGCTGTTGGTGACTGTTACTGCCGTTGCTGGTGCACCATGTGAAACGACGTGTAGATAGCCGGCAGTACTCGTGGTAGTGGTGGTAGTAGTGGTTTCCACCGTCTCCCGCGCTTAACCCCTCGCAGCATCGGCGGGCGTCTTTTTCGAAAAGTACTGATCGATCGCGACCTTCGTCGTCGCGAGTTGTCGCCGTCGCGAGTGACAAGTACGCGCTGCTCTATCGTTGTGGACAACGCAAATTGCCGGTGACATTTCTTGTTTGATACATAATCGAAGGAGAAGATTTTTTCACCGAGTCTGAGAGCGTATCTCTTGCCGGGGTGGTAGTGCTGCTGCTGCTGCTGCTGCTGCTAGTACTACCCTTGTCGTTGTTTCATTCTGTAAAACGACGTGTAGGTAGTAGTCGTCGTCACCAACGTAATTTCGTTATCGTGGTGGTGTGTTTCGTTTTTCAACTTCGTCCTCCCATTGAACGTCCATTTCGGATCGATCAATCGCGATCCTTATAAATATGAGAGACTAAACCGTCATCGTCGTCGTTGACATATACTACTAACCGTAACGATAAACCGGTAAAATTGCCGACCATTTTGATTGCGGTTCCGTTGCGGTTTAGTGCGGCATAGAGTGTCGCTCAGTTTTTATCCTCCTTGCTTTTTGATTGCTCATATCAATTCCTTCGAGAAAGATGAACTAGACACGCTAATTGTACTCGCTATTGGAAATTGTCGTTATTTTAAGGATTGCTTAAGTGTGAACAAAGAGAGGGAACAACGTTTTCTTATTTTCCGTTATATTTACACATTACACTGATTAATAGCTTTGGATATTCCTGAAGGGAAACGGAGAATGGAAAATGTCGCGCCGGTGGTCCATGCGCTACGCGAGATAGCAATATAGTGAACTGTCGAGTGCTTTGACCTCGGTGCGACCGCTACCGCGTACAAAGCGGTCGTGCAGATTATTCTCGATATATTTCTCCTGCTTTATGTAATCTTCGGGGGAGTTTCTGTCGGTGCTCCTGTGAAAGATATATACAGCTATCAGCAATGAAATAATGCAATGTCTTGACGCCGTTATACCGACACGTAAATATATATATGTTAGAACATATCGCGCAACGACGATCTCTCTTATACATATCTTTCTGCTATGCTTTATACAGGCGCATTGTCTTGACTTTTGTGTTTCATGTTTTGATAAACGGAAATTAATAATCGTCATTAACAGCATGATGCATCAGAGATAAATGAGTTTCATTGAAGATGTTAGTGACATTGTGCATTACGTTGCAAAATCACGGCGCTATCGATTTCTGGTATTTCATATTGCTATCTAAAAAATAATTTTTTGTGACAACATTGTGAAAAACATTATTTATTTTTTAACAACATGCTTATTTATATAACTATTTGATATAATTAAACGAAAAATTGGTTTAAAATTTAAAAAAGACATATTGATAAAAAAATTCTTGATATGTAATATTATATTACACGATAAACACAATAGTTGTAATATTTGTAATTGTCTATTTACATTAAAGCTAAGTTGCAAAGACAGACACATATTTAAGTCTCGCTTAAAGCCAAAATAACGTTGGTGCAATCGGGCCTAAGAATGTTGTTGTGTTGTAAATTGTTGCTATGTAGAATGTATATAGGAATCAGATAGTTAAAGATTTATTGTTATATAAAAATATTATATTTATTAAGCAGATAAACAAAACGATAATTTATCTAATTTCTTGCGGAAAGGACATAAAAAATAAGAAATTGACAAAACTCATTTTCCAAGTTTTATCCTTATAGGCAATATACGAGATATATTTAATACATAGACGTAGTAAGGAAATATAGTAGAGAAAAAGATACGGGAATTTTAATTTATTAACAGGCAAAATAAAAAATACAAGTTAGGGTTCTTATTTTATATTTTATACCAATGTCAATTCACTTCTGAATTACTTATTTGTTATTTTGATGACATATCATCTTGTGCAAAACGATAAAAAAACATGGCTTCTTTTATAACGATTAGCAAGATGAAATTATTTTACAATTACTAAAATCTGATTTAAATGAGCGTATTAACAGAAATAAAATAAAATAGGATTTTTATATAATACATTGATAAACTATTGATAAAAACTTAAAATTTAAAATGCAATTGTAAGATAAAAATATTTGAAGATTTTTGGACCTATAAAGACAAAAAATAAAGAGAAAGGCAGTGAAAAAAGAATGGAAAAACATTATTTTTATACATGTAGTCACTGTTAACACTTTTTACCATACAATAACACTCTGGTCATACATTTGAACTCTGATAAAAAAATTTGATATTTTTTCAGATTGATAAAAAAATTCTGGTATCTTTTGAACATCAAGATAAATTGAAAAATTTCTTTGCACTCGATTATCTTTGTTATTAAAACTGTATTTCAAAGAATTTTTACTAATCTTCAAGAATGTTTTGTACTCTTTAATGTAGTTTTGCCAGAGTAAAATCAAAGATAATATTCTGATTAAAGCATAAAAGAAAAGTTCGTATCTTGTTTTAAATCCTAAATTACAAAAGTAAACAGTGATTTGTCACTCGATTAGATTTTAGTTGTATCTTTATTTGTTATATCTTCATTTTCTTTATTTCAAGAATCTCTTTGAAATTTCATTATAATCTATCGATGTTTATAAAGTGTGCTCAAAGGTACAGTCGGGATTGTTTTATTTGTTGAATTTTTTTTAAAAGGCCGGATTGCACTTGAAATTGTATTAATTGTGCTAAATACAAGGTTCAATTCGATCGCAGAGAAGTTTTCGTGAGTGTAGACCATAAATTAAGAACGGGTGTGAAACAGCATGAATGACGAGAGATGAACGGCCGAAACGAACGATTGGGCGTCGCCAGTCGAATAACGGGTGTCGCCCGCGTTTGACACCCGTTCGTATTTGACACGGGTTGTTTTACACATAATCTTTTCTTCGCGGCTTTCCTTCGTTCGCTCGCTGATGTCGTCATTGAAGCACTGAAAAGCAATAATTGCGCACATCGGAATAGCGGTTCACTCAACCGTACACAAGAGAGCGACTGCTTTGATTCGCGAATCCAATTAATCGCTGCTTTACTAAGGAAGCAAAAGATCCAATTAGCCTTGTTAATTAACTGCTACGTTAGCAACGGATTTCTCACTCGCGTTTGATATCGTTAGTTCGCGTTCATATTAAGGCGGTTCGCTTCCTTGGAGATACGTGGATATCGCCAATAACGAACATTTTTTCTTACGAAGGATGACTTATCGATATTTTTTGCTTCGACGATAATGAACGATGAGTAGAATTATCGCAATTTTTGGAAAACGACATGAATTTCTTTTCTGGTGTATTGAAACGGCTACATTGTCAAAGGCAATTGGTGGAATTTGTTGACACACGCTTTTTAATTCAATCTTCCTTTGATAAACTCATGAATGGAATTTCTGCTAAAATGAGTGCTGCAGTAAGTAGTGTTACATGGATTATTAATTTAAAATTACACCGCGCATATATGTATTATTCACAATATTGTTTTAACTTGCATTATTTAACAAAAATCTGTCCACGATTTTGTTTTATTACAATTTTAATCATGTGATAAAACAGACGATCGCATTATAAAGTTAGTATTTTTTGACATTGAATAATGATAATGAAATTAATAAATAAATCGATGAAATAGCGACGTTTTTAAAGACTCTTTACACTTTAACGTTTTTAAATTAGTTGCTTGTATTCCACAGATGTCTTATTAACTCTTTTGGGACACTGTCCGTAAAAATGAACAGAGTAAGCAAATGATGCAAGCAAATTTATTCGAGATGCAAAAAATCACAAATCTTTGGAAGGCTTTGTAGTTGAAATTGTTACATTATGAAGTTAGCGTTCTTCAGATATTGAACGATGATAAATGATGTATTAATCATTAACGTAGTTTCTGCCTTTAGCAAATAGAATAACGTAAGAAAGTTCATATATAAAATGTAACAAAAATCAAATGTAACATAAATCCCGGACGGCTCGTAGTAATCAGAGAAGTGGAACGCGCTATTTTCATCGTTTTTGGCTCAACTATCATCTTTCTCGCAGTCTCTCGCAAACGTTTGCAAGTTCCGTTTCGAAACGTTTGATTCTAAGGTGTAGCCAAAAGATAAACGAAATTATTCAAAGCGACAACGCGATGTCCTTTAGGATATGAAGAGTGGTCAATCTTTTAACCTGGTAATTCGGTTCATTCGCAGTTGAACACCCATTTACTGTGCGTAAAATTCGTCATGCAACCGGAAGATGATGAGCGCAATGGCGCCGAGGCGTCGCGGCGACGATCACGATTTTTCGTCGAATATTATCGGTCGATGTCTCGATACAATCAAATCCAACTTTCGGTTGTTTTTCGCATAATATAGTTTATTCGAAATTTCCGCTCTCAAAAGCGGATCCTCTGTTGCCATCGTCGATAAAATTTCTTTTATTTCGAATATAAGAGTGAACGTTGCTTCAATAGTAGGCAAAATTACATTATTATTCTAGAAAATAGTAGATTCTATAATATTCTTTAGTTTTTTTTGTTTTTCGCAATTGTCTAATGAATAAATTTAGAGATCGACGATGTCTTTCAATTACAAATTGTGTGGTTGCGAATTTACGGCTTTGAAAAAGAAGGCGAGAAGAAATTACATTGTTTAATTAAAAATTACTTCAGTGGATTCGCATGCGCAAACAACTGCACAACAATATAAATTGAGAAAGTCCTTAAAAAACATGTACTATTGATAAACATAGATTAGTGATTGTATTTTTAAAAGACTTATTTATTGAAAATAACCTTTTAAATCTTGATATATCATATCTCGATATATACTGATGATTATAAAAGTAGGCTAAGTCACATATTTTTTGTTTTAAGGTATTTTGACTTTTATGTTTGTGTGTTGTTCGTCTGTAAAGCGTTCACGGTCATGCACTTATTTCTCCAAAAACTCGTACTTGCGCTCACGAAAAGAAAACAAAAGCTTAGGAAAATTCAATATTAATAAACACAACGTTAAATTCAGAATACTAAGAGAATCAATAATTCGTTCAAACACGTCTTGTCAAGACTGAGGTGCAGATTCGACTCCGCATCTTCGTGTATTTACATCTCCACGCAACGCTGCTCTTTTTTTGTTTCGGTGGTCAATCAATATTATCGATCAACACATTAGGTGGCGAGAATTTCTTCATGACGCAGACAGTATAAAAAAATATTTTTTTATTATATAACAAAATACTTATTCTTATAATGTAAATTTTTTGTGATTGTAAAATTTTACGAGTAATTTGTAAGAAAATACGTTTTTTGATAGCTCAAATAATTTCAACCGTTTTCAAAATTAATAAATCTTAAAAATTATTTTCCGAATAAAAATGATATAATATGATCAGATATACTAAATATATATAATTAGTTATGAAAAGATCTGATAACATATGTAATTTTATATGATCATATAGATTAGATCTTTTCATAACTAATTATACAGGGTGTTTTATAATGTCCGTGCCAACGCTCGTGTGCGAATAGAGTGCGGTAAACTGAATAGAAAAGTCTTTTACCGTTTTGCAATTTTCGCAATAGTAATTGAGATATTAATTAAAAGGGATTGACGAATAATCGCGCGTTGCGCGTAGCTAGATCGTGGGCTGTACACTCTAAACGTGACAACAATGAGGATCACATGGCAACGAAAAATAACACGTGGCGAGAGCAAAAATGATATGCGTTGTTATTTTTCGTTGCCATGCGATTCTCATTGCTGTCACGCCTAGAGCGTACAGCCTACGATCTAGCCGCGATCAACGCGCGATTATTCGTCAATCTCTTTTAATTAATATCTCAATTACTATTGCGAAAATTGCAAAACGGTAAAGGACTTTTCTATTCAGTTTACCGCACTCTATCCGTACACGAGCGTTGGCACGGACATTATAAAACACCTTGTATATATTTACATCTAATTAATTATACCATTTTTTCTCGAGTTGGAACATACAAATATTGAACTTTATTCAAAAACAAGTTAAAAACAAACATATTCATTTACATTTCATAATTATAATCATGTTTTATTAATTTTCACCAATTTTTTTAATTTTTTATTTTTTGATAATAAGAAAACCAATTTCTGAAATCTCGAAAACTTTAAAAAAATATATATTATATATTTATATAAAATTGATTTACTTGAACTCCTATCTAATGACATAATGGAAGAATAAGTATTTTCTTTTTCATAAAACAATTTACTAGAGAGCAAGTGACTTAGATCACTGTCAAATTAAACATGAACTGAATTCTGTTGAATGACAATTATCGCCTTTAAGCGATTTAATTTTTAACTATTTTTTAAATATAATTTTATATTATTATAATGTACATATATCAATGTAGCACAAAGTAAGTTATGAATTCTATTTTGCAAAATTTTTTTAGTCCATTTTCATAGAGCTACTGGCACATATAGTATAATATATTATCTTTCTTTTATAATTATTGAAAAATATATGTTATTGCAACATTAGTAAGCATCCAATATTTTCTTGATATTTACATCCGCTAAAGTCATCTTTTTAATGACCATGAAAATAAAAAGAATATGAAATTTTCGCACTTTTACGAGCAAAACGCGATATAGTTCCAGACGAGAGGCTAATTTGAGACGCAAAGTCGCGCTTGCGACTCATCCTTGCTGTTTCGCTAGCGGATTCGCGCGGAGAGACGATAGACGCGAAACGTGCTACAATCGTTAATGATGAGCGATGCGACGAGACGGCGGAATCACGGCGCGGTTACAATGCGACGTGCGTCCGTCGATTGCACGCGTTCACAGCGTCGAATAGTGTGCCCCACGCGACTACGCGCCACTTGCAGTTTGTAAACGTTCGCGCTGTATACGCATCCGATGACACCGCTCTCGAAACGCTGAGACAGAGGTTACGGAAGATGTTGATTGGACGCTGGAAGAGCAAGGACAAGAGCTCGGCTAAGAGCTCGTCCAGCGGCGGCGGTGCTGGCAAGAAAAAGCGCAAATTCGGTAGAGAAGGTAAGACCATTTTTCCGTTTGTTTATATATTATCAAGACATATTTATGTATTTATAATATAGGACATAATACCATAACAGGTGATTTTAATTTTAATAATAAATTCTAGAGGTATCAATAGGTATATGTAATAATCATGATGTACTTAACATTGAAAACGAAAAGACTATTTACGTACCAAACTTTAGAGACAAATCGACATTATTTTAAGCTGATTTTAAGAATAAATTTTGGAAAATTTGGAAAAACTTTAGTAAAATTTTAATTTGATAGAATTTTACCTTGAAGCTTATTAATCATTGAGAGCTATAATATTGAAAATTAAAATGTTGCGATAAATGACGCTTTTTCGACATATTTGATAAAAGTATTTTTCAAAGTTTATCACAGCGTTTGTCATTAACTCTTTCCAAACTTTTTTTTATTTTTGGAATTGTTTACTCGATTTTTATAAAACTTGGATTATAAGAGTATTTGCTAATCTTCTATTAAAAGGTGAGATCAAAAATAAAACTCAAAATTTTAAGGTTTTTTTTAAGGTTGATAAAGTCGATTATAATGTCAGAATTTTAAAATTTAAAATGGCGGATCCAATATAGAAAATTTTTTAAAAATAATTAAATTATTTTGAAACTCGATTTTAGGGAATTTTTGGGATAGCTCAATATAACCTTAGAATTTTGAAATTCTGCAATTAGACAACGAATTCTACAGACATGAGTTCAGCGATACTAAAAAATTCTCGAAACCGAGTTTTGCGATATTTGAACTAATTTTATTAAAACTTTGTCCGCCATATTAGATCTATCATTTTAAATTTTGGAATTCTAAGGCCACAATTGAATTCTACGACCCTGAAAACTCTTAGAAAACAAGGTTTCGTATAAGTTACTTTGTTAAAAAGCTCCTGTCCTAAAAGAGTTAAAAAACATTGATAACTTTGTTATAATTGTCATACTTGATCCACATATAAGTTTTTGTAATCCATTTCTGTAATTATGTAGAACGTAAACGGAATATGAGAGCTTAGTTAAGATGAAAGACGCTCTTTTCCATAGAAAGACGTTTCTTAAGAAAGATAAAGTAGGTGATTTTTTCGCACAAATTATGGAGCTTGTGTCAGGACAGACGTTTTTATTGCCAATTAAGCGTTTAATTAAAGCTTGTTTACGTAATTTTGAGTTAAAAGTATCAATTTTGAGTTTAAAGTATCAAATATATTACTTATGTAATTATTAATTATATAATTTAACACTTCTTATACAATTGGTAAAAGCTGAACAGTTTTGCTAATAACTCTTGTTTATGCAGTTTTTAAATCATTCACTTTTCCGTGAATTATCTGCTTAAAGTATATTCTTCAAATTTGCAAAAACAGTTTATATGTAAAATTGCAATATTAAAAGAAAAATTTATTTCAATTATTAGATGTATAGAAATTTCAAGAGAAATTTTTGAACTTTGTACAATTTTTTTCTCGATAAATATTTGTGATCTTTACAAATTTCACTTAAAATTCTGTGATTACTATTCGATTTTCTTTTTAATATAGTTATAATGAATGTTGTCGTTATATTTAAAATCTTCGATAAACATCATATTTTCTCTGTGATTACATTGAAATTACTTGTTTGCGCAATTTTAAACGGCTCGCTATTTGTTTTTTGTTCTTGCCTCTTTCGTTTGAGTTAGTGTAAAGAGATCTACAAAAATGGCATGATCTCCGTAAGGTAACTTTGCCTGTCACAGCTGTCTGTATGATTTTGTCAATATATCAACGATTATGCCGGGAGAACGTTAGAAAGCGCTAATAATAGAGGTGGCTACCAAGCGCTGACGACTTCATCGATTTTCAATAGACGATTCTTCTATGGAACGACAGGGTCGAGATCGTTCAGAGTCTGAGGAACACGGCACTAATGGACAAGCCATTTCTAACCTGACATTAATTAAAAATCGGCGAGAGTGCGCGTCTTTGATAACAATTGAAAATCCGTTCTTTCCACGATCGTCCTCTCTGAGTCTCCTCTTTATTTTCACCGAAAACGTCGAAGAAAGGCGAAGGTTCGCTTTTCTGCGAGAAAAAAGTTGTTTCACAATAGTCGTAATGGGCTATAAGCTATAGCATGATGCGAAAGAGATCTAATTACGAATATTTGTATCGAAATTTAGAAAAAAGTCACGATATCTTATATACAATATAGATTTTAAATAAGAATTTTCAAAAACATGACATTTGGTAAATATTTAAATTAATATAGTCAGGCTCGATGGTCTTGAACTTGAGGTATGTTGTCAAGGCTATAGTCCTGATTAATGTTCTAAAAGTTTTAATCGTCGCTTGTTTATTAAAAAGTTATTAACTAAAAAAGTTTACAAAATAGAATTTTCTAACACCATGTACATTTAATAGAATGTACTCTTATAATATTCATTTATTTAAACGTAGTAAATTGAATGCGTAAGTTTTAGCAATCACACTGATTGTTTATTAGAAAGTTAGTAACGTTCAAAATTAACAAGTTAAATAAATGTTTTTCTTATTTTTCCTGCCTAGGAATTTTGAAGGAAGGTCGTTGTATTGCTATCATCTAACAAATGTTTTCTTTTTACTTAAGTTTTACAAGCACTATGAAGTACACAGTTTTTGTTGCGAATTTTTAGTATCTACTGATTTTAAAGTAATTACTTGCTTGTATCTATTAATTATTCTGTCATTATTCTGTACTACTTATTAATGAATAAATTGTAAGACTTCGTTTGGAAACATGAATAAATTGTACGACATGTTCAGAACATTTTTGCAAAGTATTTATATTTATTAAAATATGGTAAATTGAAGGCATGGACTGGGGGAGGGGGACTCTGTATTTTCTCCCCAAAAAACCCGAACCCTACCTTAATCTTTCTCGTGTCTTTCGCCCACGTATTCAATTTACCACGTTTAAGTAAATAAGTCTGCGAAAAGCCCTTCTATTAAATGTACATGGTCTGAAAAATACGTCCTATTTTGCAAAGTTCTTTGGTTAATAACATTTTAATAAACATCGAATGACGGCTAAAATCTTTAGAACATTATTCAGTACTATGGTTTTGATAATATATGTCAAGTTCAAGATGATCGAGGCTGACTGTGTTATTCTAAACATTTACCCAGATGTTATATCACTAGGCAATTGAACACGCATATTATTATTTGTGCTTTCAATTACTCTATATTGTTACAAAACTTTGTTGTAATTGGTGAGGTTGGGTATATATTTTTCAGTGTATCCTTATATTGCATTTTTATTTTATTTTTTATTTTCGTCTATCGCGTTTTTTTCAGGTTTTTTTCTTTCTTGAACTCTATTCTGTCTTACAACACACTCTTATTCTACGGAATAATGGCTGTGTGATCGCAGTAACATCTTTTATTCTTTTATTCGCGTCAATTGCGTGTAATATAAAACCGCTGCAAGGATTGTATCTCATTATAACCGCCGCGCTAAGGCGGATCAATGTCGACTGGTAAAAAGTTATAAACTTGTTTGTCCTGTAGGTCATTACGGTTTGAGAGCTGAAATACTTTAAGTTGCGAGTTCGAAAGTTCTAAAAGACAACGAGAAAAGTTAAAAAAACTCAAGCGGATGTATAATGTCGTCAGTGTGTGTCGCAGGAATTGTTGAAACTTTTTAATAGTAGCAGATAAAGAAAACTAACTTGGACATATTGTTAGCATATTTTTTATAGATTGAATACCCCGTCATAATATATATTATACAAAGCTTAATACCGCTAACGTTGCGTTTCATTTTCTAACAAAGAAAAATAGATGTGGTTTCCATTGATTACAGTTAATATGTATAATTAACATGATAATGATTAAAAAAAATTAACTTAACAAAGTATGTAAGTAACCATATCATATACCTAAAATGTACAATTTAGAAGTCTATAAATTTGTTAACATGTTATATTTTTTTTATATTAAAATACATTATATTTTCAGAGATTTTTAAATTAACTTTTTAATTAATTTTTAATTAATATAAAAATAAAATTTATTTCTTTTCAATGTGTTAAAATTAGCTTTCCTTTTAACAGCTTGTTGACATTTTATTGAAACAAGTTGTTTATTCTATCTATATCAGAGAAATCAATCGTGATAAATATATCTACATATTAAAAATGCAATTATATATATATATTAAAAGATGTACACTAAAAATACACGCAAAAGCATAAACATAAAAACGTTTTTTTCTTTCAATTTTTTCTATTTATGTTTATGCTTTTGCGTGTATTTTTAGTGTATATCTTTTAAATCTCTTCACATTAAACACAGAGTTTTCCATTAATATAGAGTAAAAACTTTTTAAAATTCAACTTTTCTTAATAGCATTGATACTCTTGCAGGAAAGCAGTGAAATAAATTTTATATTTTAAAATCTATTTTATAATATTTTATAATTTTAAAAGTACGATATTTTTTATTTTAAAAAATTGATAAAAATCAAAATAAAAGTTAGCAAAATTAACAAAAAAGGTTGGCAGTTTTTAAAGAAACATGTTTTTTTTTATTTTGCTAAAGAGAGATACCAGCAATAATATAGAACATTAACAATAACATTTTAATTCTGAATGAGATATTTGTAATCCGATTTATTTTCCGTGTTTGTAATTATATAAAACACGACTTAAAGATAAATAAAACCCGACAAAAGAAATTTAAAATTAAAGATAAACAATAGGAGGTGTGCTTTATTTCATTTTAAATAAATTATTTTTTTTTACGATTTCAAGAAAAATAAGAAATCGAGGAGAAAAATATGTCACATTCCGTAATTCGCCCGCAGTTTTTATCCAATATTTTCTCTCGTTTACTTTACTCCGCATTATTCTACCGTCTGCCATCATAATGCTTCGTAATGATTCCGCATTAAAGATGAGGTGGCGCAATAAATACTAAACATAATGCATCAAAATGTCGCTCGACTACATGAATAATTGTTAGTCGTGTAGCATCACGCTGTTACGGCACAAGTCCGTTTTACATCTTGCTAACGTTCTAAGTGACGTTTGCACACACTATTAATACACTGTTTATGGCAACGTTAATACAAACGCAAAATTATTCCAATTTCCATGGTCTCCCTGTGCGAGAAATAGTATTAATCATTTAATAACAGCTTTCGATGGTGTAGTAGTAAGAATGTAGCTCATGGAATATAACTAAATTATATTTAAAAAAAGTTATTAAATTAATTTGACAAATGACGTAATTATAAATAAATAAGAATGATAGCAGTATTATATTTAACGTATTATAATAAGCAAACAAGTGTAAGTAAAATATCTGATAACGATAAATTGTATAACACAACTGACAATATAACTGATTGTTTAATAATATATGAGCGCAGATTTAATAACAGAAAGAGATAGGATTGCGACTCTTTGTAACAGGTTTAGTCTGTGCACCGTGTTAGATAAATCTTAATTAGACTAGATGTACCGTGCTTCTTGTTAATGCTAGTTCAATAAATAATTGTTTTATGCAACTTTTAATACTACATTAGCTATCCCAAAATTCGCGAATGTCTTTTCAATGATGGATTTTTTTATTAATTTGAAGTCAATTTTTTTCTTAGCAAATACATTAAGGCATCGATAGTTGCTGAATTATAAACGAAGTATAAAAGTATAGTTTTTGTAAATTAAGCTTTATGGGAACAAATGAATAATAGAGCTACTGTTTTTCAATTATTTTTAAGTGGACTTTAAAATTAAGCAGATTAAAATTTTAATTTAAAGTTTACTTAGGCAAAACGATATATAATGTTGAAAATTGGGAAAGTGAATAATAATCTCTTTCAACAGTTTTATTGAGGAAAAATTGGCTTAAAATTAATTTAAAAATTAGTTATTAAAAAGATATCTATAAATTTTGCACTTCGTATACATATTACAGCATTTTTTCAAAAATTTGAGTTATTTTATATGAAATTTTTAATTTATTTTTGAAGACTTAAAGGCTGACCGAACTGTTGCGCAAACGTTGACCAATTTGATCTCCAGCAATAGTCTTGACACAGTTGCATTGTATTGTACATATGTATTGCTCCTTCACAAATGTTCTCAATTGGCTTGCGACTTATCTTATAATCTTGAATAAGTATTGAGTATCTGTTAGATCCCGCGTAAAGTCGAATGCAGGTCTTTGAAATTCGCCAGTCTTTTGAGTCAATCCCGCTGATCCGATAAATTTGAGAAACCATATTGGATTATTTCTGCAGGAAGGTCATTAGTTAGTAACAGCACATTTCCGTCTTCACTTTTGCACATTTATGTCGTTATCTCTTTTTTTCATGGTTTGTTTTTAGATCGCACCATTAACTCACACTTTATTGTTTGTACAATAATTTACACGAGCGATTTTGAATGCTCGGTCAAATTCGCACTCGATTAGCAGGTGGAAGTGCACTGGGAGTTTATTAAAGCTGATGACCATGAAAATGGATTATTGCTGTGGAATAGCAGCTGCAAAGTAAAAGTAATAATTCATCTGATAATCTTGAAATATTTACGATAATCAGCTTTTAAATATTTTGTGTATTATTGACTAGCTTATAAAGAAGAGTTTCGGCTAAATTCGAGATCACGCGATATTAAGTAGGAATTATAATATTTATTTTAATATACGCTGTGGCCAATAATTCTGCATTACGTGTAAAATTTTATACTCGCTTAAGATTGCATTTATTTAAAACACATAAAATACGTTGTTATCAAATAAAAAAAAAGAAAGAGAATACGTTATTAAAAAAGATGTAAATATTATGGATTATCGCAGTTTTATTTTTAATGTAACTCTTACAAATAGCGCAAAAAATGACCACTTTTATAAATGCATGCACATATCTTTTTTGTTAAATGATTTATATAAAACGGAGAAAAAATAAATACAAAAATTTTTACGCGTTTTTTTCATCTCTTTTATTATTCACAGAAATTTTTGCACATGGCCGATATTGTTAGATTATTTCGCGGGTCAATTGTAAATTTGTTAAAATTTTACGTAGCGAAATATAGCAAACGAGATGAGTACTGATGATTGTATATGAGAGGATTGGATTTCCGAAAGGGCAAAGTTGAATGAAGTCTGTTTGCCTTCTGCTTTTAAATTTCATCCCAGAAGAGCGGTGGATAAATTTATAAGTTTGTGATGGAAGTATCCGATGTTTTAAATCTGTAAAAAGAAAATGAAAGTTCTCTCTCAAAACGCCAAAACGTGGAACATACCAAACGAGAGCATCTCGTCTCTTTTCACAAATCGAACGAGTTTGACGTAAACTCAGACATCTTACATTCAATTTTAAAGAAAAACGTGTTACAAAGTGATGAAGATTGCAATTCATTTCACTTGTGGATAAAACAAAAATTATGGTCGATTTTAAAGGCTGCGCTTTCGCAGCTGCGGATTATAGATTTCTCCAAGAGCGAGCGGAAAGATTAATCTCAACGGCATCAAAAAAAGAGCATTGAGGAGATAGTATGTTATGTCTATATCGTTAAAATGATTCACGTTACGATAGTCCATCCAAAAACGCATGGTATAAAAAAATTCATGGTGGCCACACGGAGAAAATTTTATATCCAAAATTACTATGTACGGTAGTAGCTGCGGACCATGAAGAAATTATAAAAATTTTTACTATGTTTTTCACATGTGAAACATAGTAAAAATTTTCGGTTCGCGGTTTATAGTCTTTATAGTCCGCGATTACTGCCGTACTAGTAATTTTTGATATAAAATTTTCTCCGTGCACGATTAGTAAAAGACAAAGGGACAAAAAATAGTATTTTAGTGCGCGTCTTGCGCAGTAATTATTATCGTTCTACATCATAAACTGACAGAAAAGTGGGAACAATAAAAAATAGACTGGCGAAAAAAAAGGAAGAAATGGATCTAAGTGATTTATCAAGTACACTTTATTTTGAAATAACCAGGCGAAATAACTTCATAAGACGCATTATACTCGTCGTCGTCATGTTTTATGACTTCACAAATGCAAGCTCAGAAAATATATAGTTCTGTATTTTGTTTCAGTTATCATCTATCAAATATATAATACTTCGAAATTTTTCCGCTTCAACATCAAAATAGAAGAAAAAACGATTGACATATATTTTATAACATGAAGAGTTAATTATACTTTCTTTTTACTTGTTTATTTAATTATTTAATTAATAAATTAATATGTAATTGTGTAAAATATTAGCTTAATTAAATAATGTGACAATTCTCATTGTTAAAATTAATAGCTACTTTTTAAGTATTTTTGATGAGTGTTAAATATAAGACATTGTCATATTATTAAGATTTTTACAATAACTGTTAGTGGCGATCGTGACATGTTATTAGAGCGTTGGCGTAGCACGCCAGTGAGGCTTATCTCCATCGTTACACAAAAATGAAAAATTTACAATCGCTGCCTCTCCATTAGGCAGCTGGCAATTGGCGAGCAGTATTCTTGCTCTAGAAAAGCCTTTTAACTTTAGGCGGTGTTTTGAACTGCAGGTGCCACATGCTTTAAACATATGTGAAAAAGTGTAGAAAGATTGTGTAGCGACAAGCTGTATGATACCCATATGGGTTAAAAAGATGGATAATAACTGTTATCTTGACACTTATATCTCATTTATCTGGTTTAGTAATTAATTTATCTTATTGATTTCATTTGATTTTAATGAATTGCGTGAAACGGCAGTTTTAACTTTCTCATTCTCTAAGAGCCTCGTGAAAGCTCTCGCTGTACCAGCGTAGTGAACGAGGAAGAAAGAAATATTTTTTTGCCGCGGCAAATGTTATCGTATTCGTATCCATTCGCTAGGCGGATGAAAAAGACGACACGAAAGGAGCAAGGTAAGGCTCTTGAAGCTGGCCAACGCAAGAGACTGCGAAGTAATGTGAAGGATTGAGCGGAGAATACCCTTCTTACCTGTCTACGACTTAGAACATGCATCTCGGCGGGTGGGATAAGTGATGCAGCGCGGCTACACCCCATGCAGGTTATAGCACGCTTGCGCGCAGGTTGCACGTGTCCCCACCTTCTTTCTTCGTTACACCCTACCGTTCTCCCCTTCTCACTCTTTCTCTGTCGCCATCTGTTTCCTCCTTTTCTTTCCAATTTTCACTCCCTTCTCCCCTCCCCTCCCCATCCCTCTCTCTTTCTGTACCTATCCCTCGCGACCGACCTGTTCTCAGTTTGTGTCCCGGGTGTGTGTACACACCCAGGTACAGTAGCACGGATGGTCTCTACTTGGTACGACCACCCTATCCTACCCTATACCGTACGCGAGTCCTCGTGAGAGCACAGTTACGTCGCATCGTTCTGCCGCGTAACATTGTCGCGACGATTCTCGTGTAGCCATGTTCGTCGAACTTCCGAAACTATCTGGCGTGCAAATACACATTCGTCGACGTTAATGCAAATCCGATCGTGACGTGACGCAAATAAAAAAACCTGAAGAAAGCAAAGCGGTACACCTGACAAAGGTTGTTGATTGATAAATTAAAAGCGTGCAGAATAAACAACATCAAGGAAGGAGCGAACAATTTGATTTAAAAAATTTGCGAGAAAAGATGTAAGAAAATGAGCAAAAAGATAAATTGAGGAGAAATAAAGTCAATTAAGGATCGAGAGAGACAGTGAATTTTTGTAGATCTCGAGAGTTAGAATTATAAATTCTGCAGTAAAAAATGATAAAATTTGTCGCTTAAGAAAATAATTCTGGTACAAATTGATGAACGGTAATGAAAAGTAACGATAGATAATGTTTGTAACAAAAGTATGTATGTAAAAGTTTGTAATACAGAATTCCATTAACCAGAGAAGTGAAAAAAGTCAATGAACGTTAGATTCTATTGAAATATTAATTGATGCATTAATACAAAACGAAAGTTATACACATTCTCCGAGCATCATATCTTTTACGCATATGTGATATTCTGTTCCGCACTGAAGATTAGTTTGTTATCAAGCAATAAAAACTCTGATCTTTTTTGCAACTAATATTTCCATTTCATCTTTGAAGTTTGCTACTGCTTCTAAGCTGCAAATAAAAGATCGATCGACGAATTCTGCGATATAAAAAAGCCACGCTTCGCAGGCTGCAATAAATATCATTTTGAACGAAAAGAATAATTCATGATTGAATTACATTAAAAGCATTACATTATATCGCTGAAAGAGGAAGACAAAAGTGCGAAACATCTCGGAAAACAGTCGGTGCAATCGTGGTGCGAGGAGAATTTTTTCGTCGCGCTAGGTCTTCACCGCGGGGCAGTCTCGAAGATCCTGCAGTCGCAAAAGACGCATCTCGAGACCGTTGTGATATAGTGTCTCATCCATATGGACGAACAGCTGGGGATCGATGAAGATGATTGTCGTTGTCGTCGTCATTTGTCAATCGGCGTCGGTACGCGAAGAGTGCACAATCGTCGATTCTCATCGATTAGAATGCACCATTAGATTGCACAACTATCTGCGACTGTAAAAACCTCGCACCGGGTCTTCTGCGAGTCTTCCGAATTGAATCAAACGTGTGCCAAAACGTACGAAATGTGATGAACTCTTTGTAATACAAGTAAAGAAAGAAGCAGTATAGTTAGCGTGATTCAAAGCAAATAGAAATCGTGATTCTCGACGCACCGGACTTCGCAAAGATGCGCATATTCGTCTGGAGGCATTGCGTGTCGTTGGATGGTAAGACAAGCGATCGCACACATTATTCTATCATCAAGTTTTGGCTCACAATAATGACGGCTGTTAATGATCGCTGATTGTTCAATGTCACACATTTCTTATACCGATCTCTAGCTTTCCGATGATTACGGAAGATAATAGTACGAGAGATAATAGTCCTGCGCCGTGTACACACAAACTTTGCGTCATTTAATATTATTTATTATAATCCAAAAAACTAAATTAAAGAAATATTAAACATATTATAAATATTAAAATTTATAAAAAGTATAAAACTGTGTAATGCAATTATCTTTTAGTGTATTACATAAAAGGACGTGACTGTCGAAAGATTAATTTTTAATGAGTACAAAAACAAAGTAATTCTATAGCGAGTTATTAAAAGCACACAGTATTTTAACATTGCGCGTATGTCATTATTGTCCAAAACTTATTCTTTTTTTTTACCCAAACAGGCATTTCCTGCAATATAATACTGCTCATAATAATTAAGGGATGAAGAAAAATTGCTTTAAAAAAAGCAATTT
This sequence comes from Linepithema humile, assembly GCF_040581485.1. Lineage (NCBI taxonomy): Eukaryota > Metazoa > Arthropoda > Insecta > Hymenoptera > Formicidae > Linepithema > Linepithema humile. The sequence continues at coordinate 12,177,160 of NC_090131.1, forward strand.
TCAAAGCATTATAACTCCGCGAAAAATTATTGTATTTAATTCCAAATTTTATTTCCACTTTAAAGTTTGAAATTTCTTTCAAATTTCTTTCATTTGCGGATTTTAAATAACTTTTTTTACGAAATGGCACGATGATAAAGTTTGATCCGTCAAAATAAAAATTTTTAATGTGACTTTGCTGCGTTACATTTGGCATGGAAAAAATTGTGCAAACATGAAATATCCGATTTTTTAAATGCTTTTCACTTGATTTTTTGTTAGAAAATGTAGGGTTAAGAAAGAAACATAACAGCATTCTTCAGCTTTCCAACGGTTTTTTGCGAAGTGTTATATGTTAATTTTTTCATGGGTAATAAGCGATTATAGTCAAAACGACTATTTTTTCTTCAAATCTCGATAATTTGGCCAAAAAAATCGCATAACAATCCACGATCGCTCAAATTAAAGAGAAAAGATCCCGCTATAAGATTCAAGTAATAGAAATTCTCTACGATTTTTCTACGCCAAGTGTGTGTAACGTAGCAAAGTCAGATTAAAAATTTTTATTTTAATGGATCAAGCTTTATCATCGTGCCGTTTTGTAAACAAAAAAGATAATTAAAATTTGCAAAAGGCATTTGAAGGAAGTCAAGCTTCAAAATACTTTTATTGGAATTAAAATACGATTTTTCGCGAAGTTACAAGCCCTCAATGCCTTGAAAGTTGCCATTTTATTAATTCAATTTTTCTTAATCCTTTAATTATTGAATAGTGTAGTAATAATTGCCGATTTGTCTGTGATGATTAGTAAATGATTTTGTAATCGTTGGAAATTATCTAACGCTGAAAGCAACGGTTATAAATTTGCCCGATTATTAACGAAGAATTAGCGGTATGTTTTGAAATGTACGAAACTTTTTCACTTTTCGTACTCTTACGCTGACATATGCATATCGTGCATTATGGCCTGCATTTATAATACTTTGCAAGAAATTTGATTGGCACTTGAAGTAGATGCCGCAAAATTTTGAAAGATTTCAAGCTAGGAATTGGCATTACGTCGTACATAAAATCATATCACGTATCTTTTTTGTCCTGTTGAATGGCTTGTTTCTATTTTGTGGATATACAGGGTAGTCCATTTAAAGTGTTACAAACAGTTATCTCTGAAAGTATCCAATATAGTAAAAAATGTTTTAAATAAAAGTTGTTTGATTGTGAGGAGGAAAAAAGATTGGAATCTTAGTTGGACCTTGGGTGTAGGTGCCAAGGTTATGTAAAGGTCAATTTGAAATTTTTAAATAGAAATCCCCATATTTTATTGTATATTCTTATAGCTTATCTCGAGAGCTTTTCAAAACACTATAATAAAGTATTTTTTCATTAAATACTTTTCGAGTTATGAGGCTTGAAAGTTACAGTACCGCCGGCATTAGCGTCTTCGACTTCTAATTATTTCTTTTCAGAGATATATTTTTATTGTATTCAGATTGTAATTTTTAATTAATCTTTTTTTCGGTCAAATAAGGATGATTGTACCTAAAGGATAAAAATTACAAATAAGCAACATAAATAAATTTATCATAAAGTATCATTGCGATGTCGAAAGGTCATTAATTTGTAAACTTGCAAAAGATTTAATTCTTTCAAAGAAAAATAATATGTACGTGAGTAGAAATTAGTTTTTGTAAAGCAAATTAACCTTGATCGACAAAATTATGTCAATAGCGTGTTTTAGAATTTGAATTTTTCCAAGCACTCTTTATTATTCACTTTTTTTCTTCTTCCTCTTCTTTTTCTTTTTTTTTGCTTTTTTTCAAAGACGTCATGATACCGGAAATGCTAAACAGCGTGTGGCATATCCGCGAGTCCAACAACTTTCACAAAGTTCCGTAATATTTTAAAGATCCTTGCGACCGTGCTTTGTTCTGAAAAGGGTTAAAAAATTTGCCTGTGGGAATATTCCGGAAATTGTTCCTACGTGAAAATGAGATAATACGACCGACAGAGAAATTCTCTGCCGCTTTACGAAAGCGTCAAGGAGAAGTTTTAGTTTTTGTACTTTTTGTTCCTTGTCACGTCCGGCGTGTCACACTTACACGACACCTAATTGCGGCACACCTTTATTTATTTTGGCCGACGCAGTTAACGATGTCATGGTTAGCTGTACGTTTATATAGAATTTTAGAATATTTTATCGAAAAGCAAAATCTATAGAAATTTGTTAAATTACTCTCGGCAATTATTAAACGGTTTCTGCGTAGTGCATTGCGTTTTTATGTTCAATACGGTGCGCTGTAAATGTTAATTTCACGCAGAAAATAAGTTTTTCAACAACGCTCGTATCGCGTCGCTTGTAAATTTACATTTTGCATTAGTTTGTGCATACACGCTATTATTTTTTAAGTTTTTTTATTTGCTGTTTGAAAATGCAAAATGTTGTTTTAATGATATATAATATTACTTTTTGCTATGATAATATGACGATATTATTTTCCATTATTGGTACTGGAGATGATTTGACCCACATAATAGTCTTTGCATTGTCTCGCGTACAATGCTAATATATAATATAATAGAGATAAACTATGGATCTCTTACCATTTCGTGAAAGAGTCTAACGAGTAAATAATGACTTGCTTCATGATAATGACGCGAACGCACGAATGTGCTTGCCGGTTGGACGAAAATTCCATACGCCATTGAAAGTTCAATATCATGATCTGCTTATTGTACGTACTCTCTCATCCTAACTTTTATGAGAGTAATGGTATATCAAGTTTTTTATCTCATGAGTATCGATTATCTTGAGGCTATTACAATGATTGTATAAGGTCTTGTGTTACAACAAGTTGTTGACGATCGATTAGGTTCAATGGATTTATAATAGATTTATAGATTCTTTACTATAGATTGAAAAAAATTAGATATCTTTAAAGTTATAATTTCTTCTTCGAAAATATAAGGAAAACCAAAAGTTTTATAAAAATTTTATTAAAAAGTTATAAAAGATTTTTCTTTCACTAAACATAAAATATTGTTTTATTTTCAAAATTTAATACTTGTATAATACGTACTTATAGACCAAAGTATAACTGATGGAAAAAATTAAGGAGCCGACTGGGTTTTAAACACGAAATCCTTTGTTCTCACAACCTAGCACTTACTTGCTGCCTTACTCCATTACTCCCCTCTTCCAACCGTCTACCAAATATCTAAACAAACCTAACAGCTCAATAATATTCCTACAAAAGTAAAATTTATATGACTTTATTTTTATATAAATGGTTTATTTTTTAAAATATAATTTTAAATCTTATCGACTCAAACACTTTGAACTTTGTCTTCGTTAATAAATATATCTATTATTTATAATAGGTATCTCAAGATAATTATATATAACGATATATTCTGAATATCTAGAACAGTGTTGCCCAACATTTTTGTACATGTAAGCTACTTTTTTTTAAATAGAGTGATCTTGCGATCTACCTATGAAAAGATATAAAATTAGAATATGATTTCAACATTTATTAAACATATTAATAGAGACAAACTAAGTGTTAAAATATTAGACAAATAAGCAAATAAATAGGAATAAAATAAATATTAAAATTAAAAACAAATTTTATAATAGAATCTAACAAAGTAAAAATCAAAATGTGAAAGATATCAAAAAACACGCGATTGACCAGTAGATTGCGATAAACTGGTTGGGCACCCATCATGACCTAGAATATAATGATAAACATATTGATAAAAATATTGAATATTATATTTTGAAAGTTGCTTCTATAAGCAATTTTATTACATAAGCTCTATCATGGATAGAGCAATAACAATATGAAACTATGATTACCATCACGCAAACGGCTCTGACACATATAATACATCGTGAACGTACAGAAACAGAAAGTATCACTCATCCCCGAGAATATTTCTGAATATGTCAAAGATGTTTATATTTCCCTCAGGCAAAAGGGATCTTAAATTGATGGCGTAGGCCTCGGAATATGTGTGCAACGAATAAATTGTCTCATGCAGTTATTTTACGATAACGATTGCGTATCTAGGGATACGCTTCCTACTTCATGAGAGCGATCGTTTATAGCACACCATTGCGATGTCCTAGTTGCGGAAAATGTGTTTTGATCCCAATAGCCGACACAATCGTATTATATGTATATATTATACTTCTCATGTCTCGAATATTAAGTCACTAAAAAATTGTCTTGATATCTACATTTGAATAATTATGATCTTTCTTAGCATTAAATGTGTAAGAAAATAATGCAGAAAATTACTTTCAGCAATGTTCAAATATTGCATACAGGGTGAACAAAATAAAACATTATAACTTTTAACGTATAAATTTTTATCTGAAAAAATATTATTTCTAGAGAAAATTATTTTAAACGAAAGTTGCAAAATTTTAAGGAAGAACTAAAGTGGTGTTTTAAAAATGTTTTCAAAACAATTTCAAAAAGTCAATTTATTTTTTTAAATAAAAATGAGCATTTTTTAATATAAAAGCAATTATTTACAAATATTGCGCCTTTTGCGTGTTCCGATTCTTTTATTACGTTTAAATATTAGAATTAGCCTATATGGTAAAAATTTGTTGAAATTTTTGGATTCGATTAGAGGGGAATATCATTGAGCTTTATAACATACTGGAGTGAGCCTTGAAGGAGTGCGGGCGGCCTTACTGTGCAAAAGAGAGGGGACTATATTAGAAGGGGACTATATTAGAAGAGGACTATATTAGGAGGGGACAGTTATCTTCGTCACAACGTTTTTGATTGGCTAACAATGGGCTTGTTCGTTTTAGCTGCATTGGGGCAGCTCTGGGTCTGCTCTAAACAAGATAATACAGGATAAACTATCTGTCCTGTATTATCCTGTGTAGAGCAGACCCAGAGCAGCCCCAGTGTAGCTAAAACGAACAAGCCCAATGATTATCTGTAAGGTAAAGCCCGAATTAAAAACATTCTCCGAGAAGTTCTATCTCTTTCAAGACTCACTCAGATAATTTTTAACCATAATTAAGAGATTTATAAAAATTTATATAAATAATATATAATATTATTACTATCATTAATCTTTTGACGAATGAGACCACGGACGGCCATTAATTATTACTGAGGCAAACGTTTTTAGTAACGGTAATAAACGTAAAAGGAAGATAGACGCCCTCCTCTACTATTGCAATCCTTGTGCCAAAAACTACATTGGCTCTTATGGAAAGGCTCACTCCAGTATGTATATAGCTCAATGAGAAATACATATGTTAGGTTGGATTGAGTTTGAGCAGTGATTCCCAAAGTGTGCGCCGCGGGATATTCGGGAGTTTTAATAATTTTAGGCAATCTTGATTCAATGCGTTGATGTACGGTCGCAATGATAGGAAGCGATATCTAATTGGCACATCGTGAATTATTCTGTCAGTCTAGTGTTATAATTCACCATTTAGTGTTATACATGTAGTTTCAACATTAATTGAATATAAAGTAATTAAAAAACCGTATATTTTCATACATATAAATATAATATCACGTTACAAAAACAAAATATAAACAAAATGCTAACAAAAAACTAAATACACTCACCCGAAAAAAAAGCGGTACACTGAAAATGTGGGAAAAATTCATCAAATTTCAACTGACGATAACTTCGTAAATAATAAAGATAGAAAGTTCTATAAAATATGGAAATGAAGCTAAAAATCTCTACTTTAAGAATCAATTTATTTCAATGTTGCAAAATAAATTTATTGAAAATGGCGGATGACAAAGCGCGAGCATGCAAAATTGAAAAATAATGGTTCGAGTTTGCGACGGTGCACGGTATAAACAAAAAATTGTAGCTTATTGGGATCAAAAGCGTACGAAAGTACAGAGTCTCCTCTTTAAAATGCTTTTTTATGCATCTCGATACGATGATTTTTCGCCGAGAGATTCGCATTTGAAGAAAAAGGCAGATTCTTACTTCAAATGCGAATCTCTCAGCGAAAAATCATCGTATCGAGATGCATAAAAAAGCATTTTAAAGAGGAGACTCTGTACTTTCGTACGCTTTTGATCCCAATAAACTACAATTTTTTGTTTATACCGTGCACCGTCGCAAACTCGAACCATTATTTTTCAATTTCGCATGCTTTTGCTTTGTCATCCGCCATTTTGGAGAAAGTTATCACACATTATTGCGTTATGAATTTTCGAACACTAGACATCCAAACTTTTAAAATAGTTTTTAAAAAATCCTGTTAGCTGTATTACGTGCCGAGATATTCAATTTTGAACCAGACCGAATTGCAAGAATAAGAATTCTGTGGTTATCAGCTCCGCGGTATTTTAAAACTCCAAACTCTCCTTACGGTTATAAGTGTCAATTCTGCTCTTGGCGTTACCCAGGATCAACGGCGTGGACATGGCAGAAATCTGATCCCGTGTGCACATGTTGGCACGTGTGTATGTGTGTGTGTGTGTGTGTGTGCGTGCGCGTGCGTGCGTGCGTGCGTGCGCGTGCATGCGTGTGTGTGCGCGTGCACCACTGGGATAAGGACCTCATGGCTCGTTAGATCCACGATATTTTACGACTCCAAACCCTCCCGGTGGTGCGTGTACAATTGTGTGTGCGCGCGCGTATATTAATAATGGGTATGACCTCCTCGTGCGCGTATTACCTCATTCATGCGACGAGGCATACTTCTTATTAGTGTTCTAATTTCAGTCTGCGTAATGTCATTCCACTCTATTTCAAGAACTCTTCGAAGTTCTGGCAATGACTGAGGAGCAGGTATATGATTTCGTACTTTTCTGTTAATATTGTCCCATAGGTGTTCAATGGGATTTAAATCTGGACTCATTGCTGGCCATTCGAGTCGATTTATGCCAACTTCATCGCAGAAATCAAGCACTTTTCTCGCAACGTGCGGTCGAGCATTGTCTTGCATAAACAAAAAGTCAGGGCGGAGAAATCACAAAAGATCTGCAGACATCTCCTTCGGATGCAAAACAATTGATTGAAAAATAATGGTTCGAGTTTGCGACGGTGCACGGTATAAACAAAAAATTGTAGCTTATTGGGATCAAAAGCGTACGAAAGTACAGAGTCTCCTCTTTAAAATGCTTTTTTATGCATCTCGATACGATGATTTTTCGCTGAGAGATTCGCATTTGAAGTAAGAATCTGCCTTTTTCTTCAAATGCGAATCTCTCGGCGAAAAATCATCGTATCGAGATGCATAAAAAAGCATTTTAAAGAGGAGACTCTGTACTTTCGTACGCTTTTGATCCCAATAAGCTACAATTTTTTGTTTATACCGTGCACCGTCGCAAACTCGAACCATTATTTTTCAATTTTGCATGCTCGCGCTTTGTCATCCGCCATTTTCAATAAATTTATTTTGCAACATTGAAATAAATTGATTCTTAAAGTAGAGATTTTTAGCTTCATTTTCATATTTTATAGAACTTTCTATCTTTATTATTTACGAAGTTATCGTCAGTTGAAATTTGATGAATTTTTCCCACATTTTCAGTGTACCGCTTTTTTTTCGGGTGAGTGTATATTGTTAAAAAAAAATTTTTTATAATATTACTACGTCTTTCTTACATTTTAATGTAGAATATAATATATTTGTAAGTAAACAATTAAATACATAATTCATTATTTTTTTACCTAACTAACCTAACCTAACTGCATGAACATAAATGCAATTGTGCAGTATTTTTTTCGATTTAAAAGTGTTGTGAAATAAAAAAGGAAATCACTAGGTTAAGGGAATGCTGGAATGACAGCCAAACTTCAACGGGAAAGCGCCATTATTTAAATAAAACTAAAAATGACATTGACATTACCGACGTAATGTTTCAATATATGTATTGTTTGTGTTTGTAATTCACTGCATTGACGTATGGTATGTGTCATACGCGTGTCATCATCGCGTGGTTATGTAAACAAACGACACTCGCACTTCTTTCCTCGACCGAAATTCGATCGTAAAATTACAATATAATGTACAACGAGACGAAATAAGCATATACGTTAAATAATACGTTAAATAAGCATATACATTACAGTCATACGATTAAAAGTGTCAAACAAATATAAACTAAATATGACAAAAAAATATTTGTAAAAAATGTACATATAATATTTTACATTTGATAGGATATTGGCAATAATTTGACACGATTGATTATAAATCTTGACCTTTTATTGTGTAAGAGCTTACAATAAAAAGGAACACTAACACACACATTGAAACTAAAACAGCTGGTTGAAGTTTGGAACGTTCCTGAAACGATTTTTTAAAAATGATTTGTCGCTCTTGTCCTTTTGCAGGGAGAAAGTTTTGAGACCCACAAACAAAGTACAAAAGAGACCGATCCGATACATGCGTCGGAAAACACCCTTATACCCAAAAAACAACCCCCAAAATTACTTAAACAATTCTAGCCAAGCTAAAAATGACTTGTCGCTCTTTTCCTTCTGCACAGAGAAAGTTCCGAAGCCCACGACATGCAAAAGAGACCGATTCGATACATGCGTCGGAAGACACCCTTATACTCAAAAAACCACCCCAGAGCGTCTAAAAAATCCTCGCCTAACAAAAAATAACTTGTCGCTCTTCTCCTTTAGCATAGAGAAAGTTCTGAGGCCCTCACATAACATATAAAACAGACCGATCCGATACATGCGTCGGAAGACACCCTTATACCCGAAAAACCACCCCCAAAATTAATTAAACAATTCTAGCCAAGCTAAAAATGACTTGTCGCTCTTTTCCTTCTGCACAGAGAAAGTTCCGAGGCCCTCACACAACATGCAAAAAAGACCGATTTGATACATGCGTCGGAAGACACCCTTATACCCGAAAAACCACCCTCAAAATCACTTAAACCATTCTAGCCAAGCTAAAAATGACTTGTCGCTCTTTTCCTTTTGCACGGAGAAAGTTCCAAAGCCCTCACGACATGCAAAAGAGACCGATTCGATACATGCGTCGGAAGACACCCTTATACTCAAAAAACCATCCCAGAGCATCTAAAAAATCCTCGCCTAACAAAAAATAACTTGTCGCTCTTCTCCTTTAGCATAGAGAAAGTTCTGAGGCCCTCACATAACATATAAAACAGACCGATCCGATACATGCGTCGGAAGACACCCTTATACCCGAAAAACCACCCCCAAAATCACTTAAACCATTCTAGCCAAGCTAAAAATGACTTGTCGCTCTTTTCCTTTTGCACGGAGAAAATTCCGAGGCCCTCACACGACATGCAAAAAAAACCGATTCGATACATGCGTCGAAAGACACCCTTATACCCGAAAAACCACCCCCAAAGTCACTTAAACAATTCTAGCCAAGCTAAAAATGATTTGTCGCTTTTTTCCTTTTGCACGTAGAAAGTTCCAAAGCCCTTACACAACATGCAAAAAAGACCGATTTGATACATGCGTCGGAAGACACCCTTATACTCAAAAAACCACCCCCAAAATCACTTAAACTATTCTAGCCAAGCTAAAAATGACTTGTCGCTCTTTTTCTTTTGCACGGAGAAAGTTCCGAGGCCCTCACACGACATGCAAAAAAAACCGATTCGATACATGCGTCGGAAAACACCCTTATACCCGAAAAACCACCCCCAAAATCACTTAAACCATTCTAGCCAAGCTAAAAATGACTTGTCGCTCTTCTCCTTTTGCATAGAGGAAGTTCTAAAGCTCTCACATGACATGCAAAAGTGACTGAACCGATACATGCGTCGGAAGACATTCTTTTATCCGAAAAACCACTCCCAAAATCAATTAAACGATTCTCCTCAAGCTAAAAATGATTTGTCGCTCTTCTCCTTTTGCATAGGGGAAGTTCTGAAGCCCTCACACAACATGCAAAAGAGACCAAACCGATACATGCGTCGGAAGACACTTTTTTACCCGAAAAACCACCCCCAAAATCACTTAAACAATTCTAGCCATGTTAAAAATGATTTATCGCTCTTTTCCTTCTGCCCGGAAAAAGTTCCGAGGCCCTCACGCGACATGCAAAAGAGACCGATTTGATACATGCGTCGGAAACACCCTTACACTCAAAAAACCACTCCAGAGTCTAAAAAATTCTTGCTTAGCAAAAAATAACTTGTTGCTTAGAATGGTTTAAGTGATTTTGGGGGTGGTTTTTCGGGTATAAGGGTGTCTTCCGACGCATGTATCAAATCGGTCTTTTTTGCATGTCGTGTGAGGGCCTCGGAACTTTCTCCGTGCAGAAGGAAAAGAGCGACAAGTCATTTTTAGCTTGGCTAGAATTGTTTAAGTAATTTTGGGGGTGGTTTTTCGGGTATAAGGGTGTCTTTC